>NC_090436.1:727809109-728131820 GCF_031143425.1 Pleurodeles waltl
GTGGCATTTCCTTTTGTGGGCCGTAGGTCTACCCACAAAGTGAGGTACCATTTTTATCGGGAGACTTGGGGGAATGCTGGGTGGAAGGAAATTTGTGGCTCCTCTCAGATTCCAGAGCTTTCTGTCACCGAAATGTGAGGAGAAATTGTTTTTTGGCCACATTTTTAGGTTTGCCAAGGATTCTGGGTAACAGAACCTGGGAAGAGCCCCACAAGTCACCCCATCCTCTATTCCCCCAGGTGTCCAGTCTTAAAAAATAGACAGGTTTGGTAGGTTTTCCTAGGTGCTGGCTGAGCTAGAGGCTAAAATCCACAGCTAGGCACTTTGCCAAAAAAACCAATACCACTGGAAAATGTGATATGTCCACGTTGTGTTTTGGGGCATTTCCTGTTGCGGGCACTAGGTCTACCCACACAAGTGAGAAATTTGTGGCTCCTCTCAGATTCCAGAACTTTCTGTCACCGAAATGTGAGGAAAAGGTTTTTATTTTTTAATTTTTTTTATTTTGAGTTTCAGGGTTTTCAAAGGATTCTGGGTAACAGAACCTCGCGAAAGTCCCACAAGTCACCCCATCTTGAATTTCCCCAGGTCCCTAGTTTTAAAAAATGCACAGGTTTGGTAGGTTTTCCTAGGTGCCAGCTGAGCTAGAGATCAAAATCCACAGCTAGGCACTTTCCCAAAAACGTCTGTTTTCTTTGGAAAAATGTGATGTTTCCATGTTGCGTTTCCTGTCACAGGCATTATGCCTACCCACGCAATTATCGGGTGACCTTGGGGAACACAGAATAGCAAAACAAGTGTTATTGTCCCTTGTCTTTCTCTACATTTTTTCCTTCCAAATCTAAGACAGTGTGTAAAAAATACAACTATTTGAGAAATGCCCTGTAATCCCCTGCTAGTATGGGCACTCCGGAATTCAGAGATGTGCAAATAACCACTGCTTCTCAACACCTTATCTAGTACCCATTTTGGAAATACAATGGTTTTCTTGATACCTATTTTCACTCTTTATATTTCAGCAAATAAATTGCTGAATACCCGGTATAGAATAAAAGCCCATTGCGAGGTGCAGCTCCTTTATTGGCTCTGGGTACCTAGGGTTCTTGGTGAACCTACAAGCCCTATATATCCCCACAACCAGAAGAGTCCAGCAGACGTAATGGTATATTGCTTTCAAAAATCGGACATTGCAGGAAAACGTTACAGAGTAAAACTTGGAGAAAAATGTCTGTTGTTTTCACCTCAATTTCAATATTTTTTTTATTTTAGCTGTTATTTTCTGTAGGAAAACCTTGTAGGATCTATGCAAATGCCCCATGCTGAATTCAGAATTTCGTCTATTTTTCAGAAATGTTTAGCTTTCCGCGATCCGGCATTGGTTTCACACCCATTTCTGTCACTAACTGGAAGCTGGCTGAAAGCACAGAAAATAGTAAAAATGGGGTATGTCCCAGTAAAATTCCAAAATTGTGTTGACAAATGTGGTTTTCTGATTCAAGTCTGCCTGTTCCTGAACGCTGGGATGATGGTGATTTTTGCACAGCAAACCCTTTGTTGATGCCATTTTCAGGGAAAAAACCACAAGCCTTCTTCTGCAGCCCTTGTTCCCATTTTGTTTTTAAAAAAATAACTTTTTGCTGTATTTTGGCAAATTTCTTGGTCTCCTTCATGGGAACCCACAAACTCTGGGTACCTCTAGAATCCCTAGGATGTTGGAAAAAAGGGATGCAAATTTGTCGTGGGTAGCTTATGTGGACCAAATTTTATGAGGGCCTAATCGCAAACTGCCCCACATAGCCAAAGGGGTTAATAATGGTCATAAGATTTCACTTACAGAGATATAGTACTGTAATAAAGAAGTGATCTATTGTCGCCACCACAATGAAAAAGAGGCATGGAAAGTATCCAAAGAACATGTTTCTGCAGTCCCAAAAATGAATCCTCCATCTTCCCAGAGGGAAGTGAGGATGTTCTTGGTAATGGATAGCTACTTTCATCAGTGGATTGCAAAATGTTCCCTAATCGCACATCCTTTACTGAGGCTTAATCACAGTGATGCAGAAAATCGTGTGCAATTTGATGGCAAATTCATGAATGCCTTCCTACAGCTCGGAGACGGTGTTTGTAGCTCACCTTCTCTATGAATGCCTAATTATCATAAGGAATTTCAACTTTACTGCCCACAAAAATAAGAGTATGCTCTCTCAGTCCTATTTCAAAAGCATTGGGAGGTAACATGGCTTGTACTGACTTCTGTACTACATTAGATCCAGTAGCCTGGAGTTCTGTAGTAGCTGTTTGCCTGACAATTAAACAAATTAAAGAATTGTTATGGGCCATACACTTATTAAATGACCCCCTCATTCAATTGAGATTTTTCTAACTAATACTCTAACTGAGCATCTGACAAAAACAGCCGCCTTACAAGGTATGACGAAACAATACTGGCAGTTGAGGATATTAAATTACGAAGATGCAATACCTTAAGTCTTGCAACACTGCTAACAATTCCTAAAAATGACAGAGATGATGATGAAGATCCTTTTCATAATTGTATCAATGTAACAAAGTTGTATACCAAACCAAGAGCAGACATTAAAGATGTTCCCCTTGAAATGGCCGATTAGACCTTTTTTGTGTATTGTTTGTGTGTGAGACCATCAAGAAATACAGAGCATAGTTCATGGAGTCTGTGTCGTTTCTGAAATTATTGATGTTTAATATTGCCTGACGTAATTTCAGCACAAGTAGCAGAACTTATTGTTCTGACAAGAGCATGTTGTTTAGCCACTAAATTAAGGGTGGTGATTTACACAGATGGCCAATATGGATTTGGAGTGGTACACAACTTTGGGCAATTATGGTCACAAAGCAGCTTAATTACATCCTCTGGTAACCCAATTTGTAATGGAATATACCTTTCATACCTGTTAGAAACCACACAGCAATTTAAAGAGAAATTGGTTGTAAAATGTATTGCTCATAACTCAACAATGATAAGGTCACCGTGGGCAATATATACAGACCAGGTTGTGAAATACTCTGCTCATGAAAATGTAACTATTAAACTGAATGAGCAAGAACAAGAATCAGAACAATATGATGCGGATACATATGTTAATTATACAGATAATGTGAACTATTTTTGTTGAATCCAATACAGGCAACATTAAAAGAACTTGGAGAATAACAGAAGAAGTACCAGAGAAACCAAGTTTTAAGAGGGGTTATAATAAACTTTCGATAGCTCCTGATCATCAGTATGTTCTTCCAGATTCAGTGCTGGAGGCCATGGCCAGATTACAACACAGGCCTACATGTGCAGGGAGAGAAAATATGGTCAGGATCTTTAAAAAGTACTGGTACAACAAATATTTCAGAAGTGTTGCAGAAGATTTATATAATAGGTACATTACTTATTAGAGAATTAACCAAGGTAAATACACATTAGTTGCTATGAGTTGCATAGGCAAATTTGAAGGACCATTTACTAGACTTTACTGACACTTCCTAGAGATACCTGGTTACAACGTGCTTAGATATATTCTACTGATTATCTCCTTGTTTTCTAAATGGGCCCAGGCCTATCCAACCAGGAGAAACAACAGTACAGCTGTAGTTATACTCTTGATGAGGAAGTTATTACCAAGGTTTGGCATGCCTACTTTTGAGACAGTTTGAGGAACTCGCTTTAAAAACAAAGTCCTAAAGTTACTATGTACAGCCTTAAAAACTAAGCAGAAGTTCCACTGAAGTTACCAACCAGAAGATTCAGATGTGGTTGAAAAGAATGGCACTATTAAGTACAATCTTGCCAAAGTGTGTGGCTTATCAACCTTAAAATGGCCAAATGTTCTTCGTATTCTTCTCTTGAGTATTATAACGACTCCATGCAAAAAGACTGGACCCTCTTCTCATGTATTATCTATGGCAGAGCTATATTTTCCTTCAGCAGTATGTGTATCAATAACAGGTGACATCATATAGAATTACTGTCAGGGTCTGGGTAAACTCTGTCTCATTGGGTGAAGTTGCCAACGCCATCAACAAAAGAAAAGAAGCCCAGAAGAACTGTGTCTTGGTGAAGAAACATGTTTGCAAGAACTGCTGGGAGTTGCACTGGAAAACACAGGAAAACACAGAAACCAGAATCTATTAGAAACCTATCCTGCAGCTAAAAGACCAATGAGAAAAAGAGTGCCAAATAGAAAGTATTTATGACCTGAGTGGATCTATCAATATTAGTCTCTACAGATGAAGAGTCAGATGTGCAAGCTATTGATTTAACAAATTGCTGTCCGTTCATCTTTGAAGACAAATAGGAAGAAGAACCACCTTGTACTTTTGCTAAGTCCTGATTAATTTTGAATTAAACTTTTGAACCTTACTAGAATTGATTGATTTTGTTTTGTACCCTAGGTATCAGACAAATGTTATAGGGTTTTCCAGATTAACTTGAAAAGGCTAGATTCCTGATTTTGTTCCCCTAGAGCTTTTGGTATCTCATTTGTGTACCTTTTTATTTTTTCATCCCTAGAAAACGGCATACAGCCACATGCAAGTGAAATTAGAGAACAAATTGAAGCTGAAGAGAAATTTAGAAGTTGAACTCTGCATCCAAGACTGAGAATGGAGCATGGAGGAATGAGAGAGTGGAGTACTGTGCGCCAGGAACCTCAAAAATTAGTTCTATAGAGCTTGTTCGGGAGAGTGAATCTGAAAGGAGCTATGTGGCTGAAGTTTTGGTTGGTGAAGAGCCAATATTAAGAGAAATGTATTACATGTTTTGAAAGACTGTCTATTTTAACCTGCCTCATAATTTGGTGGATACCTATTATGTTGCTTTAGTATTCCCTTGGGTTTACAATGTGAATGGGATGAGTGATGTTAATTTGAAAAGAGTGAAGTGTGGCTTTGGGTAAATTATGTTAGATTTGTTGGGTGCTATAATATTGTCTATTGACGTGGCTATAAATGATGCGAGAAAATGAAGATTATAAACATTTGTAGATTGCATTGCTTTTAACATTTTAGAGATTAATGAGGAACTGTGGTGATTTATACAATATGCAGAGCCGCATTTTGCTAGATATCCTTCTTCTGAAGGAGGGAGGGGTCTGTTGGGTTTTGAGAGTACAAGATTGCTGTGCCTTTATCCCCAGAACAGTAAGCTTATTAATGATTGTATGAACAATGTTATTAATATCTCTCATTAAGAAACAGCCTTTGAGGATTATGGTTTGTAGGAATCAATTGGTTTGTGGTTTGGCAAGCTTGGAAAGGGTTTTAGGAAGGTTGGTGAACGGTTTGATAAATTGGTGGTGGGGGCATGTTGCCTGTCATAATAGCTTCTATTATTATTGTGTTAATTTGTACAATGGTTCAGTTCCTTTTGCTTAATATCTCGGAACTAATTTTCTCAAAGATCAGAATAATTTGTGGGTGTAAAATTATGTCAGCAGCGTCTAAGAGAAGGAAGTGTAATCAAATAGACTTGGAAGATGTCAAAGCACGAGTATATTGTATTGTATTGTATTGTAATTGTATTTATATAGCGCTTACTACCCCTAACGTATATGACCAACTTAAGATGTTAAAGGAATCAAGGCACAAGAAACATAAAGTGATGAATACTGTTTTGTAAATAGTTTGGTGTTTAGTGATGATGTACTCATTAGAAGGAGGATTTTGTCGAAGTTTTTCACAATTGAACTAAAAATGTGCTTTAATATTAGTTGATCCACTATTGAATTCATATATGTATACTAACATAGAGCTTTTGCAGTTAAAACACAATCATTATGATATAGTATGTGTTTTTTTCTGGCTTAAACTAAACTAAACCTCATTTAGGTCTCAACACCATCTTTATTAAAATGGCTGCCAAATAATGATGTTAATTCTGTGCCTATATTTCTCGCTAGACCCCACGTGCACCAAGATGTGCACTGTTTATTTTGTATGACATGTTGTGCAACTCACTGGAGAAAACCTTATGCAACTTTCGAAGACTCTTCCTTTTAGCACACTGTATTGCATTCATTCACAATTGTTTTCTGTAGTTTATTTAACTAGTTTGTTATGATACCCCTGGATGATGAAGTCAGAAGAGGCCAATCTATATACTGTTGTAGTGGGTTAGTGCTAAGATAGTAGGCTTATGTGACATTTTAGAAACGGGAAATGTCACTTGATGTAATCATGGTTTTTCCTAAAGTCTGATCTCAAACTCCCTTTTTGAGTCAGTCCTTCCTCTTTGATTGTATTTTGGAATTCATTTTTTAATCTTGTGTCTATGGACAGATTACAACATAGTTCTTGAAGTTAACACCGTCCCGACACCAACAAATTGGGTGAACCACCTTCATGCTGATTATCTAAGTGTTAGCTCGTCCACACCATTAATTTGACCTGTTCCTTACCAGAAAAGCCGTGAAAACCTGGCTCTTTCCTAAATAACCCACTCCGTTCATCTTAGCACCTTTTAGCTGCAGCGGTCTTCTTCTTTGTCCCGGTAGAGGCTAGGAAACCAGTATGGTGATAATGCACTCTATAAATGTTGTAAATAAATACATACATAAATAAAATATGTGACTGTTCTAGTGGTATTACAAGGAATGCCAACCACAAGTGCCTGTGCATCATGGGCAGAAGTCCAAGGGGTCACTTTGAGTGAAGTTTGTAGGGTGGCTACTTGGGCTGCTGCATGAAAAATAGGTATGTTTGACCACTGACTTTGTGTTGCACCACTTTGCTTATTAGTTGTTCAGTGTTCACCAGTTGCAGATTACGTTTTGTATTCAGTTTAGCTGCCTATTGGCTTTATCGTGGCATTAGACATTGCAGTTGAGACATTGTAGTTGAGCTGTGTTTTTCCACATGGTAAACTAAGCTTGTTTCTTTGTATTTCTTCCTCACCGAACATGAACGGTTCATGATAAGAGAGCACATATTCTTTGTTTTCTTCAGTGCAAGGAACAGGTCGGCCTTGGAAGGAGAGCCTTGAAAGGCTTGCCAGTTTTCAATGTTTTCCTTCCAACCCTGACCTACAGTAGCCAGCATGTTTGAATATTTTCATTTGAGAGGAGGGGTTTTCTCCAGGAAGCCCTTTCAGTTTTCTAAAGGTATATAAAGGTGGCTCTGCTCAGTAGCGAGGGAATTTCCAATACCTCGGTCAGGATTAGACCTTGAATGCCTGACACACACACTTGTCCCATGATGGTGGATATCTCTTTCTTGCAGTTGAATGGGGTCATCTTCTTGCTGGCATGAGAGAGATGAAGAGCTTGGCAGGCCCTACGGTGATGAATCTTTACTTTATCCATTGCTTTGCCATTATGCTTTAACATAATCACATATATTTGTTGTGTACATTGCAGTTGAGAATCATTTTTGATATATTTTCCTTTCATTGCTGTGACTACTTTTAAATGTGTGTTTTCGACCTACTAATCTCTTTTTAGGAAACTCATGGTGAAGTAATAATAAATGTCTTCTTTGAACTAAGAAGTGCATTCCAGAGATTTTTGTCAGCTCGGTCATTAGTGAAAACAAAACAGCCGCTACGCATACTTCTGTTAAGCACTATAGGATTCTAGGGGTTGGATTGGATGAAAAATTGTTTGGGTGGAAGGTCTTGACCTCAGGTTTGGATGAATAGTTCTTCAATAAAAGTGGGTGATTTGTGTCTGCAGAATTACCTGTGTTGAGATATTACTTATTAATTTCTTTCTATCTTAAGGCCAGTTACAGCTTTGGTATACCTCATGTTCAATGACTGGGTTAAGGATGTAGGCATCATGCCTGGTTACTTACTGGTAATTTCCGTTACCCTTAGACCATTGCATCCTCACAGTCATTACAACCCTCCCACCCTACCCTCTCTTTACCGTCTGTTAGAGTCTTGGGATTTACAGGAGTTTCAATTGAGCATAATAATCTTATACGCTAGGGGTGGGTGGGACCGTCTTTTTGAACTTCCTGTTCTTTCTCTTGTGTGAGGTGGGGATCACCTGTTTAATGACTGGGACGAGGGTGCAATGGACTAAGGATAATGAAAAGGACCTGTAAGTAACGGGCAATATCACATAGGCCACTATACTTTACTTAATTACAGAAATAGATTTAGTCCCTTTCTGTAAAGCATCTTTCTGGATTTGCTTTCAGTGAGGGTGAGGAGTAGGGACTTCAACAATACAGGCTCTGATCAAAGAATGTACTTGGATGGTTGGGGATGCAGTCACAAGTTCACTCTCAGAAGGAATACCAAAGGGAGAAGTCTTCAGAAACTTGAAGAGTAGCACAATCTTAGCTAGTCAATGTCACTGTCTCAATGCAGTGCTCACGTAGCCTTGAGAATTAGTCACCATGTAGGGGCCAGGGCCAAAGGATCAACTGTCCTCTTGCTAATATGAGATTTTGTTGCCTATGTGATGACATGGCTCTCTTTTTCTTGTTAGCTTACGCCTTCATATTTTCTTTATTGCATTGGTCTTAATAGCTTTTTCTTGTCTCTTGTTGAGAATCCTGCTTCATGAGGAATTCGGATGTGGATACCTTAGTACCATGTGTCTTCTCACGGAAGTCTTTCAGCAACTGACAAAGTACGAGAAATCAGTTTTCATGTGAACCTAGCAATTTGAATGGATTTCTCCAGTGAGGCAAGAGTGTTAATTAGTGTGACAACATTGGGGCATGGTTCTGTGAATTAATTCCTGTTGTTGGAGGCAATTATTCAATTTCACAGTCTCTGATATCCCCATATGTTGTTAACATCTTATTGAGCGCTGAAACCAAATTGTTCACCAATGTCATGGAAAGTGTACCCCTTCAGGAAACATGGGCAGTACGTCCATTACACCCATTCATTACTGTCCAGTGACAAATGGCCACAAAAGGTCAATGTGTACAACTTCTCAGGATGTTTTTGTCAATGAAGACATTGTGAGATCAGGTGTAGACTTCCTGCTTCAAATTTGGTGTGCATGATAAGAGCCAAGCATCTCTTCCACCATTTCATCCAGGTAAATAACCCACACTTTGTGCTTCAGGTGGTGTTTGGTCACTGCAGTGGCAGAGTGGTGATCACGTGCCAGAGGCAGAGCCTTTTTTCCTAACAATTTGAAATGAATAAATTCAAAGCCTCAACATCAGTCCCTTCTTGTAGCTAGTTCACATTTAACATGTCTGAATGTTCTCACCTCCTTGAGGTCACATCATTAGTGAGTGTTACTGACCCTTTCCAGGTCCGA
This sequence comes from Pleurodeles waltl, assembly GCF_031143425.1. Classification (NCBI taxonomy): domain Eukaryota; kingdom Metazoa; phylum Chordata; class Amphibia; order Caudata; family Salamandridae; genus Pleurodeles; species Pleurodeles waltl. Next base: position 727,818,361 of record NC_090436.1, read on the forward strand.
CCTTCGCCGTGTATGGGCATCAAAACCAGTCAGCCCTATGTACTCTCCAATGGGTCTGAAATTGCCTCTCTTGTCCACTGCAACCATTAAAGTTTGTTTCACAATTTGACAAATGTACCCTTCTGTGATAGAGGTTGAGGTTGTTGGAAAGGTGAATCAGCAGTTCTTAAACTAGGGTCTGCTGCACCTACTCAGAGGGTCGGGAATTATTTAGAACAGAGGTTCCCAATCTTTTGACTCCTGATGACCCCCACTGATTCACTACTGAACGCCGGGGACCCCCAAGCAGTTTGTACAATTTATAATTTTAACATTAAAACAGTAATTTGCAAAAATACACAAACAAGTACACACCAAACAAGATTTTGACATTGTATCAACACTGGTTTTGTGGAAAACACAGAGGAAACTAGCTCATAATATGCATGGATATGACAATCTTATTAAACAGCAACATTGTGAAAACACCACAAAAAGACTCGACATGAGTTCACAAAAATAGATATTTCCATAAATAAAACAAGACCAAAACGACAAAAATTCACAAAGTACAAGTCAAGATATGAACTTTTGAAGATTGTGTCAATAGCTCTTAGAAGCAATAAGCGCCTCTAGTGTTGCTACTCAAAATCCAAGGTACCATCAATCACAGTGAAGTGAGCCCAGTCCGACCCTGCCCACATATCATGCTTCATTCAGCACATGTGCGTTCTTGCTTGTCCACATGGTGCTCTCCCACATTGTATAGACACACAGAGCCCTGTTCAACTGCTCATTTGTTACTAACATAGAAAACATACTGATCAACACTACATTGACTTGTTGCCTGCCTACACAACACACTGCTACATTGTACGTTGGCTAGGTGCCTCGACACTCAGCACTGCTACGTTACATATTGGCCAGAAAAAGCAGCGCTATAGTGCCACTGAAAACATAAATACATTTGAAAATCACAGAGGGGCTTAATCGCCTTGGTCAAGCCAAAAACCAGGAACGTCCAAACCATTCAAACAAACTTTTAAAACCAGATCCTTAGATTACGTCCCCATGACCTTCATATTTTTATATAACTGGCACATGTGTACCAGGGGAAACTGGCCTAGGTTTTTAATGTCAGTGCTACCCAAAGCCCGAACACTGCAGTGATGAGCAAAAGGATGAGGTGGACAATGTCAGCATGGAGAAAGGGCAGTTTAGAGTGTCGAGGCGTTCACAGCGCAAAGAGGCCATGTTAGACGTACCTGTATATTAACTTAAGCACAAGAAGGGAATGTGTGATGTGCCTGTACTTTTTAAGCCCACTGAGTACATTTGAAATACTAAGAGGTCACTCTGAGTCCAAGTGATAATAATTTATGTAAGAAGCTAGTTTAGATGGCTTGTACATTTAAATTCTGGAAGGTCGCTTCAAGTGCTAATACAAAAAAACTAAATGCAAAGTTCCGATTTACCTGCACAAGAGGTCGCTACAAGTGCCTCTATACTTGAAAGAACTAAATACATGCAACGGTTAACTCTGCCTGTACTTTTTAAGTGGTGGGAGTTTATTTAACGTGTCTCAATAATCTAACTTAATGAAATACAAGCTTGACCGTATGTAGAGTAAGCACACGAAGTACGCTTTAGAAGTGCCTTTACGTATAAGCATGCTAGTCAGGTTACGTGTGCCCGTTCGGTGTACCTACGAGGAGGGCAGTATACACATGCCTTGTCGGGCCTGGGGGAGTTCACGGTGAGATAATTTGACAAACGTGTCCCCTCACAGAAAGCTCGGGTGCACCTGTTTTATTTGAAGACGGGCAAACCTGAATACATTTTGATAATGCTGTGGAACTCACCATAGTCTGGATTCGGTGGACGTGAATGAAGACACAGCTTCATATTAGTTGAGCATCTGGTTCATATCTGCGCCCTGGTGCCTTATATTTACGGCTGCTGCATGCAGTGCATGGGCTGTACTGTTTTGAAGATGTTATGTTATGTCAATTTGTAGAACACATGGCTACCCGAAGGCCTCCCAGCACTGGAAGCTTTGAACAGACACTTTTTTAAAGCTTTCCGGAAAGATAGTTCATGGCTGATGAGGCGAAGATTGGGTGGTAGTGAGTTCCATAGCTTGGCCCCCTGATAGGCCAGAGAACGTCCACCCCATCTAGACTTCCTTACTCTAGGAATCAAGGCTAAGGAGGCAGTAGAGGACCTAAGTTGTCTAGAGGGTGTACAAAAGGAAGCCAATGTCCTAAGCAAAGACGGACCACTATTGTGCAGGGCTCTGTGGATATAGCACAGGGTCTTAAATTCTATCTTGTGTGCCACAGGAAGGCAGTGGAGAGAATAAATTGCTGATTTCACTGATTCATGCCTCGATTTGTTTAAAAGCAGACTGGCTGAGGCATTCTGCTCCACCTGCAGCTTTCTAATCACAAATTTGGGGGATCCAATATACAAAACATTCCCATAATCCAGACGCAAACTAATCGGGGCCTGTATAATGAGTCTTTTGGCAACATATGGGAGGATTCTAAAAACATTCCTCAAAACCCTGAGCAAGCCAAAAGAGGTAGCAGAGACCTTATTGACTTGATGCGCCATAGTGAGTTGAGGATCGAGCCAGACTCCCAGGTTCTTGATGAGTTCTTGAGGTGACGGAAGATTTCCCAAACCTTCCAGGATAGAAGGATTAGGTCTCAGCTGTGCGTGATGTCCTGGTATCTTCACCCCAGACTTATTATCGTTGAGTTTCAGCCTACTTAGGGACATCCATCCTGCAACGGCTTGAAGGCATGGGGCAAGTGATAGGCCGTTTGCACAGGAATTTGTAGATAATGATACTACCAACTGCGTGTCGTCTGCATACAACACTAGGGACAGCCCAAATGGCTTAACAACCTCTACGAGAGGTAACATATGAATGTTAAATAAGGTGGGGCTAAGAGAGGACCCCTGTGGCACTCCACAGCTACTCTTGGCAGTGTAAGAAAAGTAGGACATGTACAAGACCTAATACAATCTACCATTCATAAAGGATGTGATCCAGTCTTGGGCAGCCCCAGCTATTCCGACCTCTCGTATCTACCAAGTAATATGTCAGAGTCAACCGTATTGAATGCAGCACTAAGATCCAGAAGAATAATTGCTGTCACAAATCCCTGATCCAGCTGCCTACTAGCCTCTTCTGTGACTGCAATCAAAGCTGACTCTGTGCTGTGAAGGTGTCTATAACCCATCTGAGTAGAATGAAGGATATTGTTATCCTTCAGAAAGCGGGATAGTTGAGTATTGACATGCCTTTCAAATATTTTAGATAGAGCAGGCAACATTGATATAGGTCTATAGTTACTGGGCAATGCAGCTTCTAAGTTAGGTTTTTTTCAGAAGGGGTTTGACAATGGCATGTTTCCACTGTTACAGTACTATACTCCAGGACAGCGAGGAGTTCAGTAGATTAGTAATAGCGGGTACAGTAGCTGGAGCACCTAATGCCAACACGTAAGGAGGGGCTGGATTGAGGGGGGAACCTGACTTAAGAGTGGTAACAAATTTCAACACTGAATCTTCGAATATAGGAAGAAATTCCAAAAAGGTGGGGGGACACAAGGACTGCTGTCCCATCACGTCCGAGGACTGAACAACAGCTGTAAGATGGCAGTGTGGTTATCGAGAGATCACACCTGCCGTTGAGTTGGTAGTGACAACTACACTACAAACAACAGCACTGCTGCACAAGTGCAAATCAGGTATTTGAGACCTGCAGACCCCCTGGGAATGTGCCACGGACCCCCGGGTCCATGGACCACAGGTTAGAAAATGCTGGTTTCGAAAATTAAATCATTTTAGCAGACTAAGAAGGTATTTTCACATTTAAAAATAATGGAAAACACTCTGTGGATGAAGGAACTTAAAATTGGACGCTCCAAAAATTAAGTTGGTACCCTTAGGTCGACTCATAAGACCAGCACAAGTACAGACACAGAATAATCTATAGACAATTGGTGTCCTCAAATGAAGCCCTGGTTTGTGCTGACAAAAAGAGAGCACTCATTAAGACCAAAAAAGACAAATTGATATGCTAGAACCTAGCATAATGATAGTCATTTGGAAATAACACCAAATATTGAAAATCTTCAACCTTCCCATTAAAATTCCAATTGTATATATAATAATTTTCATTTGTGGATTAAATAAAGTACTTTGCAATTGGTGTATTTGTTATATGTGTAGTTGTGTATTTGTTTCTGCTTTTTAAAGTATTGTTTTGAGGTTCGGTGCAAATCATAGAAATTGCATAGAGTGGAGACCCTGGCTTCCATTAGTGATTCAGTGGGGGCCCTTAGACGTTAAGAAGTTATAGTCGCTGAAGTAGATTAAACCGGGAGAAAAAGGTCTGTCGGATTGCTGTCACTTGAGGAGTCATACACAGTAGTGAGTTTCCTTTCCTTTGTTTGATTTCATCTTTTGTTATTATTGATTATGAGGGAGCTAGAGATTGGCTCATAGAATTTCTGTAAACTCTTCTGTATTCTTTTATCAGTGCCTGGCTTCTGTTGTTTTGATAATCTTTAAGGGCCAGATGTAGCAAAGGTTTTTACCCATTCTGTGTCTATGGGAAAAAGTGTTGGTACATATGGCCCTAAAATTGGTTTAGATGGCTCTGAAATAGACTGGAAATTGTTTATTTTAGTTTTTGATTTTTTAACTTAATTGTATAAAGAGGGAAAAATACTTACTTTTGCTGTTTTAAGTCAAGTCTACCAGACAGTGCAGCTGTCTGGATTGTTAAAGACAAGTTGGGGACATAAAAAAAAGCTTGGAATGCATTCCACCCATTGCTTACCAAACCAAATTTGCTTCCTTTCAATTTCCTGGCTTTATTTGTTTTAAGCTGTCTACCATGTCTTAGTCCCTGCCATGGAGTACATAGTCTGTCTACCATTGCTTCTTGTATTCTTCCACTAGTGCTTGTTTTCTGTAAACAAGCCTTTGTTCTTATCTTGCCACTTTTACTGTACATTTAAAGGCAGAGATCAATGGCAGGAACTGTCTTCCAAGGGAGCTTTCTCTTTCTTCAAAGTGAGAGGCTAGATCTGACAGTCTGTTGCAGCTTTTGGGTTTTGCTATCACCTTGATACTTTGGGCTACTGTACGCACTGTAAATTTATTTTACTTACTTACTAAAGGCTTTTTCCTAGCACATAACAAAATATCAATATCTGATAATTAACTGTGCACATATTTCAGACTATATAAGAATTAGGAAAGCACAAATTAAGCACATTTGTTGTAATGCTGAAGTCTGCTGGAAACAAATACTTGAATACAATCAAAACAAGGTAGCACACTGAGTGATGCCATTTCCACACATTATTGTATTATTTGTGCACTGTATAGTTTTATCAACAAAACTGTATGCCTTTGCAAATGAAATGGTCATTTCAATTGAAAATGTGTTGTCTGTCAAGGCAGTGCACTACTACACCGTGCATACACCACACTATTCCACTACTCTCCTCCACTAAGCACCCCTTTACTCTGCACCACTCTGTTCTAATGTACGCCTCTTCACTCTGCTCCACACTATGCAGCTGTACGGCACGCCACGGTACTTTAGACCACACCACTTCACTCTTCGCCCATCTATGCCACGCTAGGCCACTCTACTCCACAATATGACACTCCGCACTACAACACTCTGACACTCTAGTCTACAGATCTCTACTCCACTCTACAATACACTACGACATTCTATGCCACTCTGCCCTACTACACTCCCCGTCACCTTCCTCTGCTCTGCTACACTGCACGCTATGCCACTCCACTCTGCCACTCCACTCAACTCCACTCTCTGCCCCTCCACTCAACTCCACTCTGACACTTTACTCCACTCAGTGCCGCCCAATCCATTCCTCTCCACACTATGCCCTCTACTTTACGCCACTCCATTCTATAATATTCTAATTAGCTCCACTCTACTCTGTGCCACTCTATATCACTTTTGTTATTTAACTCTAAACCACTTTACTCCACTGTATGCCCTACCCTCTGTGCCACTCCCCTCTACGCCTGTCCACTCTACGGCACTCTACTATACTACACATCACTATGGGCCAGATGTACGACCTTTTGTTTGGTGGCTAGAAATTTGCAATCCATTTCGGAATCGCAAATTGCGATTGCAAAACAAAATGTATAACCATGCTAAGTACACTTTTTTGCGATTCCCAACAGGGTCACAAATGGCATACCTCATCATTATTCATGAGGTAAGTCGCAATTTACGACCCCAATGGGAATGGCTGCAGTCACAGGGATGGTGGCCTGCTGGGGACAGCAGACCAGCATGTCTGTGACTGCTTTTTAAATAAAGCAGTTTTTAAAAAAACATGCAGCTTGTTTACCTTTAAGGTAAATGGGATGCATTTCAAAAAGAAAAATTTAAAGTTTTCTTTTCATTTTTTCAGAGTAGACAGTGGTCCATAGACCAGTGCCTGCTCTGAAAAATATGTTTGCTTCCATTCACAAAGGGGAAGGGGTCCCTTGGGGACCCCCTCCCGTTTGCGAATGGGTGAACACCAGTTTGAAATTGGTGTTAACTGCGATTGTTTTGCGACCACATTCATGGTTGCAAAACAGTCATACACTCCATTCAGATTCGGTATTTGGAACGGATGCCCTGAATTAGGGCTTTGTACATCCCCAAAAACATTGTTCTAGTTGCAAACGGGCCGACTCTGTGAATCAGCCCGTATGCGGTTAGAAAAATGCTTTATACATGTGGTCCTATATGTCACTCCTTGACACTCAACTCTAATCAACGCCACTGTACTCTACCCCACTTTATTTCACTCTCCGCTTATAACTCCACCCTATAACACTCCCCTCTTCCCCACTCCATGCCACTCTACATCACTTCACTCTACGACACTCCACTCAATGGCACTCCACTCTGACACTCTACTCTACACTCCTCCACTCTTCACCACTGTACAACAGTGACACACTACACCACTCTACAACATTCCATGCTACTCTACACCACTCCTTCTGTGCCACTCCATCTACTGTGCTCCACTCTACAGACTTTACTCCACTCAGTGCTACTCCACTCACTCCACACTAAACCACTGCAATCTGCGACAGTCATCTCGATGTCAGTCCCCTATTTCCCACTCCATGCAACTACACTTTACGACAGTCCACTCTATGACACTATGGCCCATATTTACACTTTTTTAGCACCGCATTTGTGTCATTTTTTACGCAAAATCGTCCCAAACTTACAAAATACAATTATATTTTGTAAGATTGCACTGCTTTTGCGTCAAAAAATGACACAAATACGGCGCTAAAAAAGTATAAATATGGGCCTATATTCCATGACACTCTTGTGACCCTCCACTCGAAGCCACTCTATTGCACGCCACAACACTCCACTCTGCTCTACAACATTCTATGCCACTCTACCGTACGTCACTTTACTCTGTGCCATTCCACAGCACTCAATGCCACTCCACTCTACTACACTCTATACTCCTCCACTATAAGCTGCTTGGCTTAAAGCCACTCTTCACCACTGAACTGTCCACCACACCACAACTCTCCACTCTAGTCTGTGATACTCCTCTCCACTCTTTGCAACTCCACAACCCTCGTCCCGACTCTGCGCCACTCCATGACACACTTTCTGTCACTTAGTTTTAGCCATGCTGAACAGTAGCCACGCTGGTGAACAACATGGTTAAAACACATTGGCAAAGCCAATAGCTCTTGCATAGACGAGGCCTATTGGCTTTGGCTTGTTCCCAATTTTCTTCACTGGTCTTTGCATGGAAATCAGACAAAGTTCTAGCCCAGTGGCATCTTTGGTGTCATGTCAGTGTCATTCTCTCGAATGGAAGAGTGTGCTCCTTTAAACTAATTAGTGAACCTTTTTTCAATTGAAGTTGATGTATAAATTGCTTAGAAGTTTAGCACATAGGGTGCAAACACACTCATGGTGCTGTAATGCCCTTATTGTGCATGGAATAATACTGAGTAATGAAATACATTAAAAAGGGGTGTATTTGGGAGTAATATAGACAGTTCAAGAAATTCACAGTTGACAGGACAAAGCTGACAGGCTTTGCAGTTGGGAAGAAGTAAAAGCATCCTACCAAGTGTTGTATTGCAGAATAGGGTGCAGTTGTTCAGTGAGAAAAACAACAGGAATGGTCTTTGATTATGCAGCAAGACTATTTAGATGTATTCAACAACAATATTAAATAAATAACACACAAAGGGCACGATCTCTTACCCTTTGAGGGAAGGGCAATTAGCCCCTGTTTTGGGAAAGGGCAGGGGGTTGTCCCTGGTAATCACACTTTGAAGGAATGATCCGAATCAGAAAGAAATACTGATAGGTTATCACCACATTAGGTCAGAAAAGGAGTACTCTAAATGAGGCACAAAACCCAAAAGAAAAATTGTCTAGCACATAGGTGTCATAGACGACTAGCTATTGCCAATGAAAGCATAAGTTAACACCGGAGAAAGGAGGCGTCGGGAACTGCCCAGAACTCAAAACAACTAAAGTGGAAATCATAAACTGACAAAGACAAGTCACAAGATACATAGAAACATACTAAACAACATAAATCTTATCTGGTGGTGGGAAGAGGTCCCAAAGCTCCTGCTGGACGTCCCCCCTGTGGTGTGGGAAGAGGACTTACTACTCCAAAGGTGCCAATACGTTTTGCAACCCAGGTGGGTCCCTGTCCCAGCCGCTTGCACTGGTGGGCCGGGACAAGGAGGATCCAGAGTAGAAGGGGAGGAGGCAAAGGAAGAAAAAAAGAGGGGAAAAAAGGAAGATGGGGGGTGGGGGGGAAAGGGGGTTAGCGAACGAAAGGGACTTCCCAGAAGAGAGGGGGGTCCTCTCTTCTGGTCTCTTTAATTGTATAGCATTGACCATTGGATTTTATCATTGAATCCCAGACCAGTTTGGGAAAAGGAGAGGGCAGAAACATGTTGGCCATATAGACTTAGATGACACCTTGAACCATTATATTCAAGAGTGTCCCAATTGTTTTTGATCTTTCCAACAAACACTGTCATTAAAGGAATAGGAGACATCATGTGATTTGTTAGGTAATTTTAGCTTATATTCTCACTTAACTGGATTCACGCTCTGTCCAGAAAGATTAATTTCAGTACTCCTTCAGAGTTCTTTAAACAACGAGGTTCAGTCCGCCCAGGTGGTATCATCCTACCAGGGTGGGGATAGGTGGTCAATGATAAAGCATGACACTATAATGTGTGAGACCACCTATTCCGTAAGGGGAACACCTCCACTCTTTATAGAGCACACGGCCAACACCAGCACACCCGTGCCAACAATTAGATCACCACGTCTGTGATCCGATGACTAATTGAATGGGCCAGATTATCCTGTTCACAAAATCCCCCATACGTGTTGTGTTGTTGAGAGCTATAAGACCTTCATAAATGATAGAAATACTTGAAAGATAGCATGCATTTCTTGTGCACCCTGTTGGTCTATCCTGGGTGTATAAACTACGGAAGAATTGCTTATGCAAATGCACTTTCACTCTTTTATTGATAATGCACCTTGTTTTAACATTTCGTGCTGATGGGATTGTGAAGAGGGTTATGTCATATAGGAGGCAGCTGACTTTTGGCATTATGCTAACATTGTAATATGTTCATTCCCGATGCTATTACATGATGGGGCACGTGTTATGGTGATTTTATCTTGTTTTATATGTGCAATATAGTGTGATATTTATAGGTAGATAAAAAATGTTTTATGCTAGAGCGTATTCTTAATGTTATTTGTGCAATGATTTTAAGTAATCATGCAATAAAGGCTACTACTACTGCCAACCAAATAAAGCTAGATTTGTTTAAGCTGTCTGGCAGAGATAACTCCATAGCCGCAGACCATTTTTTAGTCCGGTCTGAGACAGTTTTTTCCATTCTGCATGGAATAAACTGGCTCAGATTTTGGATGCATAGGGCAATTTGTATACAGAGGCAGGAAGCCTGAAATGTAAAAAGTTTTTTTTCATTGGACTACATCATTCGCCATCCTGCAGATTATGGATTAGCAATCTATGTTGGTTGTCTGATATTATTGCTGAAAGCATTTGCTAGTGAAACAGCTTTATTGCAAGTATTTGCGGTGATAGTCATGTTGAAGGAGTCTCTGGCCAGGTTAGTTGGAGTTGGAGTGCACAGACACACAATGCACAGACAGCACATTGATTCTTCACGGTGCACCGGAGAATGTGGAAGCACACCAAGACTGTTCAGGCCTGGCCTGACTTGAAACACTTGGCTTGGACTCCCTTCAGAAAAACCCTGTCTTGGTGTGTCTCCACTCCATTTATGTAGACAGCAGCTGATAGAATCCTGCTCATCTCTCCTTTATTCTTCTCCAGGCCCTTGTGCTTAGTTGTGTATTTTCATCCCCTTATTTTTAGGATCAATTGCGCATAGCGCTCTGTTCCTGGTGTAATCTCTCTGTGGGCTTTTAGCCATGCCCATCGGTTTGGTTGGTTTGTGAGTTTGCCTTTTAAAACTCGCTTGATTTAATTAGTGAAAGGCATGCATAGGTCATGCCTTTTCCAGTGTTTAGCCTGGCTCGAGCGCACCAGCCAACTACTGAAAACATATGAGGCTCCATGTTTTCGGTTTGGTTTCTGGACTACTTTTTCTCTTTATTTCGTAGGGAGCACAATCTTGCTGGGCAGTAGTCGAGTGCTTTGCATGACATCGACCTTGTTACATGGATAATTGCACTTTTGCTGGTTACATGGATAATTGCACTTTTGCCAATATGTTTCACTGCGAGCGAAGTTCTGTTTCCTTTTGCATGTCTGATTTGCGATCATGGCTGCGGCCGGCTCGCTTAAGTGAAACTGTTTTACTTTTCATTTTCAGTTTATGTGGCAAGAAAAGTCTAGTTAGTTATGTGAAACTGTTCTACTTTTCAGTTTCAGTTTGTGTGGCAAGAAAAGTCCGGTTAGTAGTTTACAACGCTAATAGCTTTAACGCGAGTAAACGCGAAACCCATTGCATTGCAAATGCTTGTTTGAAGTAGGAGTTATAAACCAAACTGGAGGGGGTAATTTAGTTTCACTGTGTTGTCTGCTTCATGTAGCAACACTTTATTTAATCGATTTGTTCCACACCTACCATGTCCCTGCATGGCTTTTGCAGGCATTCGGTAAACAAGGACAGACCAATAATCGTTTCACAAAACTGGTGTTAGAATAAAGATGATAATTCTATTCCATGAGTGATCTTCATTATGTTTGACTGATGAATTCTTAAGTTAGGTAAATGATTTAGATCCCCACATGCAGGCAAGTGTCCCGTGAATGCCTAATTATGAGTGAAAAGTCTGTTCGGAAAATCAGGCTTTCAGAGTTTTTTTTTATTTTTTAATTTTATTATTATTATTATTATTATTATGCCAAACTGGACAATTCTGTCTGGTAAAAGACCACCGAATTCCAAAGGTGTGATTCTTGTACATTTTGTGGTATTTCTACCATATTATACTATACTTTATTATTTTATTTGAGTAGATTGAAAATTGATCTGTTGCTTTATCCGAGGAGTTCTTTTGGGAGTTTACTGAGAGAATCTTGGGTTTGGGAAGATTTCAGAGGTATTTGGTCCCTAATAACTGAAGGGACCTTTACCGAACTTTGAATGTTATCCTTGAGGAGATTTCAGCCACTTTTTACTGTATTCTCTGGAGCTTATGAACTTCTTTAAGAGCATTGATGAAGGCTATATTACCACAGTGAAGGTGTGACAGTACATATCTTCTTGTAAGTTACATTTTGTGGTGCGCCTGCAAGGAACACTGCGGTTTGCCAAGGAGATGGGATAATACACAAACGTGTATTTTAACCTATACTGTGGCACTCCAACAAAGGCCTCAAAAACTAAACACGTTTTACCAGTAAATCGTGTGTCTTATATAATGTTTACATTTGTATATATATATTTTTGCATTTTCTTGTAAAAATACAGAGGATGAGTCTGGAATGACAGCACTTTTAATACCACAGGTGGCAATAGAATGTATGACACTGGAACACCTGTGTCCCTTTTCACTTTCTGGTGTTATAGGCATTTGCAGTGATGTCTGTCCAATGCAGTATGAACATAGCAGATATGTAATGAAAAGCATTTTTGTCATCATTAACAGCTATAAAATGCTGTCAACTAATGTAGCGCATTTGCTTCTCTTCAATTTGTCAACAAAGTATAATTAAGACAATGTGACAATCTATTAACAGCCAGGATATAATTACATGCCTTGCTTTACTGTTTTCCTCCTTAGGTCTTGCGACTCTTTAAATCGTTACACAGGACACGGCAGCAGGTTTTTAAGAATGATGACAGAGCACTAGAAGGTAGGTGAATTACAGTTAGTGCAGCAAGAGTTGCAATAGATAAGCCATCTTGTATTAAAAGGTGAAAAGGAGAAAAGGCGTGCCAGTTTGTCACAGATCTAGTTTATCATCAAGTCTATGCACAGAAGACATTTTAGGGATATCTGCAAAGAGGATTTTAGGCGTAACCAAAGTAAGTGGGATTTCTGCTCAGATGGTTTAACCGGGTCTCTACTACGTGGGCGAGGGTACAATACTGGTAGTATGTCAGGGGTTCCAGGTAGTGTGTCAGGGGTTCTCTGCTAAGAAGGCATGTTGTCCAATCACATTGCCAATGCTTACTTTATGATGCAAACAATGTTTATTGGACAGTCAATCATGTCAGAAAACGAAGAATGTTAGAGAGCTTGCAAACACACCGCAGGGGCGTTAGTCGTTTCTTCTCCATTGTACACTATTGCATCAAACAAAATGTGTAATTTCTGAAATTAATCTTGTTACGTGTTCATAACTGCTTTGACCCTCTCACACTAAAGTGCCACGAAACTTGACACACGTAAGGCATTAAGGGTAGAGACCTGACTCTTTCTTGTCACTGCCTCTGCCTGTCCACTTGAGTAAGCCAAACTCCAATCTTGGGGCACCAGGAAGTTTCCTGTGTACGTTGTGGTGGTTAGGCTAGTCTCCAAAGCGGAATTACTTTGACTTGACTTCAGTTCTGTGCTGCAAAAGCTTCTGTGGTCTAAAAAACTCTTGAGAGGCAATCAGCTTCTGAGTGAAAATGGAGTCACATCCTGAAACTTGTATGGTTGCTGCCTCTTCTACAGGTAGTTTGTGGGTGTCCTAGACCGAGCATGTCAGAATCACGCACTGCTGCTGTCTGTGTTGTTTGTGACAGAAGCTTGTATTGCTGCTGCAAGTGCTGTGCCTGTTCAGTGTGTGTTTGTGGAGGACAGGCTCTCTTGCAGTATTGCCCCATACACAGTGCCTGTTCTTGCTCTATGAATCTTGCTATGCTACTACTTATGTGTGGGGTCAACTGAAAATAACCAAGCCATTGACTCATGATCTCATTGGGTACATATGTGGATAAATATGCAAATCAATTAGAGACGGGGATTCTCCAAATCCAGGGACTATGAATGAAAGTGCCTGGACACCTGTGCAACTTTACTATCCCACCATATTTTTGTTTTGTTTTCTGGCTGCAGTTTCTAGAGCCTCTGATGAGGAGGGTCCGCTCAAAATGCAACTTGGTACATATTGGTTTAATAATGCTCAATGGTAGTTCTTTTTTAAATACTTTTGTTACAGTAAAGAGCTTCTTGGTACATTAGTTAGAAATTCTTCTCCATTTACCTTATCTTCGGGCTATTTGCTTTTCAGTCGCAGGATTTGCTGCAAGTGTGGACGTGTTCTACATCTACGTGCACTTTCTTAACATTGCTGCCTGACAGGCACTAGTTACCTCAATGCGAGACACTCCAGCTTTCCTCACAGCCCTGCAGCATTTACTAATGTGCCTGTCCTGCCGTTCGGTTGAGAGAGGTTGGCCATGACCAAGGAAGACTTTGTGGAAAAAAATTATGCGCTGCCGTTGTTGCCACTGAAGTGCATTAAAGTTGCGTTGAGCAAGAACGGGACTCCCGGGAGTGATTGTACTTTAAGTGCTTTTCTTTTAACCTGCCCCAGTAAAAGCATTCCGTAGACTATTCACGGCCCTGCCGCCAACTGCTACAGCAAGTGGAGGGTTCGGTTTTTGTAATTTAGTTGGGATTACGAAGGGAGATCTCTTAACACTTGGGAAGACAATTCGACCTCAAAAGAATAATTTGTCTAGCCGTGTGGAAAACAAAGAAAATTGTTGCACAATCTTACACAGATAGTGGTATCTGCCAGGCTGGGGACAGTCTACATGGACTCCTGTATTTTATGCAAGAGAGGCTGCCCCCAGACAGGCAACATGCTATATGTTTGGGTGGTTTGTAATAATGTCCAACTCTTGCGGGAAGAATCTTTCGTTCGTGAAGGACAATACCAATATTTACCTATTGACTATTCTATTAGGCAGATGAGGTCACTTGTGTTATGTTATCACTGGCTTCCTGATCGCTCAGTTGCTCCTAGCCCTAGCCACCAGAATGACTTGCACACAAATTGAAATCCCATGTAAGGCTGTCTATCAGTGGCAGCTGGCAGTTTTAGGAGGGAGGGGGGCGGGCAGGAAACTCACTCACACTCATTTTTGCACGCACGCACATCCATTAACAACATTCAAACATGCACGCACACACCAAACATTCATTTTAAAATATCTCTCACACACCCAAACTCTCCCCCCCCCATCCCTCACTGGCTGACGTTAGGTCAGCCAATGATGGAAGGCAGCAGTCCCAACTTTGTCGCAGAGTGGGATGGGGTCAGTGAGAATGCTGACCCCACCCCACTCAGTGACTAGGTGTCACTGATTGACACTCACCCTGGGCGCTTCAGGGCTTAAACCTGAAGCACCCAGGTCGAAGTCAATGGATGGCGCTTCCCTCGTCACCCGAGGCACCTTGGCTGAGCCGAGGAGGTCACGCCCACAGGAGCTGTGACCTCTTCAGCCCAGCAAAGTTCAGCTCAGGCAGCCAGGAGTCTGCGCAAATTGTACATGTCTGCTCCTGGCTGCCTGACCTGAACATGAAGAGTGTCTGTCAGGCTGACCTTTGTTCAGCCTGACCAGCACACTTCATGGGGGGCAAAAGGTGGGAGGCGATGCCGCTCCGCCCTAAAGGACGGGCTGCGCCTGCTGTCCATTTATCTTTTTGTAAAATAAACTGTAACACATCGCACAATTGCTAAGTTTCAGTGTGCAAATGTGACATTTCTATGTTTACAGTGTGCATGTGTGAGATTTTGAGCTACACTATATAACAGGAAATTAAAACAAGAAAGCAGCTAAGATCGTCGGTTTTGTCTTTTATTTAAATTAAGGTACATGTAGTTCTGTGTTTACAATGAAAATAGAAAATCTACAAGTTCTTTGTTTTTTGTTTTTTAAAAACTACACCCTCCGCTTAAGTTTTCACCCCTGTACAAAGGCCTCTAATAAGTTAGTGGAGGATTAGTATAGTAAAATATAAGTTGTTAATTTGAGCAGTGGTCATGTGCGTCTGATAGTTTGTTTGAATAGGAAAAGGGAGGATTGAGAAGGGAAAAGTCTAGAAATTGTTATTTGGAAGATCATAGTAGTAAGATGAGGTTTGGAATGAGTCAAAGGAGGGATGGGGAGGGTGGAGTCTAGAGAGGGTCATTCGACAGATCATAGTAGTAAAATGAGGTTTGGGATGAGGCAAAGGAGGGCTATAGGAGGGAATAGTCTAGAAAGGGTTATTTTGGAGATAATTGTAGAAGAATGAGGTTTGAGGTGAGTAAAGGAGGAACAGAGATTTATTGTTTCCTTGAATATAACAGTTGGTCCGCCTCCTCTTTTGCCTATGTGATTTTGTGTGACAGTTTGATAGCCTGGAGGAACGACTTCATACAACACTGGGGCCATGTCCTCTCCCAACCATGATTCATTTATGAAAGTAAGTCAGGTTGTGAGTCAATGATCGGGTCATAGTTTTAGTGCTTTTTGTTTTTAAGAGTGATCAAGCATTTATTCGTAGGCAATCTAGAGACCGTGTTTTGATAGTGGTGTGACTTTGTTTTCTAGAAGAGTGAGTGGTATTCGTGGAACGTGTTGCAGGTGTGTTATTAGTGTTGTTATTAAGTGTATGAGGATAGCAATAGTGTTTGTGTATATCATAATCCTCCTCCAGTATGCTCAGAATTACTTTTGTTGGGTCTGTATGTGTATGTATTTACCTCTCCCTCTGTTCTGCCGAGACCTTCAGCCGGGTTACCCCTCCGGTCCCTTCATGCCCTCTTTGCGGGTGGGCCTCCACCATAACCCGAGCACTCAGTTAACTCCCCAAACAGTACCCCATGAAATTAATCATTGAGCGACTTCAGTCTGTTGGAAGTAAAAGGCCACAGTTTATTTAATTACTAACTGCCTGCAGGCAAGTGGTCCTGGATCAAGCCAAAGCCCATCACACTGTCTTCTCTTAGGATATAGTACAATTTGCATTAAACAACATTCATTAAGCCTGCCAAGGCCATTTCTCCCCAGAGATTTGTTCAAAATAGCTCAATTCCTGCCTCAGACAGGTGCACCCCATCCGCATCCTATAAATCCGAGCACCTGTGGTTGATAAGCCCATATCTGATGGTGTCCCACCTGGCAGCCTTGCAGAATTTGTAAACTGCCACATTGAGCTTCCTCCTTCATCTCTCGAACGCTTTTATCTACTGGCACCAGAGGATGACCTCCATCTACATCACTGTTGCCCTGCCAAAATATCTTGCCGCTTTATTTAGCCCTGTCCTTATGAATGACAGCAGGTTGTGAGGACTGGAGTGTACAAAATGGTATGTCTGTGCAGCCTTGCCATGAAATACACTCACAAAAACTGTCTTGGATCCATTCAGGCTCGTTTGAACAACCTTAAGCTCAACCCTGGCTAGCTATGGCTTTTGAGCAGCAAGGCTTACACAAAGGAACATAATATAAAGTATTTAACACTACCAAACAAAGGAATAAGAAAGCCACACAACACAAAAGAAACACAATTCCAATTTATAAAAATAGATTTTTTTTTAAATAAACTTTTAGATTCCAAGATAATCAAAATCCACTAGAGGGTTCCAGAGATATGAAGTTGCAAAGATTTTAAAGTTTGGAAAAACTAGTTTGGCTACTTCAGCCTGACTTGGATGACCAAATCTGACAGGATGAAGGTCTAGGGGGCCAATGGGGTAGATATGGACAGTTATCTGGCCACTAGAGCATTTTCCAGTCCAGTTCAAAACTTTACAGCCCAACCTCTTAAACTTTAACGGAGTGCACCAGATGCTAGGGATACAGGATGAAAAGATGCTCAAAGATACCCTTGTTGCTGTGCGGTCAATGAGGTGCCTCAGTGGTGATTTCTTGGCCCACGAGTTATGTGGGGGTGACTTTGGCCACAGGGTTCGGGTTCCCATGACATCCTCTTTGAGTCAGTAAAAGCACAGCTGCGACTGGAATACTAGTCTCCAGACACAGCAGTCAGGGCCAAATCCCTCAGTGGAGGCTAGTGTCCCACTTGGGCAACCAATCTAAACTCTGGCGGCACTCCTGGGTCTGGCTGACGCGGGTGCAAACTTTGACTGTTTTGGATCATTCTCTTTGGCACACAGCAGCTGGCAGTGACGAGTTTGTGAAGTGGATTACCAACTTAGAAGTTTGAGCTTCTTTAGCTCTTTTGTCCTTGTAGCTGGTTCCAGGGAATTAGCCAGTTGATCCTTGGAGTCACTGCTTTGTTCTGGAACTGGGACCCAACTTTTCCCCACGCTAGGAGTCACAGGGATAGTCTCAACTACGCCAGCCTAAGGTCATGCAAGTGCAGCCCAGTAGGCAGTACAGCCTCTCTTTGTGCGGTTCAGGGGTCCACCCGGCAGACCTCCTTCGGTCCTTGTTCCAGTTCTTACGTGATTTAGGTTCAGGGTGCCAGGGGTGCCATTTTTATCCCAGGAAAGTGCCCAGAGGGGACAATGCAGTTACTAGCCAATGGGCTACCAGGTTCTCATCCTTCTCGGTGAAGAATTTCCAGCAATGTGTGGCATCTGGCAATTCCAGGGTGCACCATTCCAGCCACCCTCCAGATCTTTGAACCTTTACTCGGCTGTGAGGAGCTTCGTAGCCCACCCTAGAGCTGTGGCTACCTGTGGGCTACATTCCCACGGAAAAACAGTTTTGGTACAGGTCTTCTCTCTCTCGCACTGTCTTCAGCCTGTCTACCCGAACAAAGGACAGCCCCTCGGGAGTGTTATTGCCATTTGCCCACCAAAGGCAGCTTCCCATTTGAAACTTGCCTTTTGGGCTAATATCCTAAGTGACTTCCTGCAAAGTGGGGAGGGGGAGGAGGGGGCATAACACCACACCCTTCAGCAGGCTGCTGCTGTTCTTGAGAGTCATTCACACTGCTCCTGAGGTGGGCAGAAAACTGTCTGTTGGCCAGGGCCCATGTGAGGCTACTGGACCAGCTGGGTCATAGAGTGACAGCTTTATAAAAGTTGCATTACTTTGATTGTGACATTAAATTCAACCTGGGCATCAGTTTGGGTTTAATTCCGCAATTAATTTGATACCTTATAGTACCCAGTTAAGTAGTCCCATTCAGAACTTAGCCAGGCTAGGGCGCCAGCCAGAAATCCTGTGTTAGTTAACTGGACTACTAACTTTTCCACAACAAAATGACATTTTAGAGGTGTTAAGACATAGTTTATAAAATATATATGTCTTAATAATATACAGCTCCCTGCCATACGTCTCTCTAGGAATTCCTTAGGGGATACTCTTAAGGGATTTGGTGGCTTTGCCATTGGTTTTAATGGCAAAGTCGAACTAGCAGTGTAAACACTGCCGTTCAAGTCTGCAGTAGTAGCCCAGGAGCCATTTTGTACTTTGGAACACATGTTGTGGCACAATCAGTGCAGCAGGCTTGAGTGGACACTGGCTTACATGCACTTGGTACTATATTACATTTTTCATTCTTGCCTTAAAAGGATATAGTGCTTCTTGTGTGAGTTGCCAGGTGCAGGGGTTCTCACAATATTGGTCTCTAAAGGCTAAGTCGACCTAATTCTTAGACAACCTGATACCATAGCATAATGAAAAGCGCTTTAATGCCATTCATCCAGAATATCAACAATCATTAGCTCAAATAAATCGAAACTACGATAATGCCTCCACTCTACCTAAATATCTGGAGGCACTCCGTAGAACAGGTGGTAATACTAAACTTGCAAATCTGGCATCAGATAAGGCTATAAACAAGATACTAGAAATAATGGGATAATACAAGCTTAAACTCACATTCACATTTAAAAATAATTAGTTTGTTTAAATAATACATCTAAGTACTTGAGTGAGTAAAACATATAAACATAAATAGAGCAGTCACAAAAGTAAACATCAAGTTCAAATAACTTCTTATGATAGGCAAGATAATCTAATATTGGATGATTTATTCACTTTGGTCAATACAACACTATGCCATGATTTCTGTCCCATCCTTACAGAGAGTGAAAAGAGCTTACCGTAAGTTACAGGCATACTACTTCCGAAATGGCAGCACGTGGCTGAACAGTGTTGATGGAGCATGTCGTGTGCTCTAAACAAGATCAACAGATCCTTTCACCCGGCAGAAGGGGTGGAGAAAAAAATCACTGGTGCATTCAATTATCATTTCATTTACAGTATGACCAATGTGGCCACACAAGGAAAATGCAAGTTGGAAATAAAGTTAAAGGGCTTTATTATTGACTCAGGTTAATGTTGACAATTTTCAAGACGAAGCTATAAAGCTAAAGTTAGAGTATTACCATCAGATGTCCAAATCTTGGTAGCACTAAAGCTTAGCTAAAGTCCAACAGACAAAGAATTCCATCAGTGCAGTACATAACATTAGCACCTGAACCTGATGTTCGTGAGAATAAACGTTGACCAGTCTTTCCAAGCATTTGCATAGATTTCAATTATCCAATAAATTCTCTAAACAAGTGGAGATCCCTTAGAGGTACAAAGTGACCAATTCTTCATAGTGCTGGGCTACAAAACCCAAGAGTAAATAGGAAATAAAGGACAAATAGGATTTTGAAAAACATTATCAGGGGCAGGATAAAGCCAACTAAAATTAACAAAAAATAAGTAGAAAGGGAAAGGTGTGAGCATGTGAGAAGCTTGGTCAAGAGTCTTCTCATGGGTCAAAAGAAAAATGTAAGTCTTCTCGTCTTAACATTTAGCTGTGGGGCAAGGGCAAAGAGCTCTGCACCTCTCAAAGTCCAGCTGGTGGTAGCACAATGTCCAAATGGGAGCTGCCCCTAAACCAACTGGGGAGCGGTAAAAGTCCATCAATCACACCACATAAATCGGAAGGTTTAACTCTCCAATCATAATCCATCATATGACAGTTATTTGAAATATCAGGAAAGATTCCCATTACCAACATGAAAAAGGCTCCCATCTTCCTCTGGTGTACGTTTTGAAATAATTGCATATCGTCCGTTTCTACAGCTGCTTAATGTACCATATTCAAGGTTACTTTGTCAGGCTCTCTATTTGTAAAACAATAGGACATCTCTTTCCAAACTAACATTCTATGGGAACGAAGTCTGAAAGAAATGAGACATTAGCAAAAGAAAAAACTACTTTTAATATTACTGCATAGTCAGAAGCCTAGCAAATCAGTATGGCTAAGCTAAAGCAAACAGAATTAACATGGCACATTTATTCCCTTTAAACAAAACAAATATAATGAAAAATTGCAATGCCATCATTAATAAATCTTGTCAATGTTCATGTTACAGTAACTGCAAAAGCAAATTATCTTGTTAAAACATTTCAGTAAATATAATTGAGAACTACATTTTCAACATTAACATGCACCATTTAAAACATTCCCTTCTGGAAATTCTTTATAATTTTAGTGAAAACTATTCATTAACTTCATGGGGAAACACATGGAATCAATTTAACTGATTATAGTTGAAATATTTGGACTATGCCACATCACATTAGATCACTGTTCATTTCAATATAGGCTTTCTGTGCACCACTTCAGTTAACTTGTTAGAACTTCAAACAACATACTACAAATTCTGTCACTTATAGATGATTACTGTGATGTCAGACGTAGCAACAACATTTCATCTACGTCAGTCCCCCCTCTAATGGTGAATCAAGCCATCTCATCAGATTACATTCTGTCATATCAATGAGACAGATCAAAATCTCTGAGGTAAGATCTTCTGGACTCCTAACTACTTAAATGTCACTATAACAGATACTTAATCTATTCTCGCGCTCAAACTTCTCTTTTCATTTTTCCTTCTCTGCTCTCTTCACTTTCATTTTCTTGCCACTTTCATATTTGTATACAACTTGTAAAGACCATACACAACTAAGGCACATAAGGCTAGTATCAACAAAGGTCTCAAAATACTGCCAACAAATTGACTGCCTCCGTTTCCAAACCACTTTCCAACTGCTGAAGAACCACCCCCTATAGCCTCCCAGGGACCTGTTGCCTCTAAATCCTTCAAATACCCTTTCGCGTCAGTCATGTTCTTGATGTCCTTTCTCAGCTCCTAAATATTATCCGATATGAAAGTACAACATTGTTGAACTTTCAGCATCTCACAAGAAGGAAGTCTAAAGCATGACGATTTTGCAAAATCATTGATTTTATGGCAACTATTTCAGTGTTAACTAACAAGAAGGCACCTGCTGTATATGTAGAAACATATCTACAATAGTTGATAACTTTCTTATCTGCAGGTCTTTCATAATCACTTATATAGGTGGAATCATTGCAAGAAAGAAGTCTCCTACAATCTCTGAAGCACTGGCACCTCTATTGACTTGAGTATTTGACTTCTCATCTGACACAGGATCATCACAATGTTCCACGTGATACATTTTTGGAAAACTACTCCTAAATAAAATGTACCATACCATCCTTTTGGCAATCTGAAAAAAACATTCTTCCACAAATGAAATCAATTCCTGGATCTTGGCCATTCAACATAAGAGTCCAACCACTCAAACAAAAACACGTTTCCCTACATGTTGCCAATCTAATGTCAAGGCAGCTTACTGCTGAATGAGCTTCCTCTTCTTTACCCCAATCACTGACTACTGCTGCTATTTCTGCCTTTGCTTTCATTGCTCTTCTTCTGTCTTAAATTTGTCCTAAAACTCCTGTTCTACTGAAGAGGGAATACAGGTCAAATTACTTCTATGGACATATACTTTACTAAATATCAATGTAGGCTCAAAGAAACCTCCCACTGTTTCAATGTATTTAGCTTTGGCAATTCTGCTCAAATATTTCATGATGGGGATATTTGAGAAAACGAAATCATAGTTTGAGTAATAATACTGGGAATACACTTGCTGTTACAAAAGATTCAGCAATAAGCTACATGAAATTCCATAAGTCAAGGGGATACTATGATAGGTTATTCCCTCACTACCTGATGAAGGCATCTGTGTACACACATAGCAGTTCTTAACGTCCTTGGTATCAACATACTCGTATAGCAATTTATAATAAGCATTCAGAGAAAGCGCTCCTCTAGAACCATCTGTGTGTAATAGCTTCTCATCTAGTGTATGGATTCTATAATCTGTGGGCATTGTGGAACTCGGGCAGTTGTTGATGTAATGTTTCCTCTTATGTAGGGAAGCTTAATCCAATAAGCAATGCAATAATCAAAATAACTGTCACAACTAACACTCTTACGCATAGATACCCAAGTTAACTACTCTTGATTCTAGTGGACTCCATGAGTTCTCTAATTTCAGACTGGTATTCAAAAATAAAAGGAAAAATGAAAAATGAAAATGGCAGCAACAAAAACTGCAACAGTCTTTCAGTTCTTTTCAGTCTTTAAGTTGTGAGAAAATAGCAAGCAGTTGTTTCTTCAGCAAAGGTCTAACTTTAGTTGCACAAACCTTCTTTAAGTTGCTACACGGTCCATCAAATGCCTCTAATAAAAATTCAAATGTTTCAAATAAGTGCCCAGTTCAAAATCACTAATAATCAAATCCAAGGTATATTGTCTCAGTCTGTCAAGAGGCAATACTATTTCAAAGTTCAGCTCTTGCCACAGGAACAAATTAAAAAACTGGATGCATATTGTTAGAACAAAAGTTTGCTAATTCTTTCTCCCAGCCATTGGTTGCAAAATGGTTCCTGTGGACTCCATGAGTTCTCTAATTTCTGACCGGTAATCAAAAATGAAAGGGAAAAATTCAAAAGGCCCCAGTAAAAATAGTAACAGTCTCTTTTAGTTCTTTTCAGTCTTTACCTTGTGAGGAAAGCAAATAGCAAGCAATCATTTATTCCGCAAGGTTCTAACTTTAGCTGCAAAAACCTTCTTTAAATTGATACAAGGTTCATCAAATGCTTCAGATAAAAGTTCAAATCTTTCTAATAAATGTGCAGTTCAAAATCCCTAATAATCAAATCCAGGGTATAATGTATAAGTCTGTCAAGTGGCAATGAAATTTCAAAGTTCAGCTCTGCCACAGGAAAATAAATGTTCAACTGGATGCATATTGTTAAATAAAAGGCTGCAAATTCCTTCTCCCATTCAAATTCAGGTGCTTGCATACTTTTGGCAAGGGACTCTCTTTTGTTTTGATCTCCGAGCTGCTCGTCTGTCTGAATCAGTGTCACTTTGACCAGACTCTTCTGCTTCTTCTAGAATAGTTGGGGGCATTTGTACTACTGGTGCAGTTTGTTCACTTGGCCAATGAACTCCAGGCACAACCCTTTTTTCTACAGCACTAGGTCCTTCACCAGCATCTGAGCTGTGCAAAACCAACTGTTTCTGTCTCGACTTTTCTGTACCAACCACCGCTGTTGACTCACTCAGACCTGCATGAGACCAGAATTGTGCTGTTTCAGTTACTTGTGTATCCCCAACAGCTTGACTAACCTGCTCCCTTCATCTCACTGTAACCGGCCCTAGAGGGACAGGTGCTGTATCATCAAGGGGAACTGGAAGTTAGTGATTATGTGCTGCACGGATCCAGTTAGGGTGGTCAGTACACTTCACAGCTGTCATAGTCGCCAACATGGCTTGGAAAGGCCCATCCCACGCGGTTCCATGCAGGATTTGACCATGACATAGTCACTTAGAAACAGGTCATGCAGCTGTACTGGTCAACCTGATGAGTCATAGAACAAACCAGGTCAGCCAGTTCTTTGTAATAATCCAGTACCATGTCATCTTTAATGTTCACAAGGGCATTCACAGGAACTGCTGGTAGTCTCATGGCATGGCCCATGATAATATCGTGCAAAGAAAATCCTGTTTTTTCTGTCTGGAGTACTGTGCAAACTCATCAAAAACAAGAGGCTTTTCATTGCGATGGAGATGCAAACTTCAGGACTTCAAAGTTCCAGTAACTTGTTCCAGCAATCCGGAAGCTTCTTGCCTGTAACTGCAATGGGGCCTATGCTCAACTTGTAATGCCTCACACTGTAATTTAAGGACTTCAGTATTAAAGTGGGTCCCTCGGTCTGACTCTAGAGAAGTCGGGAAGCTGAACCTGGGTATTAACTTCCTAAGCAACAGTTTTGCTACTGTGAGACCGTCATTTCTCCTAGTTGGGTTAACTTCAACCCAACAAGAGAAAACACGTACAATAACCAAGCCATATCTCAGTCCATTGCACACAGATAGTTCAATAAAATCGAGCTGCATCCCGTTGAAAGACTCAGTGTGAATGCTGGATGTTTGCCTACATCCATATTCTGACATGAGACACACCTGTGTCAAAGGGCTTCTACCATCAGTTTGAATCTGGGGTAAACTAAGTTTGCCTAAATATCCGGAACATAGAATCACAACCAACTTGAGCTGGACCGTGGTAATCCCTAGCCAAGCTATTAGGTATCACAACTCTTCCATCACTTGAAATCCAAACATCATCTTCATCTCTTTTGACACAACCCGGACCCAACTCTGCTCTTCTTCCTGCAATCTTTTAACTTACTCCCATGTATCAGTAGCAGTTAACAGAAGATTAAGATTTAGCTCATCATTTTCCTCATTTGTGTATTCACCATTGAAGACAGTACAGTTTAATGCAAAGTACCTAGCCACCTGATCAGCATAACTGTTACAGAGAGCGACATAATCAAAGGACTTTGCGTTGTGCTGAACACTTCACGACTGCAGTTTTGGCAGGTAACTGTAATGCATTCAAGAGGTTATAAACGTTTTCTCTGTTTCATATTGATGAAACAGAAGAGGTCATAAAACCTCTTGCAGACCATAACTGACCATAATCATGAACAACACCAAAGCCATATTGACAATTGGTGAACATTGTTACCTTCAGGTGTTCAGAAACAAAGCATGCTCTTTTAAGAGCAACAAATTCAGCTACTTGCGCAGAACAGACTCCATGAAGCCAGGGGGGCTTCAGTCACACCTGAGACTGTACAAGCTGCATAAGCAGATCTCAGGGCTCCATCATTGTCTCTTAAACAGGAGCCATCAACTAACATTACATAATCAGATTCAGAAAGTGGAATATCTTGAATATCAGATCTTGGCTTGGTGCATAGTTCAGTGACGCCTAGACACTCATGCTTAATTTCATCAGTTCAGTTATGTACATATTTCTCATTAGTAGGCAAAGGAAGTAAATTTGCTCAAGTTCAAAGTGGTACAGCTCTTAAGAGTAACATTCGGTGCAGCCAGAATGACTTGCTGATACCGAGGTCAGAAATGCACTAGTCAAGTGTTGAGTCTTGGTACGAGTTAACAAAATTTCCACCGAGTGCGGCAAAAAAAACATTCAAAGGATGACCCATGGCAATGCTTTCCCACTGCTCTATGCGGACACTAGCAGCTGCAACCGACTCAAGACAGCTGGGCAAAGATAAAGCTACAGGATCAAGAGAAGCAGAAAATTAATCCACTGACCTGTTTGCACTTCCATGCACTTGAGTCAAAATTAAGAGAGCTCATCCCTCCCTCTCACAGCAGTATAAAGTCAATCATTTATTCTAATCAAGCATTCCTAGAGATTTTCTTTTTGTCATCCAATCATACCGTATGCGCTTGTCATCCAGTGTTACTGGATCAAACACATCTTTGTGTGTCACCCTCTGTAAAGGCTTGGCCAGAAAGGAAAAGTTTGGAATCCACTGACGACAGTAGCCAACTATTCCCAAGAACATCCTGACTTCTTTCTTTGTCTTTGGGGGATTCATTTTCAAAATTGCTAAGATTCTTTCTTGCAACACCTTCCTTACACCATTCTCACCGTGGTGTTTTAAGTACAAGACTTCTTTCTTTCAGTACTTCAATTTGGTCGTGGACACTTTGGCCCTCATTACAACATTGGCGGTAAAAGCCGCTTACCGCTGTTCAGAAGACCGCCAACACAACGCCGCAGCCGCGGAATTCCGCCACAGCTATTATGACCCACATTTCGGAATCTGCCAAAATTCAGACACCCACACAAGTCCGCCACACCAAAGGTCAGTGATAAACTGGCGAAAACAAAACCTCCACCGTCACGCCAACAGAAAAACGCCCACACTATCACGACACATGAATCCACACGGCGGTCTTTCAACCGCAGTATTCCATTGGCGGTACACACCGCCGTGCTCAAAATACACACACTTTTACAAAACACAGCCACATTGGACAATTCGAAATACACACACCTGATACACATAAACTTACACACACCACACCCACACACCCATTACAATATAAAACACACACCCACATCACCCACAAACCCCTACTACCAAAAATTCCGAAAGAAGGCCAGAGAGAGACAGCACCAGCAAGAACAACAGCATCCACAGGCACACAACACCATCACCCACAGAACTTCCACGCACCTCACACAACACCCCACTACATATCAACACACTTGTCACCACACACTCCACCCCACACATCACCTACACCACCCCATGGCACGGCAAAGACATCCCAGGTTCTCGGAGGAGGAGCTCAGGGTCATGGTGGAGGAAATCGTCCGGGTAAAGCCACAGCTATTCGGATCACAGGTGCAGCACACCTCAATTGCAAGGAAGATGGAGCTATGGCGAAGAACAGTGGACAGGGTCAACGCAGTGGGACAGCACCCAAGAAATCGGGAGGACATCAGGAAGAGGTGGAACGACCTACGGGTGAAGGTGCTTTCCGTGGTCTCAAGACACCACCTGGCAGTTCAACGGACTGGCGGCGGACCCACACCTCCTCACCCACAACTAACAACATGGGAAGAGCAGGTCTTGCCGATTCTGCATCCTGAGGGCCTCGCAGGAGTAGGTGGATGAATGGACTCTGGTAAGACAAATCTTAACTATTACATCCCCCACCCTACCTGCATGCCATCACATACCCCCATCCTCACCCCCAGCACTCCAACTCCTCACATATGTCCCAACATCACAAACCACCCATCCCAACACCAAGCCCTGCATGCAACAACAAAGCATGGACACCCATCACCAAAGCATGCCCACTGCTCATACTCATGCAACCCCCTAAACCATCATCACACAAGGTCCCACACAGGAATGCAAGCACTGGGGTACACGGTCACCCACCCACTGCACACCATGCCACACACAGATGTAATAACCATCCTTGTATACCCCTGCAGGACCCCTACCCAACGTCACCGGACAGGAGGGTCCACACATGTCCACACCACCAACAGAAGAGGCCCACAGTAATGACAGCAGCTCTGTCCAACTGGATCTAGATGACCAGCCCGGCCCATCGGGGACCTCGGGACAGTCGGTTCCCCTCACCCAGTCACAGTCCACCACAGACCTTCCCCCCTCTGGAAACATCAGCACAGCACCCACCCAGCGGGCCCATACCACCGTCCCCAGGACACGTCAATCAGCTGTGTGTCCACCACTACAGGGAACCCAGGCTAACCCACCACCCCAACAACAACAGGAACCTGGGGGCAGTGGCAGTGGGCACACGGTCCAGGGGACGGAGGCCCAGGAACACAGGGGAACTGGGAGGGCTGCTGTGCGACAGGGGGCGGACAGGCCAAGGGAACCCACTCTCCACGAGGCCCTCTCCTCCATCATGGGAGCCTACCACCACTCCCAGGAGACGATGGCAACGGTACTGGCCAAGTTTCAGGAGACCCAGCGCCTGCAGGAGGAACAGTATATGGGCTTCAGGGAGGAACTCAGAACCATAAGCTCTACCCTGGGCACCATCGTAGGGGTGCTGAAGGAACTTGTGAACATCAGGAGGGACACTGTGGCACTACAAGGGGCCCCTGACACTAGCATGGATGATGAACTGCCCACCACCTCCGCCGGCGCTAGTGGACAGGACGCCCCACCACAGGACCACCACACCAGCACCCCACCCCCTGCAGAGGGAGAACCACCCCACAAACAGTCCCTGAGATCCAGCAACAAGACAGAGCATGATGCCAAGACCCCTGCCAAGAAATGAGACCACCCTGATTGTCATCCTACTGTCCCACTTTGTCACCCTGTCCATACTTAAACTGCCCCAGCTCCACTTCCTATGCCCATGTGGGAAATGCACCTGTGAGACTAATAGACTGGACTCTGCCATGGACATTCCTCCGCCATCACCCCTCACCATTTTACTACCCCCTCAAATATTGAGCACTTAAATAAACACACTTAAAGCACAAAACAATCTGGAGTCTGTCTGTGATTTCAAAATAGTGTATTAGCAATTAAAGTGACAAATGCTCTTTCAATTGAAATGTCAACATACCTATGTCACACAGCTCTAGTCCATGAGGAATCTAAGCAGTTGTCATACAGTGGGACCCACATCTCTGAAATCATAAGGGAAAGTGACAACTCAGTGACCATACACTGGGTGAAAACGACAGACAGTAGAGAGGTAGTAGTGTTAAAGTACATGTAGTAGGCAGGTCTGTACTCTTACCTGTGTCTCACTGGAAATATTGCTGGATCACTGAGTCCCTGTTGTTCATGTCTTCTTCCTCTGCTTCCTCGTCTTCACTGTCCACAGGCTCCACAGCTGCCACAACGCCGCCATCTGCACCATCCTCCTGCAGAAAAGGCACCTGTTGTCGCAAAGCCAAGTTGTGAAGCATACAGCAGGCCACGATGATCTGGCACACCTTCTTTGGTGAGTAGAATAGGGATCCACCTGTCATATGGAGGCACCGGAACCTGGCCTTCAGGAGGCCGAAGGTCCGCTCGATCACCCTCCTAGTTCGCCCATGGGCCTCATTGTAGCGTTCCTTTGCCCTTGTCCTGGGATTCCTCACTATGGTCAGTAGCCATGACAGGTTGGGGTAGCCAGAGTCACCTGCTAATGGCGAGAGACAACTGTTAGACACGCACTAACCTGGAGGGATATCCCCAGACCCAGACAACCATTCCCACTGTCTTGCTTCCAGGTGCTCACCTAATAGCCACACACGGTGCCTCTGGAGTTGACCCATCACATAAGGGATGCTGCTGTTCCACAGGATGTAGGCGTCATGCACTGAGCCAGGGAACATGGCATTCACATGGGAGATGTACTGGTCTGCTAAACATACCATCTGTACATTCATCAAATGATAACTCTCCCGGTTTCTGTACACCTGTTAACTCCTGTGGGGGGGGGAGGAACCAAAGCCACATGGGTCCCATCAATGGCACCTATGATGTTGGGGATGTGTCCCAGGGCATAGAAATCACCTTTCACTGTAGGCAAATCGTCCACCTGAGGAAAATCGATGTAGCTCCGCATGTGTTTCAGAAGGGCAGACAATAGGTTGGAAAACATAAGCTGGGACATCCCTGATGCTATGGCCACTGTTGTTTGAAAAGACCCACTTGCAAGGAAATGGAGCACTGACAGCACCTGCACTTGAGCGGGGATTCCTGTGGGATGGCGGATTGCTGACATCAGGTCTGGCTCCAACTGGGTACAAAGTTCCTGGATTGTGGCACGGTCAAGCCTGTATGTGATAATCACATGTTGCTCCTCCATTGTCGACAGGTCCACCAACGGTCGGTACACCGGAGGATGCCGCCATCTCCTCACATGTCCCAGCGGACGGTGCCTATGAAGGACAACAGCGAGCACAGAGTCAAACAACTCAGAGGTACGTACCCACAGTTTACCCAGAACACCATTCATACACAAAAGCGGGCCTGTATGTGTGTTGAGTCTAGGCCTAGGTATGTGTGACGCAGTTGAAAATGAAGCCATGTGGGCCCCTGAAATGGCAGCTGCCTGACCTCTAAAGTGGGACAATGGGATGTGAGGTAACTGCGCTGGCGTTGTACACCCCGTTGCGGTAGGCGGTCAAAGACCGCGGCGCAATGCTGCATTGGTTAACATTGGACGCTGTGGGTCCCAGGAGCCAATGACGATGTACGCCGGCGGTGACGGTACGCACCACCGCTGACGTGACTGCCATTTTCTATCTGTTCAATCACTCGATACCTTATCTTCGACAGGAGAGGACCTACACTGCAAGTGCTGCTGTGACCTCGGTCTGGAAGAGACAATGGCTCGAGTGTCTGGGGAAAGTGCCCCTGCCTTCACATCGGAGGAGTTGGAGAAACTCTTGGATGGGGTCCTCCCCCAGTACACGCTACTCTACGGTCCTTCAGACAAACAGGTAAGTACACAGGGAGCATGTTGTATGGGCTATGCCTGTGTGGAGAGGGCTGGATGTAAGAAGGAAGGGGGGAGAGTGCTGCGTGCATGAAAGACGGTGAATGCATGTGCCACATGGCAAGGGTAGGGATGGGGGCCAATCAGTTTGACGGTGCAGTTGGTAATTACTTACTCTTCCCCCTGTACATTTCATGTAGGTCAGCGCCCACCAGAAAAAACATATTTGGCGTGCCATCGCCAAGGACCTCTGGACCCTGGGGGTCTACCACCGACGGAGCACCCACTGCCGGAAAAGATGGGAGGACATTCGCCGCTGGAGCAAGAAGACGGCGGAGGCTCAGCTGGGGATGGCCTCCCAACGTGGGAGGGGTGCCCGTCACACCATGAGCCCCCTGATGTTCAGGATCCTGGCAGTGGCCTACCCGGAGTTGGATGGGCGCTTGAGGGCATCACAGCAGCCCCAAGGGGGTGAGTACACTCTCATTCTGCTGACTTTGCGCGCAGTGGAGGTGTCTGGGTGGGGGAGGTGGGCTGTGGGTTTTCCTAGGCCAGTACGAGTTCCGTAGGCAAGGACCATCCGTAAGGCAGGCCATGTGGCACCCCACCCCACCTCTGTAGAGGTACACCTAGTTATGCCCCTGTGTCATCTATGTGTGCAGATGTCGTCCATAGCCTTGTAGGCCATTTCCCAGGAATTGAACAGTGGAGCCCAAGAGCGCGGCGTAGTGCAGGGGGCTTCTGTGTCTGTCGTGTCCGCCAACGGTAGCGGTAATGCATGCACTCAACATGTCTTTCTTCTGTCGGCCCCCCCTTTTTGTGGTCTCCCTGTTCTTGTGTGCATTAGCATCATCAGGCGGTGGAGCAGTGGCACCGGAGCACCAGTGGGCTGCATCCCACATGGCCATGGAGGGCCACACTATGGACTCGGACTTCACCAGTGGGACGGAGGGCGAGGGGAGCTCCACGGCAGGGACAGGAGCTGACACCAGTGACACGGACTCGTCCTCTGATGGGAGCTCCCTTATGGTGGCGCAACATCTGTGCCACCCCCATCTACAGGTACAGCCGCCACCCCCCCCACCCCCCCTTCAAGCACCGCCCTCCCAGCAGCCCCTCAGCCTTCGCCCTGTGCCCGCTCACCCGGGAGGGTGGGCATCACCTTCACCCCAGGTACCTCAGGCCCTGCCCCAGTCACCCCTGCTGCCCTCAGTGAGGAGGCCATTGACCTCCTCAGGTCCCTCACTGTTGGCAGTCTACCATTTTGAATGCCATCCAGGGTGTAGAAAGGCAGTTGCAACAAACCAATGCATTCCTGGAGGGCATTCATTCTGGTCAGGCGGCCCTTCAGCAAGCTTTTCAGACTCTGGCCTCAGCACTGATGGCAGCCATTTTCCCTGTGTCTAGCCTCCCCCCTCCAACTTCCTCCACCCCGACCCAATCCCCTGTACCTCAGCCTATCCCAAGCACATCTACAGACTAGCATGCACACACGTCAACACACAAGGGAAGCTCAGGCAAACATAAGCACCACATATCCCACAGGCACTCACGCAAGCATCACACACATGCAGACACACCAACATCCACTGCCTCCACTGTGACCCCCTCCTCCTCGTCTCCCTCCTCCCTCCCAGTCTTGTCTACACTCACACCTGCATGCACTACCTCTACAGCCACTACGTCCCTCTCCAGCACACCCACCACCACACCCCGCTCACGTGCAGTCACCACCCCCACTACGATTCACACGTCCCCTGTGTCCTCTCCCAGTGTGTCTGTGACGCCCCCTCCCAAGATACACAAACGCAGGCACACACCCACTTAACAGCCATCCACCTCACAACAGCCTCCAGCGCATGCACCTTCATCCAAAGTCAGAATACGTACACCTCCTACAACCACCACATCTTCCTCCACTCCCAAACCCCCTCCAGCTACCCGTCCCAGTGTGTCCCAAAAACTTTTCCTGTCCAACCTTGACCTCTTTCCCACACCTCCCCCACCCCGTCTGTCTCCTAGGTCCCGAACTAGCACCTCAGCCATAACATCTCCGGGACCAGTGGTGCCTGTAGTCACCGGAATCTGGAGTGCACCGGCCACCAGGGCAGCCAGTGTGGCACGGAGCCACAGCACAGACAGTCCCCCACCTGTGAAGCATCAGAAGTTGGCCAGTGCTCGGCGGGCGAGGGGAAGACTCCAGCCACCAAAGCCGCTCCCAGGGGTCCCGGTGGGAGTGTGGAGTCAGCTCTGACACCTTCCAAGGTGGGGAAGGGTCACAAGTAACCCGGCAAGTCTGGGAAGAGCAGCACGGCGGAGAAGACCGCCATCATCCCCGCTGCCCAGGAGGCCACCTCCAGCACAAGCCCAGCTGCCCAGGACAGGACTGCCAGCACAAGCCCAGCTGCCCAGGACAGGCCCGTCAGCACAAGCCCAGCTGCCCAGGACAGGCCCGTCAGCACAAGCCCAGCTGAC
This sequence comes from Pleurodeles waltl, assembly GCF_031143425.1. Taxonomy (NCBI): domain Eukaryota; kingdom Metazoa; phylum Chordata; class Amphibia; order Caudata; family Salamandridae; genus Pleurodeles; species Pleurodeles waltl. The sequence goes on from NC_090436.1 coordinate 727,851,519, forward strand.
CAGGACAGGCCCGCCAGCACAAGCCCAGCTGACCAGGACAGGCCCGCCAGCACAAGCCCAGCTGCCGAGGACAGGACCGCCAGCACAAGCCCAGCTGCCGAGGACAGGCCCACCAGCACAAGCCCAGCTGCCGAGGACAGGAACGCCAGCACAAGCCCAGCTGCCGAGGACAGGAACGCCAGCACAAGCCCAGCTGCCCAGGACAGGCCCGCCAGCACAAGCCCAGCTGCCCAGGACAGGCCCGCCAGCACAAGCCCAGCTGCCGAGGACAGGCCCGCCAGCACAAGCCCAGCTGCTGAGGACAGGACTGCCAGCACAAGCCCAGCTACCCAGGACAGGACCGCCAGCACCAGCCCACCTGCCCAGGAGGCCACCGCCAGCACAAGCCCCGCTGGGCCATGAAGGACCGCCAACAAAATCCCCGCTGGGCCATGAAGGACCGCCAACAAAAGCCCCGCTGGGCCATGAAGGACCGCCAGCAAAAGCCCCGCTGGGCCATGAAGGACCGCCAGCAGCTGAGTCCCTGCAATGGAGACCACCGCCTCAAGCACCGCTGAAAAGGGCACCGCCGTCTCAAGCACTGTTGCACAGGGCTCCGCCATTTCAAGCACCGCTGAACAGGGCACCGCCATCTCAAGCACCGCTGCACAGGGCACCGCCGTCTCAAGCACCGCTGCACAGGGCACCGCCATCTCAAGCACCGCTGAACAGGACACCGCCGTCTCAGCTGATCAGGGCACCGCCATCTCAAACACCGCTGAACAGGGCACCGCTGTCTCAAGCACCGCTGGCCCATGAGCGGCAATGGCACTGACGCAACTGAGTCTGTCACGGGGTGAATGATGCACTCTGGGCACAAAGCCCCCTCCAGAACCAGTGGAGACTGTCATCCACTACCTCTGTCCTTAGCAGGATGAAGCACTGTGGGCACCTTGTCCCCTCCAGAACCAGTGGAGACTGTCATCCTTAGCAGGATGAAGCACTCTGGGCATCATGCCCCCTCCAGAACCGGTGGAGACTGTTATCCACTTGAGAGACTGTGGCTTTGCACTCCCCAGGATATGGCAGTGGGCAAACCACCCACTGTAGAGACTTGAGAGACTGTGGCTTTGCACTCCCCAGGATTGAACAGTGGGCAAACCACCCACTGTAGAGCCTTGAGAGACTGTGGCTTTGCACTCCCCAGGATTGAACATTGGGCAAACCACCCACTGTAGAGACCTGTGAGACTGTGGCTTTGCACTCCCCAGGATTGAACAGTGGGCAAACCACCCACTGTAGGGACTTGAGAGACTGTGGCTTTGCACTCCCCAGGATTGAACAGTGGGCAACCCACCCACTGTAGAGACTTGTGAGACTGTGGCTTTGCACTCCCCAGGATTGAACAGTGGGCAAACCACCCACTGTAGAGACTTGAGAGACTGTGGCTTTGCACTCCCAAGGATGGAACAGTGGGCATGTGGCCCCCTCGTGGATTTGGCGTCGTGCACTCAAGCGGCTGAGGTGCCCCCCCTTTCCCTCCTCCTGAGGTGCTTGTTTAGTTGCTCTCTGATGCCCCTGTAGTGTTCTCTCCGTCATGGTCGGGGATCTTTTGTGGGTCTCGCCCATACCGTGTGGTCCCAGTGTTCCACGGACTTTCTTAGAGCATTACCTGGGCTACTGTGCTTGGTATATATTTTGTACATGGTGTATATATATATATTTCTGCCTACTTGCTTTTAATATATTACAATGGTTACACTCATTTTCTATTGTCTTTGCATTCTTCCGGGGGGTTTGGGGGTGTAACTGTGATGTATTGATATGCATTAGTGTGTGTGTTGTAGTGGGTGAGGGTGGGGGTGTTGCGTGTGTATGTCCCTGTTTTTTCCCTCCCCCCTCCCCTGTGTAGTAGGTGGAGTACTCTCATGGTCTTCGCCGCCAGCGTTCGTGCTCCTGGTAGAGGAGCAGGAAGACTATTGCAGGTAGAATTTGGAGTTCCGGATCCATGGCGTCCTCGTTCCTCGTGGGGTGTGTAGAGGTGAGCGTTTTTCTTTCGGGATTCCTGTTTCCGCCGTGTTTTTATCCGCTGTGAATCCGCCCCGGAAAAGGTGGCGGATTGGCCTGTCATAATAGTGTGGGCGGTACATTGTCTCCTGCCTGTCTGTTGGCGGTGACCGCTGCGCTGTTTGTTTGTACCGCCGTGGTGGTCAGAGTGTTAAAGTGGCTGTCTTTGTTGGCGGTTTCCGCCACGGTCGTAATTGCAATTTTTTTACCGCCGGCCTGTTGGCGGTCTTACCGCCGCTTTAACACCGACCGCCAGGGTTGTAATGACCACCTTTGTCCATTCTCAGCTAAGTAGTTCGACAGGGCAATTGTATCTCTCCTGCATGCTTCCAAAGTATTTGACACTTCTAACCGATCTTCTATGTGTTGACCTAAGACTGAGTGGTAGGGCATTTTAAGTTATTTTTCAAGATCTGGTTAAAAACTGAGGGGATCTAGGAATACCTTTGTGAGACTCAGCACCATGCCAAAACATGACTGCCAAACCGAAACAGGAAGAGAAACTGTCTCTTCTCATGCAGTGGTATGGAGAAAAATGTGTGGCACAAGTCAATCACAGTGCAAGCACACCTTCTTCACATGGACTGTGAAAAAGAATCACTGCTGGATTTAGTACCAGGGGACAAAAAGGAACAACAATTTCATTCTCCTTTCTAAGATCCTGGACTATGCAGTATTTTCCACTGGGCTTTTAGAGTCCCATAATTGGAGAGTTACATGGACTTCCAATTTTCTCTTTTAGAATTCTCTGTTCTATCAAGGACTCAATCGTTGGGGTAATTCCTGCAATTGTTTGAGGCATCATGTTGTACGGAGGAATTCTCTGGGACACAGCATTTGGTTTCACAGTTATCTTGATAGGCCTAACTCCCTTAATGAGTCCTATCTCTTTCCCTGGAAATTTCCAAACTTCAGGGAACACAGTAGCTTTAAAATTTTCAGATAGGTCGTTACAAGTTAACATAGGGTACAATGTGACGCCTGGGGTTTGATTCACAATTTTAAATGTTGCATCATCATCATTCGTATGTATTTCCATTCCTCTTGGGGTACAACTAATGGAACAGTTCAACTAGCATAGCAAGTCACGCCCAAGCAAACTCACGGACTTGACTTGCACACTACAAATTGGTGCATATCCTCAAAGGAATAGTTTTTTTCAGGGACAGATACTGTCCCAGGTTTTGGTCAATTGCTGATTTGCTGCTCCTACAACTTGAATTTCCTTTCCTGAAACGGGCAAGTTTGGTACTTCAGTTCTTAAAGTAGAACATGTAGCTCCTGTATCGACTAGAAAGGACACATGGAGACCATTTACATCACCATCCACATATGGTCCACTCGGCTCTACTTCTAAGGATGTACCTAACATGCATTCCTTTTCTTTTGTGCACCTCAACTGGAAAACATCTGAAAATTACTCATCACTCAACACAGTCCAGGAAAACTGAGTTGTCAACCAATTTGAATCTACATATGTCATTTGATTTAAACTCTGTCTGGAAACATTTGCTGCTTGTTTGGGCAGCAGAGCTTGTGGAACCTGTATCTGTTGTCTTTGGGACACATTCACATTTTGCATTTAGGGTCTGTGTCTGTACCTGATTATTTCACTGCGTTTTCACAAATCCATCATTCTGCATCTGATTATTATTCACATTAAGGAGACACTCCCTCCCATATGTGTGGCCCAAGTTGCCACACATATGACAAGGATTATTTCTCTTTAAAGTTGCAACATCCACATCCACATCTACATTATAATCTGAAGGAACACCTCTTCCTCTACCTTGCTGATGAGAACCATTACTTTGCAACATCTGAGTTCCCTGCATTTCACCAGTATTCCCTGCAGACTGTGGATTCTGACTTCCCTGTGCAGTCTTCAGTTGCATCACCATTACTTTCTCCTTGAACTTTTTCTGCTTAAAATCCAGTCCATTGCTACAGTACTTTGTGTACCGTAGAAACTCCTCAATCAGTTTGTTCTGACAACAAATCAAATGCTGCTGAATGATGGGGTTTATTTCTGGTTTCAATCGCTGAACAAATTTCAACACACAATGACCCATATCGTTTGTCTCTATGTTTTCAATACCACTGTAATGCTTAAAAGCCTGCAACAGTCTCTCATAATAGGAATATAATGACTCCATAGACTCCTCTCCTGAGTGGTTCTGTCAGTTCATAACCAATCAATATCTTGAGGGGACACCTTGTCTTTCAAAAAAGCCACTCACATTCTCATAATTTTCATCACCTCTTCAGAAGGCCCATTTGTCACTGGATCTCTTGGAGGTTCACCGCCTGCTCAATCAACTGCAACGTTACATTATTTCCAAAAATCACTCAGAACCACAACATCATACAATGTGCTCAAATCTTCCCACCAAAGTTTGGAATGTTTCACAAATCGTTCAGTCCTACTGGCTTCTCTCTCAAGTTTCGGAAATCATTTGTGAATGACAAAATGTCACGTTTACTCCAAGGTACATGAACGTACTCTCCACGAGGGACCTCTCTCCTGGGAAGCATCTTTACGTTTCCCTCGGTTTGACCTGCTCATGGTTGAGGCAGTTCTTTACACATTTTCTTCTGGTCTCTTTTGTTTGCCCACCTGCCTTCTCCCTTATTAATTCACCCCACTGTTGGGTATATCAAATTAATTCTGTAATCTGCAATTCCATTCCTGGAGGGCTCATGTTCAGAATATCCTTGTCACTGAATCCTAATCGAAGACTCTTCTGTAAGGATTTTGATTTTTCCAAGTCAACATAATATCTCTGGGCTAATGCAACTAGTCTGTCATAAGCTTGTCCTGCAAGTTTTGGAATGTCCTTGCATATGAATTGCAGTTCATCCTCTCTGTACGTATCTAACTGAGCTAAATATACAGGTCTTAGTATCATTTTATTTAATTTCTAACTTTAGTCTGGATATGACTAATGCTCTCTCTTTCTCTGAGGCTTATACTGATCTTCCACTGCAATTTGCTCCTCGTGTTCCACCCGCAGGACTCAAATTATTCAGCCACTCATTTAATTCTTGAGCATTAAACCTCACAAACTTATTGGAGTATTCAACATTGCTTCTCCTTTTGCAGAACTCACATTTACGTGATCTGGGGTATTTCCAATTGACATATTTTCTTCTAAAGTGTTAAAGCACAATCTCCTATTCAGGATACTGCAACCAATGTCAGATCTGAAACGTGTAGGGGGTCAAAGGTCTTGGAAGTGAAAGTATTCCTTCTATTTCCAAATCACTTGGACTAACAAATCCCTGAGCTCTTGTCGATGCAGAAGCATTTAAAGCAACTGGGGTAGTCAATCAAATCAAATCACTCAAAAAATATCTTAAGCGCACTACTCACCCGTTAGGGTCTCAAGGTGCTGTAGGGGTTGAGGGGGGTTGCCGTTTACTGCTCAAAAAGCCATGTCCTGAGGTGCTTTCTGAAAGTTAGGAGGTCCTGGGTCTTGCGTAGGTTGGTGGGGAGGGAGTTCCAGGTCTTGGCTGCGAGGTGAGAGAAGGATCTGCCACCAGAGGGGTGGATGCGGGGGACTGTGGCGAGGGCGAGGTCAGCGGAGCAGAGATGTCGAGTTAGAATGTGGAATTTTACTTGTTCGTTGAGGTAGGCCGGTCCAGTGTCGTGGAGGGATTTGTGAGCGTGGATGAGGGCTTTGAAGATGATCCTTTTGCTGATGGGCAGCCAGTGTAGGGATCGGAGGTGAGCGGAGATGTGTTCGTGGTGGGGGAGGTTGAGGATGAGACGTGCGGCTGCGTTTTGGATTCGCTGGAGTTCTTTCTGAAGCTTGGCTGTAGTCCCAGCGTAGAGGGCGTTGCCGTAATCCAGTCTGCTGCTGATGAGGGCATGGGTAGTCGGGACATTCTGAACATTTGAAACATTATTGACATTTGGGACACTTGATGCATGCACGCTATTTCCTGTCATACCTGGACCATATAAAGAATCAACTGGGCCTATTGTTATTGGAACTGTTAATACATCTGGATTAACATAATTCATCTGATTCTGTTAAACTGCCATTCCTAAACTTTGTCCTGTCGGTTGCATATTAAAACCTTGTACTGTCTGATTCAATTTAAGTTTTGCACTGCGAGATTTGTACTGAAATTTTGCACACGCTGGTTCGAAATAAAATTGTGTGCTGGCTGATTTGAATAGAAACTCTGTCCTGTTTTCTTCAAATTTGGGCTCTGTACTGTCTCACTAAGGATTTGTTCAACGGGTGCAGTAGGCACATCAAAGATCACATTCTTCGGTGTCTCACTTGACACTCTTGTCTCTTCAGAATTGTATGGAGGTAGATGATTTAACAGTATTTGACTTATAAAATCATCATCCGAATCACTTGCATAAGTCTTAGCTTTTTTTCTCTGTCTCTGTTGTCTCTTCTGTCTTTTTCATACTCTCTGGTTTAGTGCCTTCTCCTTCCTCCTTTGTTATGACAGGATACAATCTAGTTGCCTCTATAATGTCTGCTCTCCAGGCTTTTTGCTGACTATGCCATCTTGCCTCTGCAACTGTTCTTATTGCTGTCTTCATTCTGCCCTCATACTTCTCTTTCTGTTTCTGATGAACTATGTGTTCCCAAGTATTAGTCACTTCAAATTGTACTGGTCTCGAAGGGGTCTAATCTCATATACCATTTGCCTCAGAATCTCAGTAATCTTATGCCATTGCTCAATTCACAGACATGCCTATATACTTACGTCGGACAAGACATAATGACCTGGAGTACCTTCAGGTGGGGTCTATCCCCTCTACTTTTGTGACAAATCCATCACATTTTACCAGACTTTTCAGTGCTTTAAAGAACTCAATTTTCAATCAAACTCAGTAATTCACAATTTACTTTTCGTTCGTAGTCAGTACATCTGTTCTCACGATCCTCCTCTTCAGTGTTAACAACCAGTAGCAGCACAACATTCTATGACGTAGTCCGCCAATATCAGAGTGGCTTCACACCAACCGACCTATACCAGTATAATACAGTATGACTTCAGTCTCATCCTCGCAGCAACTTTTCACACAAACCTAATGCAAAATATTGCAAGCAAAAACCAACAACAAAATGTCTGCTAACTAAACGATAGGGCAGACAAACATTTCCAAAGCAGTAAAGGGTTACGCTTATGTTTTCACAATTCTATAACAAAGGAGACTCGACCAGCAGATCTCACTCTGATTGATGCAGTTCTTCCATGTGCACTCAGGAATCACTAGTACCAACCAACCATACTCGCACAAGGAAAACTATTGGCACTGTTGACAACATCTTATGACAAGCACCTTACACTGCAGACAATAAATTAACCACGTATCTTCTACACTTGTGCATTATCCCAGGATCTTAGGCCATGACGTCCAGTTAACCAACACAACTTCTTAGCAGAAAGTGGCACATTCGCTCAAAAACTTTTAAAACTCTGCAAAACACTTCACAACACATTTCACTGCAATCATTAGCAAAAGCAAAGTAAGCTCAAACCGTATTAATACTCACACATCTGCTGCAAAGGGACGATGCTGTGACTCCTTCAATCTTCCGAATAAACCCTGGGATCAGAATTTGGGCCGGGTCTAGACAGTCTCACAATGGGAAAAGGACAAGGGATTCCTAAAACTATGCCTAATCTTTTTCTTACCCCTCGTGGGAGGAACCACTACTCTGCTACCAGATTTGATGGAGCATCTGAGGTGTGCTCTAAACGAGGTCAACAGATCTTTTCACCCTAGCAGAAGGGGGGGAAAAAGTCAGCGGCGCATTCGATTACCATTTCAATTATAGTATGACCAATGTGGCCACACAAGGAAAACCCAAGTTGGAAATAAAGTTAAAGGGTTTTATTACAAACTCAGTCTCAGGTTAATGAAGACAATTTTCAAGACAAAGTAGTAAAGGTACAGAATTACTATCCGATGTCCAAGTCTTGGAGCAAGCGGAGCTTAACTAATGTCCAACAGACTAAAGAGTTCCATCAATGCAATACAAAACATGAGCACCAGAACCTGATGTTCGGAGAATCAACATTCACCAGTCCTTCTAAGCATTTGCATAGATCTCAGTTATCCAATAATAAGGAGGTCCCTTAGATGTTCAAAGTGTCCAATTGCTCCTAGTGCTGGGCTACAAAACATGGGGACAAAAAGGAAATAAAGGACAAAAAGGATTTAGAAAAACAACATCTGGGGCAGGATAAAGACTAAAGTTGGCAAAGGTAAGTATAAAAGGAGGATGTCAGCGTGTAAGAAGCTTGGTTAAAAGTCTTCTCACAGTTTGGAGATAATCTAGAACTAGGAGCTCACATAACCACAGGCACACCAAAGACTACACATAATTTCTGTTCAACTATTTTAGCAACATGTGATGGATGGCTTGGAGCACCTTTTAAAGAGTTGCTATTGCTACTTGTCCAAATAGACTAGAAAGAAGCCCTGGAACAGTTTCCTGGATCATATTTTAGGGACTGAGAATCTGGAGGTTTTAAATAACTGAGCGAAGACCATTTTGTTTTTAACACTCCACACTGTTTTATTCTGTCCATCCCAATTCATTTCATACGGAGCTCCTTGATTCCTGTCAGGATTTTTAGTGCTTTAGAATTAGTGGGAATCTGGAATGGAATGCCAGTCGGCTACAGTAGTCCTCATGGGCCCCTACAATAAACTCTGTTGTACAATAAGCTGTTTGTATTCCAGGTAAGATATTACTTTTTTGGCTCTAACACTTTAGTGGATTTCCACTTAATATACGCTTGCTATTGTTACCGTTTTTTTTTCTCCTGCACGGTTTGTTCCTTGACCTCTTCCAAAAGATACCATAGTAACGAACATGAGTATAGTAATCTTACATAAAGCACATTGAGCCATATTCATAATGGCTTTTTTGTTAGGACAGAAAGTCTTACACTAACAGGGAGCTGGATGTTTAGATGCCGAATCAGAAAGGCATGCAAGAGTAGATAAAAAAGTACTGCTGTAGTATTACCTCCTGTTCTGTTCCTCTCCATAGGCTAAACCATGACTGGCAGTCTTGGAGAAGCTTCTGAGGTTCTCTGATACTGTGTGAAGTACGGGCTGTGGGGCCAGACTGAACCAAAAGCGGTCCTGACAAAAAATGTTCAAACCAACCATGTTTTTTTTCTCTTTTGCTTTATCTCCTCATACTCCCACTGTGGCTGCTGTAGTAATAGCATAGGCGCTGGACAGAGGGACAGAAGTGGCAGTAAGCCTTCAAAAATCGGCCTCCAATTTCTCCAGCTCTGGGGAAATGCCCAGTAAGATAAGTTATCAGCCGGGCCCTCTAAGTCAGGTTTGAGATTGGCTAGTAGTTTGCTAGAACACAATGAGATGTTTGCCAGACTGTATGTTTCCGTTGCAAGTAGGACATGTTCTTTTTTTAAATTAGAGCAGATTTTATATCAGGATACACAGGGCGGGCATTAGGAGGATTAACTTCACGCAGGATGATGGCATATCCTGACTAGTACTTTAAATGCTATGGTTGCCTAAGCTAGACTTGTCAGATCCCATAAATCTGTGGGATTTAGTGCTGATAAGTCAGTATATGTCTTCAGCTATGGATTGCCGTTTTCCCATCTAGATGTGATATTCTGGTGGTCGCTATCACGCCTCAAGACCCATCCTAAGAAATGCCTGCGCATTCACATTTTTACTTTCAAGTATTCAACAGAGCAGTAATGCTGTATGATGTTTGCACGTCCCACCCATGTTGTATTTTGCAACTTTTTTTATTTGATTTGATGTTTGCATTACTCATATGTCAGCAGGTAGCAAACTGTAAGCAGACACACCCAGGTGTATGTTTAATAGAAAAAAACTGGTGTAAGAGAATTGTTAGGTCCCTTTTTTAGGTTGAGCATAAGCTTACAGCCTCTTGTATACTTTTAGCATACTTACCTCTGTGGGTGTAAAGCCGTTAATTTGTTAGTTGTTGTTAGTTGCTTGCTAGTGGTCAGTTGTGTCTCTTTGTCCCTCATTTTTCTCTTTGGGATCAGGGGCTAGCTGTGTTTACCTTTTCTTTGGGGGACTTTTGTTTTGTGGTTTCCTGCTCCTGTGAGACAACATGCTTACAATGCTGTGCTCGGGGCGCTGTACACGCACCCTACTGCTTCATCCACAGTGCTTAAATCACACTTTCCCATGCTGTATTTAGGCTTGTCCCGCCACCCAATCACCCTACTCCCGCTGTTGCTTGTTAACTCCTGTACCCCTTTCTTTTGCCTCGCCGTTTCGCACTCATGGCGAATGTTGTTTCTTCCTCGTTTTCCAGCATCTTGCTGTTTCTTTACAATGTCTGTGGAGTCTTTTTTATTTATTTTTTGCAGTCTTATGTAGCGCAAACTCAACACAAAAGTATTGGAGGGCATTATTTTCTTTTTTTTTTTTTTTTGATAGTTTATATAGTGTGAACTCGATACAAAGGTATTATAGTGGTTATATTACACATTACACAAGAACACATACATTTTTGGTAGCAAGTAGAGATTAAGTGATTTACCCAGAATCACAGCATATTGAGCCGACGCTGAGACTCAAACTGTTCCCCAGCTCCGAGGTCGGCAGCTCTGGCCTTCACGCCACATCCTCTCCCTTAGTGTTCTTTATCTGGAGCGTGTTTGGGCAGTCTGCAAATAACTTTTTTTATATAGCGATTGGTCATTCAGGTTCTGCCATTTCATAGCGCTGCAAAGCAGGTGCCATTCTTAACATACTCACTATAATTAATTTGCATTGACCTTGCAGCGATGAAGAGGTGAAAAGGCTATGTCAGGATTGTAATCTGTGACATTCTCGTTCCTTCAAGACCTCTGCAGTGGGTGCATTATCCAACTGAATTGAGTAGAGATTAACACTGGGTGATAGCATGTGCTCTTGATAACCTCCGGAGGGTCACCAACCAAGCACATAGGCTAGTTCTAGGCAAGAAGATGGCGAAAGGTGTTGTCTTTAAAATGGTGGAAAAGGAGTCGTGACTCCAGACCAAAGCACTTCACGGCCTCAAGCTTGATAGCAACAAAAACATCCAGCCTTTGGATATAAATTGGGCCTCTTCAAATAGAGTTCAGTTAGTAGAGCCAGCCATTTTCCTAAGCCTGCAGTGCAAAGAAGCTATCACAACGGTGCCACAGTTAGCGGAGCAGCATATCATGGGCACAAAAGTGGAGCCTACTACATCACTTCCTCCTCTCAGAATTCACTGGTGTCATTGCTTTGATGACAGCCTCCTCACAGCTACTGCAACCTTGCAGATGCCACTTCTGGAAGCACTGTCTAAAACAGCTCTTGAGGGGAGGCACCCAAGAGGGCGGACAGATCGGGAGGAAACCCGCTCCGCTCCACCCTCCCACCAGGGGGACCGCCGGCCCATCTCTCCAGGGCTTGGGAGCACACTGGCTGACAGGGGAGCAGGAGGCGACGGCAGGAAGACGACGGCTTGTAGTCAGAGGCCAGCAAGCAGGGGACCCAGGGCCTAATAAAATAGTGGCGCCAAGCCGGCGCTAGAGGCCACCCCAGTGGCCATGAAAGAAAGGGTAGAGGTCGCCAGTGGGGAAGAGTAAGCGGCGGTCGGTTGCGGATGGAGTAGATGTTTGCCACCGGAGGAACGACCCACATAGCAGGTCAAGGCCGACGGAGGATTGGGGTCCCCGGGCTGGTGAGGGTGTGCTGAACCAGTTGCCGGGAAGCCCCATTGCTCGTCCTGGGAGTGGAGCAGAGTAGGGACGGGGCTGCCGGTGATTGAGAGGGGGGAGCCTGGCTGGGCCATGCAGCGCCTGTGATCGGGATGCTGCGCTGCGCACTTGGCTCTCCCGAGTTTTTGGAGCAGTCAGGATAGGTTGACAGTGTGTCCCACAACAAGAAACGTACAAGCTAGATTCCACCCCAAAGAAGTATCCCTTCAATATAGGACTATCATGGGGTCACTCGACCAATCTCTATCATGTTATTATCAGATGTCCGGACTTTGGACAAGAAGTATTATTTACCATCATACATATGAGCCCGTCTATGTAGAGGTAGCAGATTTGTTGGACATAGAACCAGATTCTCCCCCATTTGCTTTTTAACCAGTTATAGCAGATGTACCAAGTGCCCTGAAAAAGGTGTGTGACTGGTTAGTCAATTGGCACTGAAACGCACGTTGGCGCTACTCTGGCCAGACCAAGCTACCTGTTTCTCTCTTTGGATTCCACACCACCTGTACTGATGGATTTATGGACTTGGAAGATGATTTACATAAGAAAATAACCAGTACAATATAATAATTTTTTTGGAACTTAACAAAAACGGAACGGGCATAAGGTGTAAACAGTCGAATTTTGAATATTTTCTACAGTACAACACATGTATTTATTTATGGCCATGCTTTGTTACAGGTGGGGTAAGTTTGAGATACTTGTTAGGCCTTTTATTTATTTTTATTTTTTAGCTAGTCAGTATGATGTGAGTATGTTGGTATGAGAGTTGTAGGGAGTATCAATTGATTTCATGATTGGAATCTTGATAGGAGGTGGGTTGTTTATCTTCTTATATTCGCTTGGTCCTCCCGACCAGCCTTCTCTGGAGGTGCTTTGGTGAATTGCGACAAGGACCGGCCTGAGCCCTGATGCAGAGCTGGAAGTATTGGAGTTGCCGTGGGGGGGGGGTGGTTCTTCTATGGTCCTGTTGGATGTGGACAGCAGTGGGGCTCAGGACTGGCCTGGTGTTACCCCTTGGGCAGGAGGTAGAGTGGCTGGCCCTGTGGCGGTTGTCCGGTGGGCCCCCCTGCATATATCGGAGCCTCGGGGTGGAGGGCGAGGCAGATCTTGGTTGCACTACGAGCTGTAACACAAGCTTACCAAGGATCTTGCCAAGCAAGGACGTCTGTTAACTTAGAGCATGCCGGATCCTGGACAGAGACGGGCCTCGATCCGACATAGCAGGGGACACCCAAGAGGAAGGGGTCGGCAGGTGGCAGTGCATGGTCACTCAAAGAGGCAGGGGGCACAGGAAGTGGTTGATGCCCAAGCTGTGGAGAGGTGCTATGACTGGTTTTGTACGCCCCTAGAGAACCGGAGGAGTCTGGCGGAGCTTGTAGTCGGATGTCGAGGGCGAGGGCCACAGCACAGACCAAGGACAGATCTGTGAAAGACATGCTGACCAGGTCCACAATGGGTAAAACCAAGGTGGACCCTTCTACAACGGGCGGCCTGAGCATGCGGGGACCGATGAGGGAGGAGAGGGCCCTGTAACACGGGCCTTCCTAGAGGGATCTGCAAACGGTAAAGAGGGACCTATCGCAGGACCTGAAGGAGGTGCGACGGGAGCTGGAAGATGTCGGAGAGAGGGTGGCTACATTGGAAGAACATGAGTCCAGTCCAGATGAGGAGATAGTGCAACCCCAGCAGGATATAATCCAGCTTCAGGAGCAACTGATAGAGCTGCAAGCCCACACAGAGGAATTGGAGAATTTCTCAAGGCTGAATAATATACGCATACACGGTGCACCAAGGGGGGCTGAGGAGGATAACATCCTGTATGCCGGGTCCCTCTCCTGCCAGATGCTGGGTGAGGACTTTGTCATGGAGATACAAATGGACAGAGTGCATAGAGTGGGCCCGCCTAGGCCATCTCACGTACCTCCGGTGGATTTCTTGGTCTGTGTCCACGATTCCCCCTCAAAGAACACATACTCCGGTTGGCGGGAGAGCAACACCACCTAAAGTTCCAGGACCACACACTGCTCCTATATTAGGACCTAGCAGCAATCACCCTGCAGAAGAGAGGAACTTTCGCCCAGTAAGCTCCCACCTCAGAGGCAAGGGGGTCTCCTATTCTTGGGGTCACTCCTTCCACTTAATTTTCCGATGGGAGGGCAAATTACATCAACTGCACTCGTTGAAGGAGGCTTAAAGTTTGCTGCAGCTGGAGACCATGGAGCACCGACCACGCTCGCCGAGACAAGACCGACGGCGCCAGAGGCGCACCCGCTAGCAGACAGTCCTGCCGGGGAGCGCCAAGCCAGACCGAGAGACTGTAGCATCTGAACGTAAGGCAGTCCTGGAGTCCTCAGCGGGGGACACGAACAAGTCCAACAAGGAGTGAGGGATGCTGGGCCTAGATGGCATAAAGACTGAGGCGTGGGGGGGGGGCTATGGGGTAAATGGGCATACAGGACACCAGGTACTTAGTACTCGGACTCCTTCTCAGGATTAGGCCAGACAGTTCCAGCTCCCCTTTGGGGGGGGGTAGGTAGAGTATGTAGGAAGGGTGCACAATGTTCTCTTACAGATATATACAATTAGAAGAGAGGAATGCAGTCGCCACTATCACTCACTAGGCACCTACTGGGCATCGATACTCCCATGGCGTTACCTTAAAACTTTTTTAAGTAGTTACCCTCAATGTAAATGGGTCAAACAACCCAACCAAGCGCAGAGCTGTTCTCTCTTATCTAGAACATACGCAGGCTGATTGTGCCTCTTACAGGAGACTCGCTTAAAACCCGCAGATCACCATAGGCTGGCACTCAAGATCTTTCCCAATACAGTATTTTTCCTCACGGGAGGGTAAAGTGGCAGGGGTTCCTCTTCTAGCCCTCGTTCCTTTTGTGGGAGGGTGAAATAAAGGGTCGCTTGCTGGCATTCAGGATACACGTAGGTGACTTCCAGGTCGTAGTGGGATCTCTATATGGCCCAACGAGGGCTAAGAGGTATTCCTACATCGAGCGCTGGCTGAGGTCATGACCACGCAAGACAGACAGATGCTCATAGGGGGTGACTTTAACATTGTGTTTAATAACGAATGGGACAGGTCGGCTTCTCGATATGGGTGGACGGGCACCCTGTCCCTGTTGCGGATAGGGAGGCTGGTAGAGCTGGGCCTTGAAGACTTATGGAGGGTAAAGAACCCTACAACTAGTGACTGTACCTTCTACTCCCATGCACACAAGACGTACGTCCTCCTTCACCTTTTCTTGGGTTCAAAGGAAGTTGCGCAGATTATGAGGGAGATAGACATAGTGCCCTGCACATTATCGGATCATGAGGCAGTTTTGCTCGTATTAAATGTCTTTCCCCAACCTACAAGCCACCACCCTTGATGGTTAAGAACCACCCACCTGCAGAGAACCAAGGTGGTGGCACAGATAGCCATTGCCACCGACCTACAGATTAACGACACAGCAGAAACATCCATTTCCCTCTTGTGTGAAGTGCTGAAGGCAAGCATTAGAGGGGAATTTATTGTGATATCTTTTGTGGATAACAGGATCCGTCGGGAGAAGAAAAGGGTCCAAGTGCAGCAACAGGTCACTAAACTCGAGAGGATGCCTTGATATTGACATGGGCGAAATGCGCAGCCCTTCAACTGTGCCATTCTTTTTATGTGGACAGCAATAAATGTGGACGCCTCCTGGCTAATAGACTCCGAGCCCAGAGGCAGACGATGGCGGTGGTAACACTCAAGGCCCCAGATGGGACAGGGGTGGTAAATGACACCCATATTGCCTTTGCCTTCTGCAGGTTTTATCAGGACCTCTACTCTCCGCAGCAGTCCAGCCTGGACGCATCACATCAGTACTTCACCCTGGGCCGCACTACTCAGTTGGCGGCAACAGAGGTGGCCCCGCTTGAGGCCCCCATCAGGATAGAGGAGGTTATCTCTGCAATAGCCAGGGTGGAACCCTCAAAATCAGCAGGCACAGACAGCTTCCCCGGCCTGTTCTATAAAAACTTTTGTAATAGCCTCTCCCTATCTTACCCACCTCTTCAACACTATCACGGGGCCGGACACAATACCGTTCTCCATGCTAGAGGCGTCCATTGTGGTGATCCTACACAATGCATGTCTTATAGACCAATTTCCTTACTTAATGTGGATATCAAGTTACTCATGGGTATCCTCGCTTCCTGGCTGAACCCCTTGATGCCTGGACTACGGGACCTGGACCAGTCTGGCTTTATCCCACACCGGCAGATCTAGCACATACTAGACAAGGCTCAACGCTCGAGACGGGACCTAATGCTGCTGAGCATGGACTCTGAGAAGACGTTTGGCCGAGTCCACTGGTTGCAACTTCAGGCTACGTTGGAACATTTTGGTCCTCGGTTCCGAGCCTGGATAAAGAGCGTTTACAGCCATTCGAGGGCATTGGTTAGAGTCAGTGATGTATACTCTGCCTCATTCTCTATCAGTTGTGGAACCTTTCAGGGGTGCCCACTATCCCCTCTACTGTTTGCTCTCTACATGGAACCCTTCATCCAGGGGGTGAGGGACAGCCCAGAGATTACCAGGGCAGTCTTTGGCAGAGAAGAATATACTATTGCACTATATGCGGATGATGTTGTAGTTGCACTGGATGACCTGCTGAGGGCCCTCCTTGCCTTCTTGAAGGAGTCGGAGGCCTTTGGAAAGGTGTTGGGCTTCCAGATAAATCTTTCAAAATCTCAAGCACTCAGCCTAATGCTTCCGAAGGAGACAATGGCCTTGCCGGCCCAGCAGTACCCATTCCAGTGGCAGTTGTACTCCATCCCATACTTGGGTATCCAGATCACCAGGACAGTCCCAGCGTCATCAAAGATGAACTTTAAGCTGCTACTGTGAAAAAAGATCTGACTCAGTGGAGACGCTACCAAATCTCATAGATGGGCAGAATATCTGCCATAAAAATGTTGGTTCTCCCTAGGGCTTTATTCTTGTTTCAGCCGCTGCTGCCTGAGCCCCCACCTGGTGCGATCCAGGCTTTGGAAAGTGAGATTAACTGATTCATATGGGTGGGTAGGAAGCCTCCAGGCTGTATCTCAGACATCCAGCAATATTACAGAGCAACCCACCTTCGATACTTAGTGGAGTGGTCTCGACCAGAATCGGACAAGCACTGGCTGTTTATGGACCACGCTATTGCTGGTACCTCCGTCTGGAAGACCCCTTTTCTGCTGCGTTGCCGTTGACCAAGGAGTTTGTACTCTTCCCCTGTCACCAGAGCCACTCTGAAGGTGTGGGACCAAGTAGCGCACTAGGGTCTTGATCTCCTTTCCCTCCCCTCTGACGCCCATTGTGAAGAACCCGGATTTTACACCGGGCCTGGACCAGGGATCCTTTCGCCCCTGGACGCCCCTTCATGTTGTTCCATCGGACATTTGTTTAACGAAGAGGGGCTATTACCCTTCAACAGTCTAGGGGACACACACTCCCTCCCAGAGACACAGAGGATGCGTTACCTTCAGATCCGCCACTGGGTGTCATACCCTTCGATCTCAGGGGAGACATCCAAATTTCTCACAGAGTACAAACAATTGTTGCTTATAAAAATGACAGACAAGCATATAATTTTTTACCTTTATGACCTTTTCCAGCAAGCGGTTCCGAAATTTGGAGTCCCGAGCCAGGCGCTGTGGGAGGCAGAGTTGGGTAGATCATTTGCACCCCGGGAGTGGGAGGCAATTTATTATAGAGCACGGCACATAGCATGGAACGCCACTAGTGTTGCGACTGCACTGAAGATTGCTACCTATTGGTATCTCACCGTGGCCTGGCTCCACAAGAGCGATCATTCGCGTTCACCCCCTGTTGGAGGGGATGTGGCGCATTGGGAACGCTGGTACATCTCCTATGGGATTACCCGAAGTTAGCCTCTTACTGGGAGGGAATTTTAAATAAAATTGATTCTCAACTGAAGATCCAACTTCTGTTGTTCCTGGCTTAGATCATACTGGGCCTACCAAACCCGCAGACGTTCCAACTTAAGTCTCTCCAGGGCTGTCAGATCGGACTGGCCCTAGGTGCGGCACTCCAAAACATACTGACCCACTGTGGAACCCATTGTGTCCCTATGCAGCTGGGATGGTTACACCAGTTATGGCACATACTTGGGATGGAAAGGATTGCACTCCCCCCTCCAGGCTCAGGGAGAATATGATAGAGATGTATGGCAACCTTTTCTGTCCCTACTCGCTGGGGAGTTCAGAGAGCTGACATATCCTAAATACTCACGACTCCTACGCCTCCTCGACAGGGATGGCCCTCATGGCTGGATTGCATGGATAGAATGGATTGTATGGATTGTGCACCCGGAGGGAGGGTATTGGGGGCAGGGTTTGGGGGTTGATTAGTTGATTGTTCTTGTGTTTAAGTTTGGTCGGTGCTGCTTCACCCCTTGACTTCTCAAAGAGAAATTCAATAAAGAAATTTGAACCATAAAACAGCTCTTAAGTAGCACTGCTTCCTGTTTGAAGAGGCACCACCTCGAATACCCCCCACAGTCACTGTCACAGGCACAGAGCGCTTCCTCATCACCCTCTGGACTCCTGCGTATAATGATCCACATATTGTCTGTCATAGTCCAGTAATTTATAGCCTCCTCTCTTCCAACCCCAGGCTTCATGTAACCACTCCATTAAGTTCCCAACCATCATTTGATGTAAACTCTATGCATTATTTCTGATTGCAGTGGTTACCGAGTACATGGAAAATCAATGTCAAGAAAATATCTTTCTCACCCTATCAAGTGGCACCTTTTCACTCCTGCTTCTACTGGTGTTCCTCTCAGTGCTTTACCACGCCCCCCTGTGTCTATAGGAATATACATGTATTTGTTTATATGGGTACACACCCCAAGGACTACATCTCAGACAGTCCTGGAGTGTAATGACTCCATGGGCAGGAGATGTTGTAAGTAGGGAGAACTGTTGTTCCACAAACTGTGGCCACCAGGACCAGCCACTGCTTGTACTTATGTAACCCAAACGTGTCGGTGTGACTGAAGCCTTTTTTTGTATAAGACAACAAACAGGCAGGATCCATGCCCGGCTGGCAGGGTAACCACTATGTAAATAAGTCCCATATAAATTATTTTTACGTAATTTATCTTATGTGGGTATCAAGGAACTCTGACATGGTTCTGGACCTACTGTGGATTCTCAAAAAAACATACATTTGAATCCTTTTGGTAGCCTGAAAAAATGCCAGTGAACCAGCCCTGGAGGAGTCTCACTGCGCACCACTGATCTAGACGAAAAAACACTCTATCGTCCAAACCCAGGCTTCCCGCTCTGCTCTGAGTGATCCAGATGGAAAGGCCAAGACTTTAAATTTTTACTATCCACCACAACAGAGATAATTCTGACATCAAAACCATCAGCTAGTACACAAATGTATGCACCAAAAAAAACCAGGAGATTCAGGTGCAGGTATCTGTTCTACAGAGTCCAGTCCTTAGGCAAGGGCTGTCCTAAGACTATGAACCCAAGGCAGTGCTTTAATCTTCATTTCCATTTAAAACACTGACCCAAGGTCACAGATGTCACACCTAAGGAACCTATCCTGTCAGCCCATCTACCACTCTGTTGCATCAATCTGCACACATTTGAAGCCTCCTGTTTAGCTAGGCTCCCTCTTCTGTTATTTTCTTTGTATGCAGTTAGAGTTTTTAAAAGTTAGGCTGGTATTGCCAATGTAGAGGAATAATTATTTTAAATGTTTAGCACACAGAAATATGTGTCTGCCCCTTTTCTTTGCCCCTGCCTCTTTTGACCCCCTCATTCTCTAGGTTAAATGCCACAAAGGTGCTTCACAGACAGTCTTTAGGAATGAGGCAAAAACACTCCCAAGATGGCGGCCTTGGTGTGTCCTCTCTCCTGCAGTGACAGGCCTGGGAGGGTTGCTGTGGCATCTGGCATATACCCACTACACTCCAAACCAAAACACATTGGTAAAAGACATTGGGCCTGATTACAACTTTGGAGGAGGTGTTAATCCGTCCCAAATGTGACGGATATACCACCAGCCGTATTACGAGTTCCATAGGATATAATGGACTCGTAATACGGCTGGTGGTATATCCGTCACTTTACCGTCACTTTTGGGACGGATTAACACCTCCTCCAAAGTTGTAATCAGGCCCATTGTCATTTACAACACCAGTAGCTCTTTCTTTTACAAAAGCAAGACCAATTGCATTGCAAATGCTTGTTATATTTTTTAGGACATTGTTCCTAATGAGAAAGCTGTACTTTAAGACTTGGAGCGAACATTCCACATGTTGTATCAAGAAAGGAATGAATACACATTTAAACAATTATAAATTATTTTTTTGACTTGGATCTAACAGGTTTGTCCCTAGCTGGTATTAATCAATACGCTGTTCTCTAAAAGTAAACGAATCTGAAATTGGAGGCTAAAAATGATTTGGTATTCTCACATTGATTTGTGAGAGCAGTGCTGGTGCATCAAACGGAATAGTGTATGGATGATGAGTGGCCTCAATTGAGTTCAGGAATTTTCTACTTTCCTATTGAAATTTGAAGTTTTTTATATATTTGTATGTGAATTAAATAAAAGATTTAATAATTTGTGTATTTGGAAGAATGTTTTTTCTGTATTTTTTGTGTATTGTTTTGTGGTTCAGATAATCAAAAATCTTGGGCAGGGGTCCCTGGCTTCTATTTAATTTATGACTCAGTGGGGGGCGGTTGTGTGTCGGAACAATGCAGGTCTTTAGCACGCCTGCCTTCGCATTCTTTTACCATGCAAGTCATTACAACAACTAGCCTTGGAGAAAGCGCTGGACTTCGGAATAGTATAGTTTACTATTCCAACTCCAGTCAGTGCCACAGTAGGGAAAGTGTTGGACTTAAAGTCCAACAACACTATCCCTAAGGCAAGTCGTTGTAATGACTTGAGTGGTAAAGGAATGCGTTGTAAAGACGCATTTGTGGTTCAGGCTGCGTTGTAATGGCACAACGTGGCTCAAGCCGCGTTGCTAAGGCTGTTTCCCGTGGGGGGCACCAAATTCCAATAATTCTTCAATGGCGTGCAGCAGGTTACCGTTTTGATTACGTGGGGTCCTCAGAACTCAAAAGGTTAAGAACTATTTCCCTACAGTGTAAGAAAAATTTTGTATTGTTGACTGTACAGAGTACCACAGAAGCATCTTTGTGTTGCAAATGGATAGTCTAGTATGTGCAAGTAAGTTTTTTTTTCTTGATCACGCTATATGAGGAAGTGCATGTAAGGAAAACATTGACAATGGTCATTTTTTCTTCCAGCTGCAAGACAAAAGATAAATGAAGAATTCAAGAAGAACAAGAATCTGACATCCACAGATAAAGTTGCAGAGGTGCTATTACGTCAAATTACCATCCTGTTACCTTTCTTTTGTGACAAGTACCATATTATCCTGTTTCACTTGACTATGTCTTCCATTCGATACAGCGTAATGTCCACTTCCTTCACAAAGTACTGCTTTCCTTTAAGATAGTCTGAGTAACACTGGAGCTCCTCCCCATTCAGATGTGCAAGTTAAACTATTGGGCAGAGAGGCAGCAGTCTTGATATGAACAGTGGCTGAAATTCCACACAGTCAAAAAGTCTAAAAGTAAAAGTTGTTTTTCCCCAAGTTTTCTGTTGGTAACGTGGCACAAGAAAAGTAATTTCAAAGGAGTCCAGTGTTCAGAAGTCTGTTTGACCCATTGCTCTCACAGCATAAGAGCTGATTGACATGGTGACCTTGTTTGGATCTCTGCTTTGTTAGGGTCAAACGTCTTTTGAAAGTGCGTTATCAAGGGACACTACAGTGACAGGCTGACAAGCCTTTTTTTGAGCAGAGTTTTGAACAGACTCAAAAAGACAAGTGCCAGTCACAGGCACCGCACCTTTTGTTCTAGAATGATATCACAAATGCCATGAATTATATCATCAGTGACCTCAACATATTAAAACCCAATTGACAGCACCAGTTGCATTGGTATAGCTACTATAACGGCTGGTGGTCAAAGTTTAAGCCCTGGACAAAATCTAGCTCTGATCCTGAACACTTCTAGGTAAAGCGAAAGATGACCTCATTGTGGGGGAAGAGGTGCTGAGCTTATGGGGGGTCATTATGACCCTGGCGGAAGGCGGAGAACCGGCGGTAAGACCGCCAACAGGTCATCCGCCGGTTCTCCGTTCTGCCCGCCAGGACGGAGATGACTGCCGGGCTGGAGACCTGGGTCTCCAGCCCGGCGGTCGTCACTATACCGCCGGCGGTATTTGGACCCGGCTTACCGCCGTGGATTTCCAGCGGTTTGAACCGCCATGAAATCCATGGCGGTAAGCTCTATCAGTGCCAGGGAATTCCTTCCCTGGCAGTGATAGGGGTCCCCCCCACCCCCACCCGACTCCCTCCCCTACACCCCCCACCACCCCTGCCACCCCACAAAGGTGGCAGGGCCCCCCTCCCCACCCCGACCCCCATCATCACTTCACCCATACCCACACGGCACGCACGCAGGCACCACCTACATACTTACACGCACACACGCCGACATACATGCCTACATCCTCACACAGTCATACACGCACACCCACATTCAAACATACACGCACACATCCATACAGACATACACGCACTCATTCCCATACACACAACACCCCCGCAGGCATACACGCACTCACACACCCCCTCTACATACACACACACACACACAACCCCATGCACCCACACAACATACAACACCCCCCCACCCCCCTCCCCTCACGGACGATCGACTTACCTGGTCCGACGATCCTCCAGGAGGGGACGGGAGCCATGGGGGCAGCTCCGCCGACACCACACCGCCAACAGAACACCGCCACGGCGAATCACAGGACGTGATTCGCTGGGCGGTGTTCTGTTGGCGTGGCAGTGGAGGTGGAGCAACCTCCACTTCCCCGCCTCCTGCCAGTATGGCTGTTGGCGGCTCTCCGTCCGTAAAAGGACAGAGAGCTGCCAACGGTCATAATAGGCCGAGCCGCAAACCGCCACCACTGGCGGTCTTCCGCACGGCCGTCCCTCGGCGGTCTTAAAAAAAAGACCGCTGAGGTCAAAATGACCCCCATGGTCTTGTTGAAGGTCAAACCTTTTAAATATAACCTAAAGTGTCCTACAAATATTGACCAACCCCAGAGGAGCGTTTTTATTTCTTTGAAGTGGAGCTCTGCTCTTAGCCAGGACATCACTTGGTATTGTTTGAAAGACCCTCACACACTCTATTGGTGTCATGCTTTATCCTCGGGTCTCATCCTTGTCACTAAAAACCAGGATGGTCTGAACTATATTCCAGGGAGCACTTAGGATAATTTCTCCTGCTGAGGTCCTATGCTAAAAAATACCTAGAAAACACCTAAGTTATCCCTTTTATTAGTGGCGTCTCTGGTATGATTAAAAACATTATTAGGGCGTCTGTGAAAGTAATGATCTTATGCCCTCTCTTCGTTAGTCAACATGTTTCAGCCCCTGTTCTACTAGGCGAATGGGTCCAGGGTTTTCATAAGAACTATAAAGAAGTGTTTCATTACCCAGGGAAACATATTTTTCTATGTATGTCTGGATTTCAGACTACCAAGTCACAAACAAAACCGACAACATGTAATGCACGCAACATGTACCTAAAAGACTGTTTTTACCCAATTGAAAATAACTTATAGAAGACTTTGGAAGCTCGGGCCGCACCAAACGATAAAGGGACCTACCCACATAGACCGACACCTCCTTGTCCCTATTTTCACCACCTTCGACATCCTTAGATTTGACAAACTCACACCAGTCTCCTGGACAGACCACACCCACATCAAGTTCAGCATCCCGGTCCCAGACCAGCATACGCACCACCGACAGACGAACCCACCAAAACTGGAACAGCATCAGTAACATGGACTATAACACTGCTGTCAACACCCACCAACCCATACTCAGCAACAGCCTCCCGAAAGCCATCAAGAGTTTCAGCAATTGGATCACCTCCAGTGCCAACTCCCTAGCCCCCTCAAACACATCAATTCTACAAAATCTAGACCCCAGGCCAGTTGGTACACAAAGGATCTCAGACTGATAAAACAATACTGAAAACAACTAGAGTGCAAATGAAGAATGCGCCAAGACAGTGCAGACAGGAGTACGTTCAAATATGCTACCGCCAAATGATCTAGATCACCAGACTCACTGCAGTGGCAGTTCCAACAGTTGCAGAAATCTTATCTATCGTGAGAGATTTCACCTCACCAGCAGCCGCCTCCAACTCGATCACCACTTTACAGGACCTCTGCAACAATCTGTCTCAATTCTTTAGCAACAAAATCACAGCCATTCACAACAACTTCAACCTGACCTGATAGACTGCACCAAACACCTCTCGATCTTATGCAAAGAACCAATGCTAACTACATGGCCTCACATCACCACTGAAGAAACCGTCGCCACCATGAAGTCCATCCACTCGGGTCTCATCAGACCCCTGTTATCACCACGCCTACCCCAGAGAACTGCAACCCATCAATGCCATGCTCCCATACTTTATGAATGCCTCAACCTCTTCCTCGTCTTCTTTCCAGAGGTTTAGAAATGTGCATCTGTTTTCCCATTGAAGATTAAACACTCCATGGACACTTCAGTACTCGTGAACTACAGACCGATCTCCTTGCTACCATTCCTGCCAAGGTCTTAGGTAAAATCATAACCAGGCACCTCACAAAATGCCTCAATGACCACCCACTTCACAACACCACTCAATCTGGTTTCAGTCCCACCCACATGGACACTATCCTCATAGCAACCACACATGACATCAGCATGACTGTGGACATAGAAAACACGGAAGAGATCATCCTCTTGGGCCTCAGCAGCATTTGGCACAGTCTTCTACAACATCCTCATCCAATGCCTTCACAACATCGGAATCCAAGGACAGGCACTTCATTGGATCTGCTCCTTCCTGACTGGAAGGACCCAGTCAGTCATCCTGGCACCTTGGACACTCACAACCTCATCTGCAGAGTTCCACAAAGATCCCCCCTGATCCAGACCCTTTTCAAAGCATATATGATTCCTCTAGCTACCATCATCCCCTTGCGCAATTTCAACATCCTCTCCTATGCTGACGACACACAACTCATTCTCTCCCTCGTAAACAAGACTCCCAGTATCTTGATCAAGTGCATTGTCTGCATAATTGAAATCGCCCACTGGAAGAAGACCAATTGAAGCTGAACAACCACAAGACTGACATCATGACCTTCGGGAATAGCTCTTCACTGTGGATCTCTATCTGGTGGCCAAAAGAGATTGGACCTACACACACTCCCACCACCCACGCTAAGAGTCTTAGGTCAGTCATCGAAAGCAAATTCAACATGACCGCCCAAGTCACCACCTCATGCTTCCATACCTTAAAAATCCTTAGGAAGGTTTTCAGATACTCCCAATCAGCACCCAGGAAACTATCATGCACACCCTCATCACAAGCAAGCTGGACTACTGAAACATCCTCTATGCCGGAATCAACAAAAGACTCACCAGAAGGCTACAGAACATTTAGAACTTGGCAGCCAGAATCACTCTCAACCTTCCCCACTACACTCCCATCACACGACGCCTGAAGGCGCTCTACTGCCTCCCCAGGACCAGCTTTTGGACGGTGCAACTGGTGCATGTGCAGTGGGTGCTGACCTGAAGGGGGGCACTGACCTCAG
The DNA here is from genome assembly GCF_031143425.1 of Pleurodeles waltl. Lineage (NCBI taxonomy): Eukaryota > Metazoa > Chordata > Amphibia > Caudata > Salamandridae > Pleurodeles > Pleurodeles waltl. The sequence continues at coordinate 727,877,074 of NC_090436.1, forward strand.
GGGAGCGCTGTGTTTAGCAATAACGTATGATTTAAAAGCTCCTGCCGCAGATTTCCTTATGTCCAGCTTTCAGGCAGCAATAAAAATGTCAAGACAACTCTTGTAATTAATGTTTCTGCTAGAGAGAGAGTTTGGACTTTTGTCTAGTGTCAGTTTTGACTCATTAAGTAGCACAGAGGATTTATATACCAGGGGCTATTGAAAGACGAGGGACACTTTTGCTGGGTGGTAGTGAGGCAATCCAAGAAAAGGAGGTCATGAGGGAGTGGTGGGAGGCAAAACAGATTGTCGCATTGGGTGCCATCAGCTCTAAAGCCACCCTGCGGCCTCCCATACACCAACCTGCACAATTCAAACGGCTCACCCATGCTTTCAAAACACTACGTAACACTGATCAGCACATCTAAATAACTGCATCTACTTTCACAAACTTTCCTGACACCTCTTATCATTCTGACTCCTACTTTCACATATCTCACACATAAGGAAAACCAGATCCATTGGTCATGCTTTTTCCTACATTGTTGCTAAATCATGGAACAAACTTCCACTACACATAAGAGCCTCCTTCTCACTTCCTGAATCCCACAGGAAGCTAAAGTCCTGGCTTTTCGAGCAGGTTCCTTGGCCTCTAGCCTTGGTTAGACTCACACCTGCTCAGTGCCAAATTACTCTCCTGGATGATAGTGCGCTCTAGAAATCTGCATACAATAACATAACACTGATATGTATGGGCAAAATGCACAAAATGTTTAATCCTTTTTACAAACTCAGATATCTAATGCAGATCTCTCAGACAAAAAAAATATACCAGGTCCAAATTCTTGCTCATTACTTAGGAAATGCTACAAAAAGTTCAGGTCAAGCAAGTAGCAAACTGCAGCCTGTACCCCTGGATCAACATTTGAAAACCTACATGAAGTCTTATTTTTCCCACTCTCTTCAAGAATTTTGAATTTCCTGAAGTTTTAGGTTTAAAATTGCTAGTGCTCGTGTTAGTTTTCTAGAAGTGTCAAGACAGAATGAAAACAGCAATAAACACTCAACAAAACCAGACTTCTTGAAGGCCGCTGATATTGGTTAAAGTACATATTCCGGTTTATGCTGTAGCATTCAGCCTTCAGCCATGCATAGCGGATTCTGGGTACTAAGCGTGACCTTCAGTCATGCTATGCTCTCATTGTCTATGCACCAGGGACCTGCTGCTGGGGCCTTTTGCCGCATGCAGTGTTATATGGATGTATGGCTCACATCCCAGGAAGCACCAACCCTTCTCTGCATGGCCTTAAGTCATACCTCGTGTACAGCCTTCAGATATACACAGCGCGGACTCGCTTATTTGCTCTGAATACCCATTTAGAGATTAAGCGTTTTCCATTCTGTTTTTGATGTTTGCTGATCTCGGGTAAGATCTGCAAACCCAAGACGATCCCCTTCATAGCTTCTGGGATATGCATGCCAGCGCCAGTTCATGCGATGTGCAGTTCCAAATTTGGATTTGCAAATCATGTGGTGTACAATGTTTTGGCTTTATTTGTGGGCAGTATCTACCCTGCTGTGAATACAACTCTTCCCCTTTCATGCCCCCTACAACCACCGTCACACATTGGCCTTGGGAGTGGCCAATCAGTCGGATCTTTCAGAGCAGAGGACCTTGATATTTGCATAGCCAACGGGAGAAAAATGCTTATTTGTTCCATAAGATTCAAATTATTTTACGAATGTTTCTGTTTTGCCATACCCCTTGGACCTGGTTTTGTGGATAAAAAGTCAACATACAGAAATTGAGAACCTTTTGAAACCCACTCAACATAATTTTGTAATTCACGTCTCAAACTTATGAATGTGTTTTCACCAAACCACAAAATTAATCTGTTCCTAGCAAATTTCTGCTAGCATGCCCACTTTGTTGTAAAAATTGGAAATGCGTTTAGACTTCTCTAAATTTCCCTCTCTGTACTGAAAAGCATGGAATCTGCAACAAAGAATCTGAGCTGGCTAGCTCAAGTCTGCAGAATTTTGTCCCGATTCCTTAAGCAGCACCAAAATTGTTCCTAAACCAATACAGCTATTTTTTACTCACTGAACCTTAAGTATTGTGTCATTATTGCTAACTCCTTCACATAGTGCGTGTGCACATGCATGCATGCTACTGAACCAGTAGGGTTATGTGTGTTGATTTAGTTCCATCCTATACATGCGTTAACTTACTCAAACGTCTGTCTGTCCTCCCAAAAATATGCATTTGACGGAATTGGACTGCATTCATCTACGAGAAACACATGCTCACATCTCCACATGCATTCAACGAAACTGAAAGCTTCCATCACATATAAACATTATGTCTATAGATGAAACGTACCCAGACATACACTTATTTATAGATCATTTCAAGAAAGCTGTACGTCCAGATCTGTACTTGCATATGGATTAAAATTCTCACATAACCTTCTCAAAGATTCAATATGTATGCCGGCTCCAGTATGTACAAAGTACCTGTAAACGGAGGTTCAGAACACTTTAGAACATTTACACACACCTGTGTACAGATCACCAACATCCAAAGATAATTCAAACATGCTGACATGTCTCCCTGATTGATTAATTATGAGACAGAGAATCAAAATTGTACAGTTGTGCAAATCATTACATTGTGATTGTTTTGAAAACATGACAAAAGTGAGATCTACTTAGAACTAGTTGCAGTATTGAGGAGGGGCATTTTAATGTGTTTTTGAGGCCAGAACCCCTGTGTGCACGTATGCATTTACGGCATCTCTATAATCTGGAGAGATATAAAATATCTGGGCCTACCTTACCATGGCATTGTGCTAGAGAAGCGGACGAGAACTCTATTTTGAGATGCATCATTTTTAAAACACAGATATTTCTTTTCAGCCAATAGCACATTAGCACATGAAAATCCCCAAGAGGAATGTTCACACTCCACAGTACTACCCTAACGTTAACCGATCTGTATAGGTACACGTCTGGGCTCAGCCTGTACATAAACCAGGATTCCTCCTTTATCACTGAGGAAGTATTAGAGAATCTATAAGTGAGATTTTAACCCTCTTACTTCTAATTGGCTCAGCAGTAGTCTTTGTGGAAAATGTTGCTTTGAGGCATTTCCCAAAATTCCTCTAGACTTTAGCAGCCTGTTTTGATAGATTCCTTATGGTGTGTATGATCGGAATAAACAGTTTTCCCACCCTCTTTAAAGTCCTATGGTTCGAAAACAGAGACATATAGTCACAATAGTGACCAAATGATTATAAGTGAGGAAAAAGAGTTCAACACATAGAGGCTAGAACTCCTATTTTTTTTTAAATTGTTTTTGCACCTTTCGGTATAGCAAACAGAGGCATTTGAGCACTTTAGAAGAGAGTGGAAGTTAGGGTTGAACAAACATTCAAACAGGAAAAAGAATATGCACCAGAACAATATAGTCATGAAGAAGCAATTAACATTGGGCGATGTTGAGACGGTCATTAACCAAAGTGTCTTTGGAAAAGAGAATTCTGAGTTATATTTTAAGGTTGCAAGACATGGGATCAGGCATAGAGCTGGGGAAGAAACTTCCAAATCCTTGTTGCAGTGCTGGAGAAGGACTGCTTCCCACACTGCTTTTGCTTGAATGTCAGAGTTTCAAGGGGGAGGGATATGAAAACATACTGTTTGGCAATGGTTCCTGTTTGTAAATTGTAATTACATCTTTCCACAAATATATCACAAATTAAAAAAAAAAAACAATAGTCTCTGCACCAAACAAGTTCTTCCGTTCTGCAATAATATCACTTATTGGGTGTATTTGAACATATCTAGAATTGATATGTTTGGTATTTGCCCAGACATTGATATCCATCACCAAAGGACTGGACACCAGCACAATCAATCATTTATGGAAGTTATTGTTATGAAATTTGCCATCCTCAGTTTGCCTGATTTAGCGTTTGGTGGAACCCCAGATCCTTTGAAACTCGATTTCGGTGCACTTCCACGCTCTGAGACCCAAGGGAACATCTAAGCGACTTGATCTTTACTACTGAAATTTCACTTAGACTTCACAGTAGAGACTGGGGGAAAAAGTGACAATTTAAAAAAAAAAAACTTTATGAAAATTCTACAAATGTGTGGGCTTTCAGCCAACCAATCATGTACATTTTTTGTGATAGCACTGGTGTTTTTCTTTTCAGTAAATCCCTGTTTTCCATTTTTCAGTGCATGTCCACATTACCCTTGCCCTGCCGCCAGATTTTTTTGATCTTCCCTTGCGGTTTGGTTTGTCTGTTTTTAATACAGCTGTTTCTCTTATGATTTGTTATTCTTCATATGTATTAGTGTCCTTACCTTTTTGTCATATATGCGCTAAAACATATTTGTTATATATATAAGTTGTTACTTACTGGTATTTTACACCTGCACAAATTCACAAGGGGGACCCTTCACGCAACCCCAGGTGTTCGAGGGGTTGTGGCGCATTAGGCACCCCGACACACATTCTGTGGGAGTGTCTGAAGCTCACAGGCTGCTGGGGAGCAGAGCTGCAGGACATAGACTCACACCTGGATTCCCAGCTCCCCTGCTTCCCAACATATATATTGCTGGGCCTCCCTAATGTCATTGCTTACTCTCTGAAGTCCCATAGGGGGTGACTAATAGGGTTGGCATTCGGTGCGAACACTCAAAACATACTCACTCATTGGGGTAATGATACTCTTCTCACGCACTTAGAGTGGATACACAGCCTTTAGCACATCTTAGGCATGGAGAAGATTAATCTGACATTGACGAGCCAAGTGGACTTTTTCCAAGAGTGTTGGGGCCTCTTTCTGAAGCTTCTCTCTACGGAATTAAGGGAATTGCCTTTCCCCGGATATCTCCGGGTCCTGAGGCTCCTCGACACACCAGCCGTGATACAGTGAACAGGGCCCTGTAGGGGTTTAAGCACTAGTGTTTTCTCTCATTGTTGCTGTATTAATGGGTAAATGTGCTCCCGGGGGAGGGAGGGAAGAGAGATGCTTTGTTTATTTTTCGTCCTGTCCTATGTTCTTACTGTTAATACAGCTATATAATTATCACTATACAGCCCCCTTCCGGGCGGGTCTTACAGTGCGATTGCTGTATATTGTTACATACCAATAAAAATGATTTGAACCTAAAACTTCTTTATCCCTGATAGAGTCCCTGATGAAACTTCCCTGGAGTATAAACTACCTCCAGTTTACTCTAACGAAGAAGCGTATTCAGCATAGAATGCTGCTTCTTCCCTTTTGACTGGAAAGGAAGGCAAAATGTACTTTAACACAGACTAACGTTGTCATGGTGAGTGTTTTGAACTTAAAAGCCACCAGTTGGTTGAATAGATGACAACTTTCTTGGCAAACATTGCTTTTCTTTGATAATAGTTCGTCTGACAAGAATTCCTAAAATGGATCTTTGAGTGGCTTTACACAGGCTCTTTTAGCATAGCCCCATTCACCCATAAAATACTAGGAGTATGACTCTATTTCAGTATCTTGGGAGCATCTTTCCACTTAAAAAAAGCTACAGGCCAGTCTTACCTGTATCTAGGTCATTCCACATGGTTATTTGAGCCACTCTGGTGTGTCGGTTTGCCGCTCAGTTTGCTGAATCACCCTGAACCCATCATCTGGGGAGAAGAGAGATGTAATTGTTCTCTGACCAGCACCCTGTCCTCTTTTCATGCTACTATTTATTATATATTTTGTATATGGAGTGTTATTTCTTATGGTATAAATGATGAACTTGGAAATAAATGTATTCTAATTTACATAACTTTAGCTATTTCAAATGTATTGTGTATTCACAAGGGCAAAGCGTTCTTTCATTAAGACTGCTATAAAACAATCCTTGAAAGCTCTTTGAGATATAGTTATATTTCCTCCTTAACGCTTGATATGTTTGTCTTGTAAACAACAAAAGAATGACTCCCACAAGATGCACTCTAATCTCAAATCCTATATAATGAAGCCCGAAATATTCAAAGTTTTAAATTATGCACATCAAAGTGTAAAATATGAATACATCACAACAGTTCTCTGTATATAACAAAATTAATTTTCTGGTGTTACTTCATGAAAATGTTTGTGTCTGAATGATAAGGTTGTGTGCAAACTTGCTTCAAGTATTCATTTCAGTATCACTCCTTGGTATTAAAATAAACAGAAGTTACTATAATCAGAATATATTAGTTTTTATACTGTCTTGGAGTTTCTTCTACTTTAATGGCTATTTTATGTTGTTTCCATGTATGGATCACCTTTCAGGTATCTGTACAACCTTAGTCTCATCTCGTCTTTTCTACGGATGTGCTATGATAAATAGTAAGGTCAACCCTAATAGAAAGAACTTAAAGAAAGAATACAACTACCTTGCTCTCTACATTATAAGATGGGCTGCTACTAGTGAAAGGAATTAAACAATGTGAATTATTAGATACAAAGTAAACATAGAATGCATTTCAGTGTTGGTCTTGGTTTCAAGTTGGTTTCTTTTTCCTGACAGCAAATTAAAATAGGCACAGATGTTGAAATTTTTCTGCGCACTTCTGTCATCCAAGGAGTTCATACGGATCCCAATCGAATTGGTAAGAAAACTGTAAATCAATTCTTTTTACTGGGTTGGGATAGAAAGTATTTCAAAATTGTAGTGGTCATTTGATAAAAAGAGGTTTTGTGTAATATAACTGTGTCAAGAGGAAGACATTGGAAATGTAAAGTGGGGACTGAGTGCAGGTGATCTATCTAGCTTGCTGGAGAGAAGGAATGGTCAAACAGTTTAATAGCTGGATTAGCAAAGCTCTCACTGGAACTTGGTCAGAGGCACCTTACTGAGGCAAGCCAACAGTCTTCCAAAGATTTCTACTTGTACCCAAACGTGGTGTGCACGTCAGGGAATAGTCTGGTTCAAGGATGAAAAACCACATAAACAAGTTTCTCCATTGAATCAGTTTTTTCAGTGGTGCCTACCATTGATTAGGGCGGTTATTTTTGGCATGCTTTATTTGACTAATGATTAGAGGAATACTAAACCATTTAATATAGATTCCATTTAAAGTGTCCTTACAAATTGGTCTGTGGTTGTCAGTATTACTGTCTTTGAAGCCCGTTGTGCTTCATACCACTTAAAATTTGCATTTTAGTAACAACACTAACATTCTAACCCCCTGATTGTTTCAGTTGAAGATGCCCTGGCACTAATATAGCCATGCTAACCAGTACACTTGTTTAATGTCAGTCAAAACTTTCTTTACTTAAAAAAAAATATTTCTAGACTTCATTTAGTTAGCCGCATATACAGAGCCAATTACAAGTGGCCTGGTAACTCCAAATTGGCTGCTACCGGCATTTACAGGCCTAATTGGGATTACAAGTGATGAGGAAACACCACCTCTACCATGTCTCTCTCCATTCCCTGTTGGCATCACAAAACCCAGTTGTTTCCCGTTTATCAGGGCCTAGCTCATAATGGCCTTGTTAGTATATTATTTGTCTTTGTTTTACGTTTCCTACGAATTAAGTAGGACTGTGTATAAATTTCAGAGTATATCAGTCCATCCGTGCCATCAGGAAATGTTGACATAATTGCTAGCTATCTCACAGTGCCCCATCTGAACCTCTAAATTTTACAGAGTAACAGATGGTATTGGCAACGCCAAGCATGACCACTCTGACTCTCAAGGAAGTCATGGAAACAGGTCTACTCTTTCATGATCACTTTGCATGCCCAATATAAGACACAAGAAAAATACGAAAATATATTTTCAAACGTTTATTGAAGCAATCCTATTCTTGTATAAAAAGCATGAGCAGCGATTAGTAGGCAGATGAAACAGAGCATGGTTACCAATATTATAAGAATGTAAAAAAGATAAACAATTCAACCATGATATTTCTGTAGTGTCACACTTCTATCTGTTACTTTTTACATTATCGAGATCAGAGTTGGAGTACCCTCAGCCAGATCAATTGGGTTAGCCTAAGCCCCTCCCCCCTATATCGGGGTAAGATGTACCAGGAAATATGAACTGCAAGTATTGTCCTTTGCAGAATGTAGTTCAGAGTCAGCAGGGCTGCATCTTATTCACAGTTTACCGCATTCCAGAACAATCCCAGCAGAAGTGCTCTTTTGCCAAATGTAACACAGAGATAGTTTACAGATTAAAAGCACTGTTCATATTGCAGTCAGAGGTGCAGAGCTAATGCAATGATTTGTCTGTAACTTAGTAGCTGTCTCCAACAGACAATCATGCTAAAAGGACATAATATTTTGTGTGCCTAGCCTTGGACAGAGTGTACAGACTGTATGACAGCAACGCTTAAAAGGAACAGGCTGCATGTACAGTGTCTTCTCAGTACATTATTGCATAAGTGTAAATCTGTGTACAAAGTCACCATCAGAAAAATATGGCAAGCTAAAATATGCAATCTGAAATGGAGACCCTACTCTAACCCTAACATACTTTACCACAGCTTGGTGCCTGTCTGTGGGAAGCTATACTGTAATGTCATCTTTTTGCAAGTGTAACACAGATTATAACAATGGTTACTTTCGGCACAGTCATACTACTAGCCATTCAGACCAAACCAGTTCTCTGATCCTGTGGTTTATTCCTTAAGAGTATGCAGAATATGAATATGTCTAGTTTTGATATTCTCACCAAATGCAAGGGATTGATATCTAAAATATAGTAGAATTAACAATGCCTCCATGATTTGTAATTCTGAGTGCGAAATTACCACATCATTAAATCCTCTGCCTTATATTAAGGCCATAGAGGGCTTTATTATTTTGGAAGCAACCATAATCGGTTGTGAGTATTGCATGGTCCTTTATGATGTCTGTGTTGAACTAAATTTAATGTACCGGTTTGGGATCCCTCACATACATATTCAGTAATAGAGCTTCTTTCTTGATTAGCACTTAACAGCCCATTATCTTACTCTGTGTACTTCCTATTTTGATGTGGAATGTGTTTAACTTGTTCACACAAGCTGAACCTCCATCTCACATGTTTACACCAGTACCTGGGAAATGGGCTTGTAAACCTCTTTTTAGAAATATTTATATACCTTTTTAACTCCTTTTCATGCGAGCCACAGGACCCTCCCATTACTTTGTTTGCATACTTTGATTAAAAACTCCCTGGATTGCAAGATTATATTGTCTCCTAAAAGTCCCAGCGATATGCTAAATGCAATGATAGAGAAACCCAACAAATTATCTGTTATTGATATTCTTGCCAAGAATACGCATATCACTAAATGTCTGGAATGTCTAGATTGTCATCTCAATTATGAAAATGTTTAAGGCAAAAGTTGTATAAATGCTTCTGTAGATTACCCCCTATATTTGGAGATTTTATTAATAACTTTTTGGGAGTTCTCAAAGAGTTAAGGAGTAGAATCTATGAAAACCGTACATTTTATTGAGTGTTCTAATGTACATTTCCACATGTAAAATGATAAAAAGTGTACATCTCCGCATTCTTAAATTGAATGCCGTTGCGTGACCATGTGCTTAATTGTGTTTTTTTCACCACATGTACCATTATTCTCCTTGCTCCACCCCAATCAGTTATGCGGGTCTTCCCTTCCCATTCCCACTGTAAAAAACATACTTACCTCGTGTCTTGACACAACTAAATCAGCATGCATGTCTAGGGATGAATTATGAAGGCAAATTATTGGTGAATGCCCATAAAGTTACACATGGAAAAGCCATCTTAAAGCAGCATATGATGTCCGAGACCTTTTCAGCAGACCTTGGGCTCCAATAGAGGTGAAATACCGGGGGGACTGGAAATAAAATCTTATGCTTCCCTTTACAATTGACACCATAGGTATGTGGCCAGATACTGTTTTGTATTCCTTGATTTCGAATAACTTTTTTGGGAGTGTTGCTCCTGTATTGAGACAATTGATATTGTACGCAAATGGAGCCTGTTTCATTTGAGATCCATCTATGCAAATTCCCTTGACTTCACAGTCACATTTAATTAAGACCTGCCTTTCATACTTCAACTAAATGATGCTGTAACAAGAACCAACTCCCAACTGTCATTTACTGTTTAAAATGTTAGCGTTCTTGGAAAGAGAGTGTTGAATGGGTTTAACTGGATCACTACTCAGCACGACTAGTCTACTGCATCGTAGTCTGTGGAGGCACACTTACAGAGCTCATTGATAGGCATATCAGATACAAAACCCGACAGTAAAACTGAGTCAGTTAAGAAAACAAGACCATGTCATCCTGCAATAGTAGCACTCCATGGGCTCCCAGTGGAAGCTGGGATCAAATTCAAAGCACTACTCATCATTCTCTACATTCTCTAACAGGGTGCTAGAATACATGCAGAAGTTGGGGCACACTATATCCCAAACAGGAACCACTTCTCAACCAAAGTTCAAAAAGCCAAAACATGAAGAAAGATCATTGGACGTACGAGTCTCAGAAGTCGGCAGTTCTCTTCCCTTAGCTAATAGTGTACTAAACGTTTTCCATAGAGCAGCACCTCCATAACTACCCTTATTGTGATTGTATTATATCCATGGTCAGCTTGAATTGGTTGAGACCACCGCACTCGCATCAAGGTAGTGATTAAACTCTGGTACACCGCCGTGCTTAATCAGCTTTGACCAAATCTTTGTGCATTACAGCGTAATAGGCTTCCGCTTTTATAGTGAGCATTTCAGGAGGGGACCACAATCTGGGCTCCAACTAAATGTATATGCTACTGTTATTGAATATGTACGAGTTGATATAGCAATTAAGATTTGCAAAGGATTTGAGGTGCTCTGCCCTCTTTTTCTTTTCACTTGGCATCAAAATACTTTTTTAAAACACAATTACAAGTTCGTCAAAAATAAATAATGGGGCAAATCTTAACGACCGTCCGATGACTTAAACTGGATAGCTTTGTTTTCTTCTTTCTTGCAGCCGAACCAGTGACCTGGTAGCTGCATAAAGAAGGTGGCTACAGATCAATGTCAGTTTAAACCTAAAGTTTGATTTGACATTTTATGTCCTGAAAAGGCGAACGGCAGCCAGGTAATTCTGGGTTCCAGAGTGCAGCCTTTAATCTGTTAACAAGTTATCAATGTTGTCAGTTAGATGTTTACAATGAAACTAAATCCAGCTCAGAAAACATTTTGAAGATATTCACAACAGTGATACCTAAGAGCCATATAGAGTGCACGTTGACAATAAGATTCCTGGTGTGCGATGTAATGCATTTAGAAAAAGTTGCTTCCACAACGTTGGTCATGTTACATTGTTACTTTAGGAAAGCACGGTTTAGAATTACAGATGAGCTTCCCGGATTGTACAGAATACGTTTGTGCTTTTTATTATACCTTGTTTGGATTTGAATGTTTTGTTAGAAATTTAAAACACGTTCTCACAAATATTTGCCTGAAGTTATGAATTTAAAAAATAACCTGTAAGTAATGAGGTTATTTTAAATGAAGTTGACTTAAATGTATTTTCAGTAGAATCCTAATTTTTATGCCAGTAAATGCTCCAGACTGAGGGTGCTAGAAGCTGAAGGTTCTATTACTACTGCTTACCTCACATTGTCTGAGTGATTCAAGCCTGCCTTAAAGATAAGTGGTTTTGCAGTGGCTTTGTCAAAGAAAGAGTAATGGACGATGTCCTTATGTTCACTGCCCTGCTTACCTTTAAATGACCCTCAACACACGTATTCAATACATGTTTGTGTTGAGAGGAATGTGCTGGCCTCACACTAAAATTAGCCTGAGTTCGAGACCAAAACGTTTTGATTGTGGCTTACATATTGTGTCGACTGAGGCTATTATCATGGTGCTCAGGAGGGGATAGATCCTGTACGCCTTTGGTAATCCTTCCACATCCTGCCCCTTCCCTGCTTCATATGCATCAGTTTTACTGTTTGATAAAACATGATGGCAGCCCAAAGAAATTCAAATTACACAAGGTTACTGTGCAATCCACGTTTTACAATGGTCTCTGCTGAACAGGAATTATGTAGTTACTCTGATGTAAAGAGGGGCCCTCAAATAAAAAGGAAAAAATACTTATGCAAGCCTAGTGAGAGGCCAAATGTGAGCCATGATTGGCTGATTATGTTTAGTGCGTGATTTGCAAAGCTATTTTCTACATGTACATATTCACAAATAGGGAAAAAGGAAATGTTGAGAATGAGATCATTCACAAAGGAAATTTGCGCATACAGAATCAGCGCATGTGCTTAAATTGACTTGGGCTCAAGAGTGTAATCCAGTCCCCAAATTGGCTACTCTGGGCATGGACTGGGGTGATCTGTGCATATTGCACCGCCAGTAGCGGTGAAGCTGTGGTCCTCTCCAAAGGACGTGTATCAGGGTCACCTGTTGAGTGCATCCCTGCCAGCAGCACACATCTCCATCCCTCTTCCATCGGGCCACTCTTGCTGGAGTGTAGTACGAATAATATGCACTACCTTCAGTAGTGTCTCTTCACCCGCAGCACTTCTGGCCGATGAGGTAGCCCGCTCGAGGATAACCGACCACTTCCTAGGTGTAAAGGAGTGCTCGCATTCCCTATACCACCGGCGCTGTGCTGAAGATACCGATGAGGTTTGCCTATTGTTAAGAAAGGCATCTATGTCCAGAAGGATACGTTTGTCAGAACGACTAGTTTGTAGCCATTTTTCAAATGAGAACAGGGGGTGGCTCGCGTGGGACTTAATGGAGGGCTAAGTATCCCAGTGAGCTATAGCAAGATGTTGCCAATGGGCATTTCCAGGGACACCATAGTGTTGTTGGATTTTGGCGAAAGTCAGAAGGCCAGATTTATCGAACAGGTCACCAGTCCTTTTACAGTTTGCCTGCTGCCACGCCAAGTAGCTGGAACCCTGATAAGTGAGGGGAAAAGTCTGGATTACCCATGATCGGAGTGAGGGGGGAGATGGGAGTAGAGAGCTTCTTACTAGTCTGTACTTTGTCCCAAACCCCCATTGTTGCTCTTAAAATAAGAGGGATATAAACTCCCGGTGGCCTATGGGGCTCAGGGAGCCACAGTATCTTTCATATGTGTATGCACGCAACAGTTTGATCTACGAAGCACCAATGTTTTTCTGTGAGAGGTCTATTCCACTCCACTAAATATCGCATTTGGGCTGCCTGACAATAATGAGTAAGATGAGGGATCCCCAAACTCTTTATCTCCAAAGGCAGGTAGGTCTGCTTCTTGGCTGTGCGTGCAATTTTCCCTCTCCAGATGTACTCCTCTATGTGGAATTGTAGCTTAGATAATACTTGGAGGGGGGGGGGGGGGTTCAGAGGTAAATCCTGCATGACATTATCAATTTTAGGCAACAAGATCACCTTTACAGCTGCAGTGCAGCCTAGCCAAGAGAGCGCATAGGCCTTCCAGGTGTGTAGGTCTGCATGTGTTCTTGACAGCAAGGAGCCATAGTTAGAGACTGGGGTTTGAACCATAGTGGAATGGATGCAGAGTCCCAAATATCCCACTCCCCGTGTAGCCCAGGTGAACGGGAAGTGTTGTTGTTGTAGAATTACCTGATTTGCCGCTAAGACTGTCAGGTTTAGTATCTGATATTTTTGTAGGTTTACGTTAAACCCAGAGGCATTCCCAAAGATCTCCAATTCCTCCATCTGCGGAGGCAAGGCCTGGAGGGAATGTGTCAGGGTCACCATTACATCATCTGCATATAGTGCTAACATATGTTCTCATCCCCCCCCCCATGTGAATGCCCGTTATTAGCGGATTTCGTTTAATTCGCTTTGCCAGGGGTTCTACGTATAATGCAAACAGTAGTTGAGACAGTGGGCATCCTTGTTGAGTGCTTCTAGTCACCTGAAAAGGGGAGGACATTAGTCTATTAACCCTTACTACCGCTTTGGGGCTATTCTAACTGCACTGTATCAAACTAATGAACCACCCACCTATTCCCACTCTGTGCAGCACTGCAACCGATCGAACATCTTTTCAGCATCAATGGATAACATCAGTGCCGGTATTCGAGAGCGCTGAGTCTCATCTAGCAGGTGGCATATGCGTTTTGTATTGTGCTGCAATTACACTCAGGGATAAATCCGGCTTGATCTGGGTCTACAATGCCTTACATATAAGGGGCCCGTCGATTCACCAGAATAGAGGTGACTATCTTGTCATCCACATTTATTAATGAGATTGGCCGATAGGAAGAGCAGTGTAACGGATCCTTACCCGGTTTGGAGAGTACTGTGATAGTGGCGAGCTTCATGGAGTCTGTAAGGGAGCCCATGGCGCTAAAGGAATTATACAGACGTGTGAGGACAGGGGCCAATTAGCTAGCAAATATTTTCTAAAATTTTGAGGAGTAACTATCCCGCCCGGGAGCCTTGCCGGGTCATAAATGAGAGATCGCCAAAAATACTTCAACCTGATATCCTGATCCAAACGCGAATCGTCTGAGGTAGGCAGACTTTCTAGTGGTAGGTGTTCTTAATAGGATATATAGTCCCCTTTATTAAGGAATCAGGGACATAAAGCCAGGCATAGAATTGCTCAAAGGCTTGGGTGATTTGCTCATCTTGGTCAAGATGCTCCCTTTGTGTTACCTCTAGTGCCTCTACCCACTGTCGGGCTGCTTGGGCCTGTAGGCGGTGCGCCACGAGGCGTCCGGCTTTATTGCTCCCCACATAAAACATTTGCTTAGTGCAGACTAAAGCATACATTGCTCTCTCCATATCTAGCGCGCATAGTTGTTTACATGCTATGTTTAATTGTCGGCATACCTTACGAGACCCTATCTGTTTCTGTTCCTCCTCCAGACCATTTACCAGTTTCTCACGTGCAGTTCTTTTATCTCTCTATTAAGATGAGTCGCCATTGCAATCAAATGGCCACAAAGGACTGATTTCAACGCATCCCAGAGCATTGCAGTGGGCGTGTCCAGGTGGTCATTGTGTCCCATATATTTGGTGATGGTGCCTGACAGTTCTATAATATGTGTTTCACTTGTGAGGAGTCGATGGTTAAGGTGCTAAGTGTGTTGCTGAGAGGCTAGGTCATGGAGAGAAATGGTCATATGGAAGGGAGTATAGTCTGAGAGTGCTGCCGTACCTATATCTATCTGGATAGTGAAGTGCAGAAGATGTGGTATGGCTAGATAGAGATCAATTTGCGCATATGTCTGGTGGGCTGCCAAATAGAAAGTGTAATCCCTCTCTGTTGGGTGGTGACTTCGCCAGACATCTGTTAGCCCATAATCAGTTAATTTCCCCAAACTCTGTGTGGAGAATTCCCCTGACTGTCTCACCCGCTGTGTTGATCTGTCCAGTCTTGTGTCGGGTACTAAGTTAAAGTCCCCTCCAATTAATACATCCTTATCTGCAGTAGCAATCACTCTACCTAAGGCATCTAAGATAAAAGCCTCCTGATGTTCATCAGGTGCATAAAATGTAGCAGGGGAAAAGGTGTGCAGATGTAATGTGATGCGGAGTGACAGTAACCTGCCAGAAATATCGGCCTGTGTCTGGACTACTTTTCCTGGGAAATGGGAGGCCAGAAGAATAGCTACTCCAGCCTTTTTCCCTGTGCCAGATGAGAAATAGTGTCTATCAAACCACTTGGACCTTAAACGCTTCCAATTTGCTTGCACAAGATGTGTTTCCTGCACCAGACAGATATCACATCCAGAGTCCCGGCTCGAGAATAGAAATGCTAAACGTTTTGCGGGCGCATTGAGCCCCCAGATATTATAACAAATAATGTGTATCATTATGGAATCGTGTGGGAATGTATGTGTGAGTTAGGCCCCGGGCTGCCTGGAACTAGCCAATTAGCTTCCCATGGTAAGCTATAAAACACCAACTAGGTCTTGCAGTGCATCATGGGTAAGAAAAAAAGTAGGGAAAGATAATATAGAATGCCAAACAAAGGATAGAGTAGAACCAACAACGTCTTTCCCAGCACTGCTTCAAACCAACAGGTTGGGGTCCATGTCGAGGCATCTCGGTCAAAACAAGGGTCCCCTCCAAGGGGTAGGAGACCCCGCTGTCTGCATATGCCCTTCTTGAATACTTGAGACGGGCAGCTCTGGGCTATCTTTGTGTGGGGCCTGGTGGGCAGTAGGATATGCCAGTGTTAGTCTGTTGCATGTTCATATGCAAGCAGTTATCTCTCAGTCATTATCCAGGTCGGAGGCCTGATCCCAGGGATTCAGCTGTCGGGGAAGGGCTGCCCTTTCACTCCAACTCTTTTTCAGTCGGACCAACCATCTTCACCTTCTTCTTCCTCGCTGGGTGTCTGAAGGGTGCCAACGAGCCTGAGGGGTTGATTGCGGTGGGTGTGGCACTTCATCGTTCTGTTTATTGGTGAAGGGTAGCACCGCCTGCACCTCTTCCAAAGTGCGCACCCTGTGCGTCTCAGCCTCCAAGACGAATGTGAGGCAGAAAGGATGACCCCAACGGTAACGTACATTCTGCTTTTGTAAAAATTCTGTGGCAGGTTGTAGCTGACAGCGTCACTGCAGAGTTATCGGAGAGAGGTCTGGGTACAACCAGATCTTGTTACCATCAAAGTCTATGTGGTTGCGTTCCCGTGCTGCTGCCATAATTATTTATTTTTGCCTATAGTAGTGAAGGCAAGTTAAAATGTCTTGGGGTTGCTCAGGGGATGTAGCAGGTCTCCCAGCCCTCTGGGTTCTGTCCACAATGATCTCCTTAAGTGCATGTTTCGGTGCGATGTGTGAAAAAGTCTGGGGACATAGTCCTCCAGATTCCTTCCGGCTGCTTGCAACCGGACTTCCTTAATTCTAATGTTGGCCTTCCTAGATCGTTTTTCAAGGTCTTGCACCTGATATCATTGTTCCGTATTTTTGTTGTGCAAATCCAGTATTTTGCGGCGGTGAGCATCCAATTCTTCTCCCTGTGCTTCACTGGTTTGTTCTAGGACAGCCACCTGGTCTCCCAGTTCATTCATTTCCTTCTGAGGCCCTTGATATCCTTTGTAATGTCCTGTTTAAGTGTTGCGATATCTGTGTGTAAAGCTCCAAAGAGGGTCTCCAGGAAGGTGTGTGTAACTGGCTCGGCACTGTCTGGTGTTCCCCTGTCGTTGCCTGCTGTACCTGGGTGCGCCGGCTGGGTGACCTTATGTTGGTCTGCTTTTTTCCCCAGTGTCTTCGTGAGTAGATCTGATTGTGGCATCTTTCTTATGGGAGCGGGGGCCCACCGTGTTCCTTCCTGTAGTAGGTTCGTGCCTGCCTCCAGAAGCCTGCAGTCATCGATCGACGGTCCACCACTAGCGTCCCGGAGTTGTTGCATCACCCCAGCTACCTCTTAAGTGTTTATTTAGCCTTCTAGCAGGTCACTTCAAGAGGACCGGTTCGCCTAGGTTATTGGTCGCAGCTACGTCAGTCCGTTTAACTCACAGGCATGCAGGACTCACCATTTAGTGTTATCTGCCTCATCCCCTAGGCTCAGCTGTCCTCCACATACCTGGGCCACAGCAACATCTCTGCCAGCCAAAGATGTGGGACTTCACAGAGTCCAACCGGCACTGCAGACCATCCAGGTGCTGCTGCGCTCTATAAGCATGACTGTTCACGGTGTCCTCTGAGGGTAGCTTCCTTTGGTCGCGGCCCCATTATTTAGCACTACTAGGTCTCACCAGTGGCCCCCAGCGCAGACTTCGGTGCACGGCACCCACCATCACACAGGGCCCGCGCCTGTTGACCCCCAAATGCCCCGTCTCCAGGGACCAGACCTGCCTGCTATATGGGGACCGGGGCTCTGTGGGGCAGGGCTGTGGTTATGGAGAGGAGAGCGCACCGTATCCGTCAAAGCCTGCAGTCATTTTGAAGTCAGGTGTGCCGCGGAGTGCTCTTTCGGAAACATAGAAGCAGGGGCCTGAGGCGCTTCTTCCAATGTACTCACACTCCCCCATCTGCCAGTGATGCACTGGACGCCCTTCCTCCCGCCCTCAGTGCTGGAGAGGCCCAGTCTTCGCCACTAGTGTCGGTCCGACGGCGGAGCTCCGAGATTTTACTCCCATCTGGACGCCATCTTGGATACGTCCCTTAAAATGTGTTTTAAGAAGACCCTACGATGAAATTCCGAAGTTGCTTATGTTTTTGTTCAAACGTTTACTTTGCATATCAGTCACTTTGAGTCAGTTGGTAGATAATCGCCTCAGTATGGATTCATCATTTTTTGGGCACTTGTGGGACCTTGGGGAAAAACATGACTGGTGGGACTACTTGAATCCGGACCTAGAGACATATCTGTCTGCAATGGGGATTTATCCCTATGGGCAGTAAGCCTGTTTAATGCATTGTATTTTGGTGAAAATCTCTAACCTGTTGTCAAATAGGGTTCCTGTGTTTCCCTTCAAAAATATACTGAACACTCACAAACTTGTTTGCGGTCCTCACAAATGTTTTGAAGGTCCTTTGTGCCCTCCTTCCTGCGATATATAACTATATGAAATATTATCCATTTTGTTATTCTAACTGCTCATTAGAATAGCCAGACAGCCCTGTATTTTGGGGTTTGTTTTTGGCTGTGGAAAGGAAACACCACAGTTGAACTCGCCTCAGTATAGTTTGTCCAATCTCATTTGAAATGCCACGACCAGAGACAAAGAATGCAGACAGTTGTTCACTGTTTTACTTAAAAATAATAGTGGTGAATTTAATATTAAATTGATAGGTTGGATGAAGCTTCATTATTTTTTTGCAAACTGTGATTCTTTCTATTTATTGTTTTTGCAGCATTGATGCCAAGGGCAGATGTTCTCCTAGACAACGTGCCTTACTGTGATGGTCCAGCACAAAAGCCATGAATTCTGTGGCATTCGTTTTTTTCCTGTGGGAATTATTAATTTCCTGGGCACTTGTGTGATCGGAGCGATGTTGTACACACAATGCAGCCGCCTTGTATGCAGTGGAGAAACAGGCAAACTCTCCTTTGTGGACCGTACTGCTGTGCCGCTGAACAAAAAGAGCTGTTTGGGATTGTTGATTACATCTCCACCTCATTGAAAATGATTACCATACCATTGAGTGTCGTGTCACATTGTTAAACCCTCGCTTTCTTGCTTGTTTTCTTAAACCCGTCATGTTTAGAAAATGGTATCTGCACGTCCCCTAAGATGAAAAGTTCATTTTGCCAATATCCCAACCATGCAGCTATCTTGTGAATCTTTATTAGAAAAACACATCTCATAGGAAACTAGTAACATCTAGGACCCAAACAATTTTTTTTTTAATTGATTGCGTTGGACACATACATATGATGACAATTGTGCTCTTTTTATAAATGGGAGAATTCGGTTTATTTTTACGGAGCAAAATGAAAATTAGTTTGTGGTCTTCATGAAAGTTTGTGGACCTATGTATCCAGTGTTTTTCTTTTACTTGATTTATCTGTGTTTCGTTTGGGTAGCAGCAGATTATCAGTAGGTTTATGGTGTTTTATCGTTACAGTTTTTATAAGTGATTTCTGGATCATTAATGACCTCTGCCTCTAGTGAAAATGTAAACAGCAAGTTGGGAGGTGGGTAACAGGCAAGAATTCTGGCCTCTGCAGTAGTGATTTACAGTAATAGCAATCTAAATTTACATACAATAATCCTACCACATTAATGCTATTTGAGCATCAACAGATAGGTGTGCGGTGAGCAAGGCAGGGCATTTTTTTTTTTTACTATAGTAATCACAGCTGTAGCAGTTGACGTGGCTGCAGCATGGTGATGCCAAATACAATATAATTATTTCAGATTAAGCTAAATCTAGAATAATCTAGAATAATCTGGGTTGGTTTTTGATGTTGGGGACATTAATTTGTGTGTTCAGTAAACAGCTTTGCCTTTATTTTATTGTTTGTTCCTGATGTCTTTTGGCATCTTTGATATGAGAAGCGCCTGGTTCCAAAAAGAAAGCAGCTTTCCTCTAAGTTCATATTTGATAAAAAGCAAAGTTCTTATTGGTTTTCTCTAGTTTTTAATGATTGAAGTGTACTACTGGTGTTTTACCTACAATGTATTTCATGAAAGTATGCAGTGACACCAGACAGTCAATGATTATCAAACTCAGAGGTTTTTAGAATTCGTATTTATTTCAACCAAAACTCTCTTATAGATCATTTAGTTTTGATCAGATTTACAATTTTGCTCTTAGAACAATTAACTCATTTAATACTGTATCAATGAAACACCAGATATGTGAAATGCTTTTCAAACAGGATTTCAGAGTTAATAATAAACACATTCAGTAATGCTTGTGGTTTGCTTTTTTGTGTGTATTCTGTATACACTGTACCAGCGGATAATAGTTATCTGGTGGTCTCAGACATAGCTAGACCTAGCTTCACTCGAATTTTAAATTTGCGTGCTATGCTCAAGCTATCAGCTAGTGGTTGAAATTGGAAATGCCAACGTATTGCCTTAAAATTAGATTTAGTTATTGAACAATGTTGTGTTTGGCAGTGAGACCAGTCACAACAAGGTTACAAAATCTGTCTAAAACATTTAGATTATGTTTTTCCATAGTCCTAGATTTGTTTTTTGTAGCAGTGCAAAGAAGCATGCATGCTGTGTTGTGTGTATTTGTATAGCACAGAACTCACCTCGAAGGATGTGCTGGCTCTGAATTAAACGAACCAGTAGTGTCAGAACCAACCACATAGGGAATAGTGAGAGATTTGGAGAAGAAACAGGCTCTGGGTTTTGCTTCCAATATATTAAATTGTCTGTTATATATAATGGGGGGGCGTGGCTAGGCCTGCCAGCAAGATGCCTGCCACGCTGTGAGGCTCTGCTGGGCATTGGGCCTATTTTGTACATTTATCCTGTTTGGAGTGGCGCATACGATTTAAAACTTAGCCCTGAGACCCCTTGGAGACCGGTGAGCTGCTGGGGACGCTTGCGGCTGAAGTTTGCTGGGGCCGGCTGCCGCTGACTGCCCGACCCTCGGGAGACGGGCCTCTGTTTGGGCGCGGCCTGCGACTACTGGGGGCGCGCCTCGCTGGGCCTCCTCTGTCTTGCCGGTGAGCCCCGGAGGTGCAGAGTTGCTAGTGGCTGTGGCGCCTGGGGATAGGGGGGAGTACAGTGCTCTCCCCTTCGAGGCCAGAGCGGTGGTCGTATCGGACCGCGGCCTCTTTCACTGTTGGTGCGCGGGGGCTCCCGCAGCTCGGGCCTTTCGGGCAGTCTGGGCTGGCGGGGCCGGATCCTGAACCGGCCTCTGGTGCGTGCGCTGGAGGAGAGAGGACGGTGGGGCCGGCGTCTCCGGAGAGTGGAGCCGACTCGGATGAAACGAGGTGGAACGCCAGCTGGGTGCTTCATTGAGCCGCTGGAGGAGGAGAGGAGCGGCAGGTGGGTCACCCTTGAGCTCCGGGGGCCTGGTGGGCTCTTCGCTGTGTGGAGCCGCGTCCTAGGCTCTGCCTGTTGGGGGAGGCTTTTGCCGGTTGGGTCGAGCCGGGGGGAGCATTTGCAGTGCCCGGAGACGACAAGGACTGATTCCAGCCTTAATTACCCTTTATTGCTGGTCTTCCCCAAGGAGACCGCGTGGCATCACTGTGTGAGGTTGCCGGGCAGGCGATCCCCCTGACCGTTGGGTGGCCCTGTGGAGTTGCCCCACTTCTGGACTTAGCTGTGTTGCCAGAGGCTGCGCGCTGCTGGCTGGGGTGCGGGGCTGCCTGGCAGGGGGGCGGTAGGCTTGCGGTGGGCCTGGAGGCCTGGAGAGCTGGGTCACATTATTTTGAAGGTGCCTGGAACAGATTTTGGTGTGCTAATCCTTGGCTTGTTACTCTTTGATCGGTGGACGGGAGTTTGTGTTTCACTTACGCTCAGGCAGCGGTTCGAGCATGGGTAAGACAGAATAGAAACAGGCTAAACTTACCTTTGAAGGTGGGAAAAAGAGGGGTGGCATTTCCGCCCCTCAGCCCAGGGAAGAGCTTGTTGAGGAAGGAGCATCGGATACCTCGGTTAAGGCTATGTTCCTCGATCTTAAGAGCAGCTTTGCAGCCATTGATGCAAAACTTGACCATCTGACTGTGCAGCTGGACCAAATTAAAGCCAGGGTGGATGACCATGACTCTCGGTTTGACCATTTGGAAACGTGCACCTCTGAGCTGGAAGATCAACATAATGGTGAACAGGAGCAATTGCTCCGTATGGAATGTGTGCTTGAAGTTATACGCAATAAAAATGAAGATTTGGAGGCCAGGTCGAGCCGCAATAATATCCGAATAGTTGGTCTCCCAGAATCTACAGATATGGGTAGAATGGAAGACTTTGTGGAGGGCATGCTTTCTGAGCTCTTTCCTGGAGAGCTTTCCCGGATGTTGGTGGTGGAGCGGGCCCATAGATCCTTGGGACCCCGGCCCCCTCCTGGAACTCCGCTGCGTCCCATCATTGTTCATCTACTGAATTACCGTGATAGAGATACTGGGGGTCATTCTGACCCTGGCGGCCGGTGACCGCCAGGGTCACCGACCACGGGAGCACCGCCAACAGGCTGGCGGTGCTCCCTCGAGCATTCTGACCGCGGCGGTTCAGCCGCGGTCAGAAACGGAAAGTCGGCGGTCTCCCGCCGACTTTCCGCTGCTCGGGGGAATCCTCCATGGCGGCGGAGCGCGCTCCGCCGCCATGGGGATTCTGACACCCCCTACCGCCATCCTGTTCCTGGCGGGTCTCCCGCCAGGAACAGGATGGCGGTAGGGGGTGCCGCGGGGCCCCTGGGGGCCCCTGCAGTGCCCATGCCAATGGCATGGGCACTGCAGGGGCCCCCGTAAGAGGGCCCCAAAAAGAATTTCAGTGTCTGCCTAGCAGACACTGAAATTCGCGACGGGTGCTAATGCACCCGTCGCACTCCAGCAACTCCGCCGGCTCCATTCGGAGCCGGCTTCATCGTTGCTGGGTCTTTCCCGCTGTGCTGGCGGGCGGCCTTTTGGCGGTCGCCCGCCAGCACAGCGGGAAAGCCAGAATGGCCGCCACGGTCATTTGGCGGTAACCGCATGGCGGGCGGCGACCGCCGCCCGCCGCGGTTAGAATCACCGCCACTGTTCTTTGACTGGCCAGGTAGCAGAGGTCTGTGATCTGTAAGAACACCGAGTTGAACATTTTTCCGGACTACACTCTCAGTGTGCAGGCTGCACATAGAGCGTTCCTGCCAATTAAATGCACCTTGAGCCACACTGACGCTAGATTCTCTTATCTACCCTGCAAAACTGAGGGTGTAACACGGGGGTAAACTGCTTTTTTTCACAGACCCGAAACTTGCGGCTAAGTTTGCCAAAACGGTACCTAAGAGGTCGGCGGTGGCGGTCCCGGATGCCCTTGAAACTGAGAGTGCAGACTTAAGTGATAATGACTAAATGGGAAAGGGTGTTGCTTACTGGGGTTGCTTTTCGTTGATTGCTGGGTGACCCAGTGTCTGTGGTTCTGCCCTTTTGGCCGCTCTGCTTTTCGGCTTCTTGTTGGCCCTTTGTCCTCCTCTCCCTGTCCTGTTCGGGGTAGCGGGATGGATGGCTTAGCACTCGCCCCTTGGATGAGTCCTGTCTACATGATGTTTGTTATAAATGGGGTTAATGTTGTTCAGGGGGGTGGGCTTTTTGTTTTGACCCGGTTGGGGGGTCTGCGTGGGTGGGGGGTGTGTATGTTCTTGTTCTGGCCTTCTTTTCACTTTCAGTCTTTTTCCTTTTTCCTTCTTCCCTCTGATGAGGTTGGCTGGCAGGGTGGGGCACTGTGGATTTACTACGCTCTTGAGGTGTGACCTTGGTACGATGTCTCACTTGGAATGTGGTGGCTTGAATGACGGACGTAAGGTGTGGCTTATGTCAGCTTATGTTAAGCGCCAGGAAATAGATATATGTATGTTACAAGAAACCCATTTGATGGCAGCTATGCAGCATCGGCTAAAGGCTGGCTGGATTGGCGAGTGTCACCATGCGGTGTTCTTGCGCTACACACGGGGTGGCAATTCTCCTCCGCAATGGACTGCAGTGGCGCACTCAGAAAGTTATTGTGGATCCAACAGCCGCTATATCTTAATACGTGGCACGCTGCTGGGTAGAGCTTGTAGACTAGTCTCGGTCTACGGGCCGAATACGGATGGCCCTGAATTATTTTGTGAAGTGTGGCATTTGGTTGAGTCGCTGGGTAGCGGCGTGGTGATCTGGGGCGGGGATTTCAACGCGGTTCTAGATTCAGCGGGCGAGCGAGAAAGCCAGCCCAGGGTGCAATACATTGCTGCTGCTAAGGCTCTGTAGTCTGTTATGGTGGAGGGAGCTTTCGTGGATATATGCAGGGCTAAGCATGCAGCTTCAAGGAAGGGTACATGTTTTAACTACGCCCACAATAGTTGGTCCTGCATAGACCGCTGGCTGGGCTCGAGAGATGTTGAGCTCTGGGCGCAGTCGGTGAAACACATGGCGTGAACCTTATCGGATTACTCGCTGGTCAAATTAGTACTGGTGGTACCTGGTGGGCCTGGGCGTGCGTGTTTGTGGCGCCTACCTCATGGGGCTCTGAGGGACAATGCATTCCGTGAGGAGGTTTGTGAGGCCATCATTCATTATTTTGCTGAGAAGTGTGGATCCGTGAACTCGGCGGGCACTTTATGGGAGGCCTTTAAGGTAGTGATCCGTGGCTTATGCCTCATGAAACAACATGGCGTGTTAAAGATGTTGTGGCGGGAGTTGGCTGACTTGGAGGATCAGATTGCAGAATTAGAGCGGCGCCTGGTGGCGGATTGGTCGGGTGCTACGCTGGCGCCTTTGCAGGACGTTGTATCACGGTATGAGGAGGCCTCGCTTCGGGAGATCTGCTTTCTGGGGAAATACGCCAGGGCGCGGTGATATGGTGAGGGAGAGAGGGCCGGGCGCACGCTAACGCACATGTTGAGCAGGACTTGGGCTAGCAATTACATTACTGAGATAGACAGTGAAGAGGGTAAGCGGGTGGTGGGAACGGACGGCGTTATGCAGGTTTTTACTAAATTCTTCATGGGTCTCTATGCTGAGCCCACTGGACTGGACGTCGGTGCGGCTCGGGACTACTTTTCAGGGATTTCATTGCTCTGGTTTGACGATGCGCACAGGTCTTATTTTGATGCTCCCTTTTCCGTCGAGGAGGTTCAGGCGGCGATTCGCAGTTTGCCCGGAGACAAGTCGCCTGGCTTGAATGGATTGACTCCAGCGTTTTATAAGGAGTACGCTGATATATTGGCTCCCCACCTCTTGGAGATCTACGTGGAGACTGGGGTTCTCCCCGCCTCTCTTCGTGAGGCTTTGATTGTTACGATTCTCAAACCGGGCAAGGATCCGCATTGCTGTGACCCGTATCGCCCGCTTTCTATGATTAATATTGATAATAAAATCATGGCTAAGATGATTGCGGCACGGTTACAGCCGCTGCTTCCGAAGTTGGTATTGCCGGATCAGTCTGGGTTTGTGCCCGGTATATCTACGTCTCATAATCTGCGCAAATACTTCACGATCGCGAGCGTGATTGACGCTGAGGATGATGTGCAGCGGTGTGTTTGGATGCCACTAAGGCTTTTGACTCGCTGGCATGGGAGTATATGTTTGCGCTGCTTGCTAGAGTGGGCATGAGTGTGCGTTTTGTGCAACTGATCCGGCTGCTGTATTCAGAACCCACTGCTAGACTGCTGTTAAACAGTAATGTTTCTGGCCCCTTCCGGGTGGCTCAGGGTACTCGTCAGGGGTGCCCTCTCTCCCCACTGCTATTTGCAGTTGCGATGGCGCCTCTTGCGGCTTATCTGAGACAACATCACAACAAGAGGGGGCAGCCGTTTCAACAGCGACCTATCTTAATATCCTTGTATGCAGATGATATTGCGCTGTATGTACGTGAGCTGCGGAAACATTTGGATGTGCTCCTGGATGAGAGAGTGCGATTTGGCACTATCTCCGGAATCGCAATTAAGTTGTCTAAGTCGGTGGTGATGCCCCTCTCTGTGGGGATGGCGGGATTCCCCTCCCGGTATCCGATTGGATGGACGGATGGTCCGGTGCGCTATTTGGGAGTTTTTCTAAGTCGAGACGTGGAAACACTTTGGCTGGCCAATTATGGCAGGGCTGTTGCGTGGTTGGAGGACAAAGTCAAGACGTGGCGTTCGCTGCCGCTTTTGCTTATAGGGCGCATTGCAGTTGCTAAAATGGTGGTGCTGCCTAAATTTCAGTACTTGTTCATGAATCTTCCTCTTATTCTCACTGCAAGCTTTCTGCAGCTCCTTTGGTCTGCTTTAATACGGCTGGTTTGGGCAGGTGGGCAGCCCAGAATCGCCTGGGAGAAGCTGACGCTACCCTTTGAGCTGGGTGGTCTTGCGCCCCGATATGGAGTTTTACTACTACTGTGCTCAGGCCCGTTTTGCGTACTACTGGTTGCACCCTATCCGGTATTTACCGCAACTTTCACCTGAAAGTGATGCGATGTGGCCCGACTGCCTGTCCAGAGTCCTCGGGGCCTCCCCGACATAGGGTGTGCGGTGTGGATACAGTGCAGTGCACGACCAGAGCTTGGACCGCAATATTGCGCCGGTCTGGTGTGGGCTAGCCTTTTACTCCCTAGATGTAGGTGCTTGATGTTGCAGACGAGAGGATGTTTCATGATGTGAGGCTGTGCGACTTCCTTTGTGACTCAAACCTAACTGAGCTGGGTGACTGGTTTGAGGATGGGCGGTTGGTATCTCCAGAGGCTGTGCTAGAGGATGGACGTGATACTGCGCTGCATAGGTTATATGTACTGCATGCTTGCGCGATGCTGCTTGCGCCCTTTACTGGCCTCCCTGAGACTCCGCCAGTGTGCCGGGCTCTGGAGGTGCTGTGCCGGGCACAGTCGCCGCGTAAGCTCATTACTAAATTATACAACTGCTCGCAAGACCAGCAGGGCGGCGCTGAGATGGCTGCTAGAGCTCGCTGGATGTGGGTGAGACCATCTCAGATGAAGTGTGGCGGAAATGCTGTGCGCACATAAAAGCTTTGTCACCTAACTACAGGCTGCGGCTTATACATTTTAAGCTTCTGCATCACCTATATTATACCCAAAGAGGTGTATATGCTATGGGCCTGTGCGCGGAGGTGAACTGTAAGTGGTGCCGCGCTCCGGATGCCAATTTTCTGCACCTTGTGTGGCACTGTGGGGGTGTTCATACTTACTAGATGGAGGTAATGCATATGATTGAAGAGATAACTGGCTTGGAGCTGCCTTTTTCCCCTAAAATTGCGCTGCTGGGATATGTCGATGAGGTGCCGTTGGCCCATAGGAGATTGGTGGGCCTGCTGCTGGCGAAGTGCAGCATCGCGATGTGCTGGGGTCGTGACCAGCTCCCCGCGGATCTGATTGGGTGCATGATGCTTTGTTTTGCCATGAACAATTGATGATTTTCTGGGAGCTGGTTCCTGAGGGCTCCTGGCCGCGGGATATATGGGCCCGCTGCGTTCCTTTTTGGAGTCTCTGAAGTGAGGCTGCCTAGGTGTATACTGATTGGCCACGTGCATGGCGTTCTGGTTGCTCTCGCCTTTCTCATGCGCCTTAGCTGATATGTGTGGCTTGTTATTTGTCCTGCCCTCCTTTCCCTGTTTGTTCTTTTCTCTTTTTTCTCAGTTGATTATGGATGTTTTTTCACCCTACGAACGCCTGTTTCTGCTTCCCTTGTCCCTGGTTTTAGGCTCCTCAATGTTTAACGATTATATGGCCGAGGTCTCAAGTGGGCGTGCTAGATGGACATGGAACTGAACTCTAGTTGCGATTATCGCTGGTGTTTCTGAGCTTGGTTGAGGTCTCTTGACTACCGATGTGGGACTTTACACTGTGTCAATTCTGTTATTCCTGTTCTACAGACTTCTTTGTTGTTTGTCAGCTTTGTACTGATAAATAATAAAATAAAATAAAAAAATATATATGTTAAATTGTCTTTGAGTGTCATTCTAAGGTGGACAAGAATACTGGGATCGGAAGCAAAAATATTCGAGTTGGGCTGTAAAGTAGCTCGGATTTCCCCCTATCAAATTCCACTTATTACAAAGGGGAAATTTTAGACAGAAAACTGTTTGAAATGTCAGCATGTGGTTTGTACATGAGGTAAAAACCTATCCCATGTTATTCCTCATTACGACCTGCAGAAAAAAAAATGAAAGTACCTAAAATGAGGGGCTGAGTGAGGAGCTTGCCTCAGCTGCTGTTCGTTGGAGAATCAACCAAACCCTAACGTTTTTCACATTGTCCCTACAAAGCCGTTCAGTTTTTAGGTTTTCAGCCTACCATTTTGCTTTACTTATCCAGAAATCTATGCACTAGCAGGAGAGGTGCAGCTTGACCACATACTATAAATCAAGCTTTGCAAAGCCAATGGGTCTGGCGTTCGCTGCTGACATTTTGGCTTTACCATTGCATATTTTGTTTGTGTATAGTTTGGGTAGGAAGGAATGCATTATATGAAAATACAAATTCTCTAAAAGTAATTTTATATTTATATGGACGCGTAAATTGTCATTACTATACGTTAATCCAGCCACCACCGCGCATGGCCTTTGGCCCTGATCCCAACCCCCTATAAGCACCCAAACTTACACCATGCACAGCCTTAACCCGTGCGCAAGGGAGGTTGCCTTCAAGACCTGGCCTGCAGCCTGGCCCTACAGCCAACTCCCCCTAACCACTAAACCCCATGCTGTACACGGGCCCTTGGCTGTGCGCAGGGCGAGTTGGCTGCGGCCTCTCTGGGTGTGCCAATAGATGTGAGAGGATGTATCTAGGGTGAGAGTGGCTGTGAGATTGTCTTGTCTGGGTGTGAGAGTGCGTACATCAGTGTTTTAGTGAGTGCGTCATTGTGTGCATGAGAGTGTGAGTGGGTGCATGAGAGTGTGAGTGGGTCTGTGAGTGAGTGGGTGTATGAGTGGGTGCATGAGTGTCTGACTGGGGCTGAGTGAGTGCAAGAGGGTCTCAGTGGGTGTGTGAGTGGGTTCGTAAGTGTCTCAGTGGGTGTATGAGTGGGAGAAAGAGATTGAAAAAGTTAAGCTTTGATGAATGATAACTTAAAATGACATATGTTTGTTTAATTCAAAAATGAAAAGGTATTTTTTAATTTTAAGTAATAAAATCACCGTAAATCTTTATTTAATTATTTGATAATTTTAAAAAAAGGGAAACTAATCATGCTGACCTATTTTTTTTTTTTTAGGCCTATTTTTTGCCCTTCAAGGGCTATCTGTGTCCATGGGGGAGCCCTTGCATATATGTATTTCTTTTTTAAACTATTATTGAAAAACAAGCCCTCAAGGGCTCCCTTGCAGCCCCTTCTTTTTAAAATGTATTTTACTTTAGTTTTGATTTTTTTATAAAATGCCCTTTATGAGTTACCTGACACTGCAGGGGAAGCCTTAATGCTTCCCGGCAGTGCCATTGCTTCAGGAAGCATGGAGCTGCTTTGGCAGCAGCTCTGTGCTTGCTGAAGCATTTCACCTTTGTCCTCCACACGCGTGCAAGGGGACAGAGATGAAGCTTAGGATTTTGACAGCGGGATCTCCTTTTAAGGTACAGCAAACAGCTATGGCCCGGGGGTCAGTACCCCCCAGGACATAGCAGGAGCCAGCCCTGGGGAGTGGCAGTGCCTAGGGCCATCAGAGGCTCCATGAGGGGGGGGCCCCCTCCAACGTGAAGATAGCCCCGGGGTGATGGTCCCCTGGGCTAATGAGGTCCGAAACAGACCTCCTTTAAATTATTTTCTGTTTGCCCTGGGGGTGGTGGTCCCCAGGTCATGGGGGAGCCATGGGCCCCCCGCATATAACTATATAGAAGCCCCGGGAGTGTTTTTTTTTTTTTTTTTATATATTTGCGATGGGGGTTGGTGTTCCCTCGGTGCAGGGAACCCGGCATATCATTTGTTAAATGCCCCGGGCAGCTGGTGGGCTGCGGGAGGGGGCCAGAAGGCACCCCACCCACCATTTCTAGAGAAATGCCTCCAGGACTTGGCCCACCCAGGGGCTTCATGATAAGGAAGCACAGGAGCCCGCACTTCATTATTTAAATTTATTATACGGCGGATCCGACCATAAAATAAAATAAAAATAATGCTTTATAGCCCTGGGAGGGTCCCACCAGGTAAGAGGTCAGGGTGTTGTACTGGGCTCTTTTATATTTGTTTATTTTGTTTTTCTGAGACTCGACTGAAGCAGAGTTCAAAGTCCGCTGACAACACTGCTGTTGTTTAAATGTTATCAGCCAATTAGATCTCTGCACGAGATCGTTAAGGGTGACGAATCCTTTGGATCTCTATGTATGCAAATTCGGATTGTCTTACATTTCTCACAAACTCAAATAACAAAAGGGGCTCTTTCTTTACCAAGAGCTATCTTTCTGCCAAATTTGGTGTAATTCCGTCCAGTGGATTTTGTGCTATTGCTGTTAAATTTTTCCTATGGAAATTAACTTTGGAATAGCTCTAAATTTCACCCCCCCTTTTATCTCGGCCCCCGCTTTGCAGATCACCCCGAAATTTTCCAGACAGCAGCGCACGTGACTGTCAATTTTTGTTTTTGGGGAAAAGTTTGTGAAGATTCGTCAAGCGACGCCAAAGAAATAAGCAAGCAAAAAACTGCTATTTCTAAGGAAACTAGGTTCCAACTATAACTACCTAGTGATATCTCCAAAACAAAGGATTTCCTTCAAAGAAAAGGGTCAAACTCCAAAGTGCGGGAAGTGCATAAAGATTTTATTTACAGTGCCTTCACCAACGCGTTTTGGCCATAGCCTTGATCACGGTTAGTGGTCAATAGTATACCAAACGTTTTTTAAGTGCTCAAACAGTGAAGATGAAAAAGGACAAATACATTCTGTCTAACAGCAGGCATCATCGTGGATTGTCCCTCAAAAGCGGGCAAGTCTAATGAAAGAGCGTTTCAAACACATTTTACACTTTGTACAAGACCATAGGGCACACAAATACAATTTTCAATCTCTCAATCTCAATATATAGAATGATGTCTAAATTTAAGACCGCTGTATAATCCCAGTATATACAAACGTGGCTGGTTAAATGGACTGTTACATTTACCAAGAAAACGCTCTTAAAATCATAATAATTAAACCATGCAATATAAACTGCCGCCTTAATCATGTCAAAAAGAAGCATTTGTTGCTAAAATCTATCCCAAAGCATATATTAATAGAATCCATTCAGTGTATGTCATGTATATGTAGGGTGGTAGGGGAAAATGTCCATCCTAAAAAATGAAGATATCCCCCACCTCAGCCCTGAAAGGGTTTTTACTGCCTATCATATGAGCACAAGTCGGGGTAATAATCATATGCACACAAATCAAAGTAAAGGGGCAGTATCATAGTACCAAATATATATATAACTAAATAAATCAATATGGTCTCACCCATGTGGGCTTAGTAACTGTCCCCAAACAGTCAGAAAATAATTGAAATATATAAACTTTACGCTCCATCAATTTTAAAGAACGTCCAAAATAGCAAAACATAAGCATTGATATTATTTTAAGTAACACATTTAACAACTCAGCCTTGTAAACAAAATGCCCCATGTGGGCCCTAACCAATTTGCACTTAGCTATCTCAAAGTACGATTCTACTGTGCTTCCTGAAGATGGTACCTGGATGAAATATAAAAACAAACATGCAAGAATTAAAACTTAGACCTCTAAAATATAATATACATTACAGAGAGAGGAAGGAAGAAAAAGGGATAATAGAAGGAAAAAGGGAAGAGAACAGCATAGTTGCATCTGAACAAACAGCATGTACCAATAGAACATATCAGTACAAATGTACCGCTAGTTCTTCACTTGAGTTCAGTCTCTGGGAACCAAATTATCAAAATCAATGATATATTTGGATTTGAGAATATGCAATTTGTGTTCTCTATCCCCACCTCTTATGTGTTGTCATACATCATCATTTACCCCACTGTCTATTATTGTTTTTGATTGCCATCATGTGTTCCAGAACTCTCTTCTTGGCTTTATGAATAGTACTGCCCACAAATAGCTTATCACAAAGGCATATCAAACAATATATACAATATTCCGTATTGCATGTGTATGTTTTGTTAATGAATGGTATTTCTGTCTGGTGGAGATCACAGATTGATGCAATTGTTACTTTGCATACAAGCCTTGCAATTCATGCAGCAATAAAAATCTTTTATACTCCGAGATCTATTGCTGGTTGTGTTCTTAGAAGTGATTAGATTACTGATCAAATTGTCACATAGTGTGTGCTCTTTCGAAAAGTAATATGAGGTGTATTATGCACAAATTTTGCTACGTGATCATCTGTTTCAAGTACATCCCAGTAATTGTTGAATATTTTACATAGCTGAGGGCCTGAAAGGAAAATGTAGTGATCATTCTCAGGCTATGACCTCTTTCCTTGAATCTTTCAGACATGATTTGCTTTTCATGTTCAAAATCAGGTA
Organism: Pleurodeles waltl; assembly: GCF_031143425.1. Classification (NCBI taxonomy): domain Eukaryota; kingdom Metazoa; phylum Chordata; class Amphibia; order Caudata; family Salamandridae; genus Pleurodeles; species Pleurodeles waltl. Next base: position 727,909,526 of record NC_090436.1, read on the forward strand.
TTGTACTGCAAATTTTCTTAGCCCTAAGTAGTTCCTCATAAGAGATGCTGTACTCCAGGCTTTTAGGATATGCACTAGTGGCAAATAGTAAACTATTGCCCGTAGTAGGTTTGCGATGTAATCTGGTGTTCATTTTAGCATTTGCTACATAAACCTCAACATCCAGAAATACAATTTTCAGTCTATCATTTGTACCTGTGAAATTTAGATTGACATAGTTACAATTCAGTTCTGTAATAAAAGCCTCTGCAGAAGCTACATCCCCCTTTCACATGATGACGATCTCATCTATGCCTCCACAGAATTACATGCTCCTCAAATGCCAGGATAGCGCCAGACACCTGCTCCTCCCACCAGCCCATGAACAGGTTCGCGTAGCTGGGGCTGAAGCAGGTGCCCATCACCATTCCCTGCATCTGTCTGTATAACATGTTATCAGATAGAAAATAGTTATTGGTGAGGCAGAAATAAATCATCAATCAGCATTTCAGAATGTAATAGTAGGGAAAGTGATCTAGCCCTAAAAAAAAGTGCCTGATTGCCTTGATGCTTAATTCATGGTAAATTCTAGTGTAAAGACTGGATACATCTAGTGTCATCATGAGAAAAGCATCCTCACAAAGTATACCATCAATCATCATGAGGAAATGGGTGGTGTCCTTCAAATAAGCTCTTAAAACAATTACAAATGATCTCAAATAGAAATCAATAAATCTGGAGGTGTTTTCTGTCAAGGATCCTATTGTAGACACTATAGGTCTGCCCTGAGGATTAATAGGGTCTATATATAGTCACTTAAAAAAAAAATCAGAGGTTAGAGGGAAGCTATAATTAGGTTTTGGATTTACACGCACAGAACCATAGAAATGCAGCTGTTCTAGTTAGTTATTCCAGGTAACTATAACTCGTGCTCTAAGGTTACTATAACTCACACACCCACCATGCACAGATTTCTTATCAAAAATGTTATTGTAGATGTCGCGGTTATGTTATAGAAGATCATATTACTGATTTAATATGTGGGGAAAGTAGCAATGCATGGAGAGGGCCCAGGTCATAGTTATCTTATGGCAAACGTTATAGTCACCTGAATTGACTCCAACTATAAAATCTGAATTTCTATGGTTTTGTGTATATACATTTAGAACCTAACCATAATGTCCTTGTAACCTTTGGTTTTCAGCGAATCAGTATGTTTTTAAATAGTAATTCCTAACTACAATGTCCCTGTAACCTTTGGTTTCTTCAGTGATTTTTTTTTTTTTTTATACATATCGGGTACTTGGCTGCAGCACCCAACACCCCTCGTACTGCAAACCCCACGCTACACACAAAGCCGTGTGCATCGGGGGATGGCTGCAGGGCCTGGCCTTCTTCCTGGCCCTGCGAGCAACCCCCATGTACTGCCAATCCAATGGACGACCCATCCCCCATATACTGCCAACCCCAGGCCGCACATGTCCTTTGACTGTGCGCAGGAGAGGGATTGGCTGCAGAGCCTGCCCTGCGGCTAATCCCCACACATGCTGCCAACCCCATGCTGATTTGGTTGGGTAAGTGCATTTTTCTTCCCATTGGGCTCTGGATTTGTGGATCCATCGCAGATTTACACAGAGGGTAGCATTCAGCCCGCGGCAGATCCGCAAAACAGCCAGAAAGAAAATTTGTCATTTTTTTGCCCTTAGTGGTTTTGGGGGGGGGGGTTGTCCCTCAGGGACCCCATATATGTGTTCTGTGGGGTCAGGATACATCTATAATGACCCCTTTTCTCACATTTCACTTTTATTTTTGCTGATAAACAAAATAGTGATCATAACATTTCTCTCAGGTTGTGGCCAGCCAATCAGGGCCTTTCTTTGGTGTGCAGATTCACAAATCCACTGTGGTGGATCCGTGGAAGATCCAAGCCTCAGGATATACAAAATTTGTTTTAGCTTTAATATCTTTAAAACTACTGAATGGATTTACACCAAATAACAACAAAAAGGGCTCCTTCTGGTTCAAGAGCTACCTTTCTGCCAAGTTTGGTGTAATACTGTCCAGTGGTTCAGGCTGTAGTTGTGTTCAAAATCCTTATGAGAAATGCATGGGAGAAAAAGCATTTTGCCCTCCCCCCCCCCCCTTTTTTTTCTCAGCCCATGCTTGACAAATCACCCCAAAACATCGAAACATTCAACACAGCAGCTGAGCTGACAGTAGTACTAGTTTTTAATATTTTGTAAAGATTTTTCAAACGGCGCCAAAGGTATAAAACACTGCATTTCCTATGGAAACTGGGTCCTAACTATAACAAAACAACCTACTGGCAACCACCAGTAGGTTATATATGTGTGTGTGTGTATATCTATCTATATATACATATATATATATATATATATATATACAGGGAGTGCAGAATTATTAGGCAAGTTGTATTTTTGAGGATTAATTTTATTATTGAACAACAACCATGTTCTCAATGAACCCAAAAAACTCATTAATATCAAAGCTGAATATTTTTGGAAGTAGTTTTTAGTTTGTTTTTAGTTTTAGCTATGTTAGGGGGATATCTGTGTGTGCAGGTGACTATTACTGTGCATAATTATTAGGCAACTTAACAAAAAAAAAAAATATATACCCATTTCAATTATTTATTATTACCAGTGAAACCAATATAACATCTCAACATTCACAAATATACATTTCTGACATTCAAAAACAAAACAAAAACAAATCAGTGACCAATATAGCCACCTTTCTTTGCAAGGACACTCAAAAGCCTGCCATCCATGGATTCTGTCAGTGTTTTGATCTGTTCACCATCAACATTGTGTGCAGCAGCAACCACAGCCTCCCAGACACTGTTCAGAGAGGTGTACTGTTTTCCCTCCTTGTAAATCTCACATTTGATGATGGACCACAGGTTCTCAATGGGGTTCAGATCAGGTGAACAAGGAGGCCATGTCATTAGATTTCCTTCTTTTATACCCTTTCTTGCCAGCCACGCTGTGGAGTACTTGGACGCGTGTGATGGAGCATTGTCCTGCATGAAAATCATGTTTTTCTTGAAGGATGCAGACTTCTTCCTGTACCACTGCTTGAAGAAGGTGTCTTCCAGGAACTGGCAGTAGGACTGGGAGTTGAGCTTGACTCCATCCTCAACCCGAAAAGGCCCCACAAGCTCATCTTTGATGATACCAGCCCAAACCAGTACTCCACCTCCACCTTGCTGGCGTCTGAGTCGGACTGGAGCTCTCTGCCCTTTACCAATCCAGCCACGGGCCCATCCATCTGGCCCATCAAGACTCACTCTCATTTCATCAGTCCATAAAACCTTAGGAAAATCAGTCTTGCGATATTTATTGGCCCAGTCTTGACGTTTCAGCTTGTGTGTCTTGTTCAGTGGTGGTCGTCTTTCAGCCTTTCTTACCTTGGCCATGTCTCTGAGTATTGCACACCTTGTGCTTTTGGGCACTCCAGTGATGTTGCAGCTCTGAAATATGGCCAAACTGGTGGCAAGTGGCATTGTGGCAGCTGCACGCTTGACTTTTCTCAGTTCATGGGCAGTTATTTTGCGCCTTGGTTTTTCCACACGCTTCTTGCGACCCTGTTGACTATTTTGAATGAAACGCTTGATTGTTCGATGATCACGCTTCAGAAGCTTTGCAATTTTAAGAGTGCTGCATCCCTCTGCAAGATATCTCACTATTTTTTACTTTTCTGAGCCTGTCAAGTCCTTCTTTTGACCCATTTTGCCAAAGGAAAGGAAGTTGCCTAATAATTATGCACACCTGATATAGGGTGTTGATGTCATTAGACCACACCCCTTCTCATTACAGAGATGCACATCACCTAATATGCTTAATTGGTAGTAGGCTTTCGAGCCTATACAGCTTGGAGTAAGACAACATGCATAAAGAGGATGATGTGGTCAAAATACTCATTTGCCTAATAATTCTGCACTCCCTGTATATATATATATATATATATATATATATATATATATATATATATTATATTATATATGTACTGATTTCACTAAAAATACCAAAGGTTATAGTATGGAGACGTTATAGTTAGGTTCAAATTTTACATGCACAAAACCATAAAAATTCAGCAGTTATGGCTGGGTTTATCTCTGGTAAACCATGCTGTAAGGTAACTATAACTCACGCCCTTGCCAGGCACTGCTAATTCCTCACATATTAAATCAGTCATGGCATCTATGACATCATTGATAATATCACTGCAATATTTGCTGTAAAACTATTGATGAGAAAACTGTGCATGGTGAGGGCGCGAGTTATAGCTAATTTAGGGCACGATTTATAATTATGCAAGATAACTGTAACTAGAACTGCTGAATTTTTACGGTTTTGTGCGTGTAAAATGTGAACCCGCCAAGCGAGAGCAAACAACTATGTCCTGAGAGTGGGCACCTTGGGACATAGGGAGCCGTGCCTGGGGTATGGGGTCCCCAGGGCCATCAATGGCTCTAGGCCCCTTTCTTTCCTGAAGTGCATCGCCGGGCCCTGGAGGGGGCAGCTCGACTCTCCTTCCCTATTCTTTAAATTGGCCTGGCCTCGGGAGGGGGTTGCCCCTGAGGCCGAAAATGGGCATGCTCCCCCCCTCATTTCCATATTGCACCGCTGGGGCAAGGGGTCCGCATGGCCTATTGCGGCCCAGGGAGATGGGCCGCGTGGCCCCATTCCACTTTCTAGAAATGGGCCTAAACCCGGGAGGTGGTGGTCTGCAGGGCAGAAAACAGCCTGGGAGGGAGCGATCCCCATAATAATAATAATAATAATAAGTCATAAATCAACCCCCGGGACCTGGCTCACCCGGGGGTGCAAATAAAAAAAAACAAGCACAGGAGACTGCAATTTCTTTCTTTTTTTTTGGCTTGGATTCACGGCAAAGAAAATTTACAAGTTTTTGGCCCCAGGCAGGGTCCCTGCGTGACTCCACCACCAGGCTTTGGTGGTCAGACTGTTCCCTACCATGACCCCTTCTGTTTATTTTCTTCCTTGGCACTCACTTGAGTCAGAGTCCCAAGATGGCTGCCAAAACTTCCTGGTTGAAGTGTTGGCAGCCAATCAGATGTGAGCATGAGAACTATCGGCTCCATGGAGGATCCACATCCCTAGATATGCAATTTTTTTACAAAAAAACATTTAATAGCTCCAGAACAACTCAACGGATTTACACCAGATCAGAAAAAGAGATCTTCCTGGGCCAAGATCCTGCTTTCGCCTAATTTGGTGTAATTCCCTTCAGTGGTTCGGGCTGTAACCGTGTCTAAAATCCCTATGGGAAATTGCATGGAGTAAAAGCATTTTGGGACCCCCCCCCTCTTTTTCTTGGCCCTTGTTTGACGGATCACCCTGATGACAGCACCTGAAGTGACCAGGACACTAGTTTTGAACATTTCATGAAGATTCAATGTACATTCATTTCTTAACAATGCTGTTTGGCTACAGCATTGCTGAAGGTTTCCTGCTCCATTGTTAATTGTGAACTTTATGGCAGCCAGTTGGAACAACTAAATTTACTTGCTGGAATTGTGACTAGTCCTTCGGTAGTCTTTAATAGCTTACGTATTTCTCATCAGGGTAAATTTCCCTGTAGTCCCAATACTGCTGCATTGCACAGAAATGTGTTTTGACCCTATGAGGCACTATACTGTATAGATGGAAGACGAATTTAACAAGGGCTTGTGTGAACTCATAAAATTGAAAACAAATATAATTTATGCTATAAATGCTCACTACACCGTCACATGTAGTATTTATCACTGCCTTCCTACAACACTGGCCTCAGCATTATTCAAAAGAACATAGATTATACTCAGTGATGTCTCTAGCTGTGAATTCAAAGGGGGCACATATTAGGCCACGGATAAAGTGTTGGGGTAATCTTCAAAGTTCACATATATATACATTTGTGTAAAATGTTTAACTCTGGTTCTGCTTGTATGTGCACGTTATAGTTCGGTTCGCATTTTACATGCACAAAACCATAAAAATTCTGCAGTTATAGTTACACTTATCTCAGGTAACTCATGCCGTAAGGTAACTATAACTTGCACCCTCGCCAGGCACTGCTAATTCCTCACATATTAAATCACTCATGACACCTATGACATCATTGATAATATCACTGTAACATTTGCTGTAAAAGTATTGATGAGAAAACTGTGCATGGTGTGGGTGTGAGTTATAGCTAATTTAGGGCATGATTTATAGCTACGCAAGATAACTAACTGTAACTGCTTCATTTTTACGGTTTTGTGCGTGTAAAATGTGAACCTGCCAAGCGAAGCAAACAGCTATGCCCGAGAGGTGGCACCTTGGGACATAGGGAGCCGGCCCCCTGGTATGGGGTCCCCAGGGCCATTAATGGCTCTAGGCCCCCTCCTTTTTGAAGTGCACCGCTGGGCTCTGGATGGTTGAATATATATATATGTATGTATATATATATATATATGTATATATATATTTGGATATAGATAAAAACACATACAGAAAGTCAGATTGTAATAATTTAAACTAACACGATTGCATTGCAATGAAAGATAGGTGGAGAAATGATGTGTGGCAAAGTGCAGTATTCCTTTGGTTCTATGTGCCTCTTGCTGGCACATTCACTAGCTGTAGTCCTCCCACCTCCTCCAAAGACCCTAATAATTGCTCTCTGCATTCACATCACAGACTGCATCACCAATATGATGCCATCAATGCTATGCTCGTTTTAAGGTAAATAACCATGTTTTTTTTTTCTCTTTTCTTACAAAGCATGAGCACTGTATTTGTATAGTGACTATGGTGACTATAGGTGACTATGGGCCTGATTTACATTTTGGCACAGGTTATTCCATCACAAATATAAATCCTGTTATCTCCTATTGGTTTTATATTTCGGTGGCCGGGATATCCATCACCATTGTGGCGGAGTAACCGGTCCTCTAAAATCTAAATCGGGCCCCATGTTGCATGTATATTACAGTGTCCTCTATACTCAGTTACTTTCCAACGCTCCCAGAGACACGCTACAAGCAATAGTATCCCAGGTACTTGTAGTAAGCATTGTAGGAAATAAATCTGCGAGTTTTTGTAAGAAGAGGAGCCGTTTCATGTACTACTGGAGCCACTGGCTGTAATTGGGTTTTTTTTCCAGAGAGCATCAAAAGAATATATTGATAAACGTTGCTACAGAATGACGGACATGGTGCACAGACTCCCACTATTTTCAATAAAGCACGTTCTCTGCCGTGCTTTTGGTTCTCTACAACTGGGTGTCTACCGCCATCTGCTGTCCAAGTCTTGAGGGGCTCGTTCTTCCTTTCTCTGTAAGAATACTTATGAGATAGTAATACGGCGGACGGGATATCGGTCACTTTTGTGACTGAGCAATCCCCTTCGCCAGGATCTAAATCATACCCACAATCTTTAAATGGCACACCCGTCAGAGTTCCTCCACAAAGTCACTCTACATCTACATTAAGTTTAGTGATGCATGAGCACCTTTTCTTTTAGGAAATGCAGAATAAGAACACTACACAACCTCGTGGAAAGGGAAAGTTTTGCATATTGGTTGGGCGACTTAATAAGAGAACGTTATACTTTGCAACAAATACGTTTCCCATCCACAAAAACAAAAAATAGATTGGTTTGCAAGTGTAACGTTTCCACTTTTCACTGGCATCAAATGCATGTCAACTGTAGAATAGCAAGTATGTTGTGATTTCTGCACTAGTGCACTCCCTTGCAGGTAAACTGTACAGTAAAAGCAAAAATGAATTTTGGTTCTGCAGTCTGATAAGCAAGGACATTAGAAGTCAGCTTAATACCCATGACCTTCAGCACAACTGATCACAAGTGAGTACATAACACTGACATTTTCGTTTGTTAAATATGGAGGATATGTGAATCGTGTAACTACGTGTCCGTCATGCTTTGCATTAACTCTAAATGGTCAAAGCAAGGGCATACATCCTATTTGTTCCAAATGATCTGAGCAAGGGCCCAGAGTGTCATACCTTGAGACTCCGTCAGTGAGCCTATTGTCTTCAAAGACCAATTTGTTAATTTCTGTCCATGTATAACTTGGTAAGTGTGTAAGCATGCCGACTCTAACATTTCTTCTCTCTTTTCCTTCAGTGGGCGGTGAATAACCACAGCTATTTGTAGTACCATGGTGTGTTATATAGCTACATCCTTTGTTACTGTCTGCAATAGTAGAAGGATTGTAACATAATTTAGTATTATAGGCTGCTGTCAAGGGAAATAATGGCTGCTAAAGCACCCTGTGGCTTGGCCTATGGCGAGGGTGAGGGCATTTAGCACCTGTTAAAGCCCACGGTAGAAGGTCTATAAAGCTATTAGAATATCCCACTCACTTGGAGTAGAATGTCCTAAATTTAAAAGTAAACAACAGAAAAAAGACTTTTGAATGCAGGAGCAGAGGGTCTGTCCCAGCCATTATTGGCGATAAGTGACTCCACTGTCTTAAATGGAGCTCTCTAGATGCCTATGTTTTATGGGAATAACATCCTATTCTTCTAACTCATTCAAGAGTGAGATATGCAGTAAAATAACAAACAGACTTGGAAATACACACCTAAAATATGATGGGAAACCAGTGAGTTGATTTGGGGTGCAAACAAAAACTCAGCATTGGAGAGGAGCCGGTTTCCTATTTACAGTCAATTGGCGGGATGTTTGAAAGCTTTTGGGTCTGTCAAAGACCATGTTTTGGGTTCTGCCAATTCCAACACCAGAATTTGACCTTTAGTTCCATTCATACAGCAGAAGCTCTCCATTATACAGTGGCACATGAAATCCAAGCATAAGGAGGTGTTAGTCTGGTTTACTGGATTGTTTTCAGCTGGACTTGGATTTGGATATTGGTTGAAGACCTTGTGCCAAAAGACTTAGAGATATTGAAGAGTAGACAATAAATGGTGATTGCTACAGTATGTCACCTCAAAAAACCTGCCAAGAAGATGACTCCACTGCTCCAACATTTTTGTTTAACTTTGTTTTTTACCTCAGTACTGGCTGGAGACTGTGGACCAGACCATCTGAAGGTTCTATTGTGTTGAATATACTGTTCTTAAATTGCACAGGTTTTCTAGATGAACAAAAGATACATAATACTTTCAAACAAAACTTTAGGTGTAGAGTACCTACTCACATCTCCAAAACTGTAGGTACTCCAGTGGTCTCAACGCAAAGAGTGATAGAATGAACTATTGCTTGTTAACTGTTCGTGCAAAGTACTTTAATTGGTGTTCTTAATTGGAGTACAGTAATGATATTTTATTACAAGAAAAGAAAAAGTAACTGTTAGACCTGACAGCCTTAGGGGTGGATGGTCACCCCTAACTTTTTGCCTGCCTCCCTACACTTTTTGGACACTTTTTGCTGGTTTTGCTAACCAGTGCTAAAGTGCATATGCTCTCTCCCTTTAAACATGGTAACATTGGATCATACCCAATTGGACTAATTAATTTACTTATAAGTCCCTAGTAGAGTGCACTATGTGTTCCCAGGGCCTGTAGATTAAATGCTACTAGTGGGCCTGCAGCACTGATTGTGCCACCTACATAAGTAGCCTCTTTACCTTGTCTCAGGCCTGCCATTGCAAAGCCTGTGTGTGCAGGTTCACTTCCAATTCGACTTGGCATTTAAAAGTACTTGCCAAGCCTAAAACTCCCCTTTGTCTACATAAAAGACACCCCTAAGGTATGCCCTAGGTAACCCATAGGGCGGGGTGCTGTGTAGGCAAAAGGCGGGACATGTACCTATGTAGTTTATATGTCCTGGTAGTGTAAATCTCCTAAATTCGTTTTTACACTGCTGTGAGACCTGCTCCTTTCATAGGCTAACATTGGGACTGCCCTCATACATTGTTTGAGTGGTAGCTGCTGATCTGAAAGGAGTAGGAAGGTCATATTTAGTATGGCCAGAATGGGGACATTAAATCCTGCTGACTGGTGAAGTTGGATTTAATATTACTATTTTAGAAATGGCACTTTTAGAAAGTGAGCATTTCTCTGCACTTAAATCTTTCTGTGCCTTACAATCCACGTCTGGCTGGGTTTAGTTGACAGCTCCTTGTGCATTCACTCAGACACACCCCAAAACCACGATACTCAGCCTCACCTGCATACATCTGCATTTTTAATGGGTCTTCCTGGGCTGGGAGGGTGGAGGGTCTGCTCTCACACAAAGGACTGCCACACCCTCTACTGGGACCCTGGCAGACAGGATTGAACTGAAAGTGGACCTGGTGCACTTCTAAGCCACTCTTTGAAGTCTCCCCCACTTCAAAGGCACATTTGGGTATATAAACAGGGTCTCTGCCCCTACCAACTCAGACACTTCTGGAGAAGAAACTTGTAACCAGAACCTGCATCCTACCAACAAGAAGAACTGCCTGGCTGCCCAAAGGACTCACCTGACTGCTTTCTGTAAAGGATTGCTGCCTTGATGCTCTCTGGCTGAGGTGAAGAAGTGCTCTCCAAGGGCTTGGATAGAGCTTGCCTCCTGTTCCCTGAAGTCTCAGGACCAAAAATACTTCATCTCTTCAAGAAGGACTCCTTTTGCAGCGAAATTCGACACACAGCCTGCCAGAAACGACGCACAGCCTGCACCTGCGCAGTGAAATTTAACCGCACGCCGAACTGGAACGACGCAGCCCGACTTCGCAATGAGAAGATCGACGCAGCACCAACGTAGCGACTGGAACTTCAACGTACGGCACACTGGATCGACGCATAGCTGAGCCAGAACTACGCAGCCTGACTTCCAGAGAGAGGAATCAACGCAGCGCCTGCCGTGCAGTAGGAAATTCGACACAACGCCCACCGGATCGACACAGCTCCTGTGACTTTGTCCTGCAAGTGCAGGAAATCCACGCATCGTCCCTGGGGCGTCAGAAAACCCCGCATCCCAAAGAGGATCCATGACCGAGCACCGGAAATCGACGCACAGCTGTCCCTGCGTGGAAACGAAACAGCGCATCACCGTGTGACCTGAGAAAACGACAACACCCCTTTGTTTCCACGCTTCTCTGCCGCTGCGGCCCTTTGCAGAGATTTTTCACGCGAACCAGGTACTTTGTGCTTGAAAGAGACTTTGTTTTGCTTTTAAAATACTTAAGACACTTTATATCACTTTTCATTTATCCAGATAAATATTATATATTTTTCTAAACCCTGTGTGGTGTATTTTGTGGTGGTATATTGTGGTATTGTATGATTTATTTTACAAATACTTTGCACATTGCCTTCTAAGTTAAGCCTGACTGCTCAGTGCCAAGCTACCAGAGGGTGGGCACAGGATAATTTGGATTGTGTGTGACTTACCCTGACTAGAGTGAGGGTCCTTGCTTGGACAGGGGGGTAATCTGACTGCCAACCGAAGACCCCATTGCTAACATTGATGATCAGCGGTGAGAATAGGACTTGTATTTGTGCAGTGACATACAATAGCTAAGTATTTTTTTTACTACTTACCCACAATTGAAGGTCAACTTGATTTTTATCTATTTTTATCTATTTTGTTTTTCCTGTCAATTTTTTGACCAAAATCCTCACTCAACATGTCTTAGGCTTGGTCTCAAGCAGGAGATTTTGACCTGGCCCTGTTGGAGACATATACTGTCAAACAGCTGAAAGGGTTCTGCAGAGATATGGGAGTACCCACCCAAGGTGCCTCCAGAAAGGAGGAATTTCAAATGGCGCTGAGGGCCTGGACAGAAGCCCATTCAGAGGAGGATGCTGAGGAGGAGGAGCCAGAAGATGGCTCCCCAGAGGATTTTTTGCCATCAGTGGATGATGTTACCACTGCAATTGTGCCCCCTGCCAAACCAGGGAGCAGTGTCTCTGATCAGGGCTTGACCGCAGAGGAAAGGAAAGAGGAGAGGGAATTTCAATTGCAAATTGCAAATGGCAAGGCTGAAAATTGAAGCTCAGCAGAAGGAAAGGAGAACAGAAAGAGAAGCAAAAGCAGCTGAGAGAGCCTTATCTGAGAAAAAACTTTTGTCGGCTCATGAACTGAGTCTCAAGGAGCTGGAGATCAAGGGGAGATAGTCTGAGTTCAGCAGTGATGGTGGCAGCATACATGCAGGACCTGTTGGGAAGAAAAAAGTTCGTATACCCAAGAATGTGGTGCCAAGTTTTGTGGTCAGAGATGACATTGACAAGTGGCTGGCTGCATATGAAGCTGCACTAAGGGCCCATGGGACCTCTGAGGAGCACTGGGGGTCGGATTTGTGGTTTTATGTACCAGCAGTGGGGAGGGACACACTTCTTACTATAGCTGCACAAGATAGATATGTCTATGCACCCATGAAAGCTGCTTTACTGGCCAAGTTTGGGCTGACCCCTGAGAAATACCGTCAGAGGTTTAGGGACAGCACCAAACTTTCAACACAAACTTGAGTAGATTGTTATGATTTCTCCAATAAGGCACTGGATGGATCGGTGCTGGGAACCAAAGTAGATGATTACAAAGGGTTATGTGACTTGATTCTGAGAGAGCATATCCTTAGTATTTCTTTTACAGAGTTGCGCCAGTAGTTAGTAGATAGCAAGCTGACTGATCCCAGGAAGCTTGCTGAAGATGCGGACCTCTGGGTTAGCACCAGAGTGTCCAAGAAGGCACCTGGGGGGAGACACCCACAAAGGTGGTCAGGGTTCCCAACAGAAGAAAGAATGGGGAGTAAAACTTAAAGATAAAGAGTTCTCAAAAGACCCCCAAAATAATTCTTGGGGGGGGGAGGCAGGGGAGTGGTAACCATTCCTCTTCTAGATTTGGGAAGAAACCAGGGTACCTTGATAGAACATTAGAGAAATTCATCCCCAAATGCTTAGAGTGCTACCAGCATGGACACTCTAAGGGCGACTCCAGTGTTCCAAGAGAGCACAGTCCACCACTGGACAGACACCTGGGTTGGCTAGTGTAGCGCTCGAGGGGGAGACAGTCCCAGTTAGCTTTGGGGGGCAGGCAGAGGTTTCCCTAGTGTCCCTGGGAGAGCGAGAGATGGTGCCTAAAGCCCACATGCCAGAAAATACTTCAAAGTATAGGCAGTGGGTAACAATTGATGGGCAAAGGGTTGAGGCTCTGCGTGACACTGGAGCCAGTATGACTACTGTCAAGAATCAGCTGGTGTCAGCAGAGCAGATAATCCCTAATACATTCCACCAGGTCATAGTCGCTAACAATCGTGAGAGTTATTTACCGGTGGCTCTGGTTCCCTTTCAATGGGGGGGTCCTCTGGTACTCTGAAAGTAGCTGTGAGTCCTGCCATGCCTGTAGATTGTCTGGTATGCAATGATCTTGAGCATACTGCCTTGAAGGAGGTAGAGCTCAGATCCCACCTGGAGATGTTAGGTTTGCCTGAATGGGTCTGCATAACAACAAGGTCCATGGCTGCCCAGGAAGGAAGTCAAGGGTGTCTGGAGCCTGGAACAATGGCCCAGACAGCTGAAAAGAGGAAGGGCAAAAGGCACGGAAAACCGCCTCAGATGTTCCCACGGTGGCGGACAGGGCCCCTGAGGAGGAGGAGGCCCCTGAGCCAACTGGGGAGGACATTGCTGACCTGGGCAACCTACCTGAACTTGCTGGCTGGTAAGTAGAGGGTGAACCAACCAGGGCAGAATTCTGCAAGGCCCAGAAGGAATGCCGCACCCTTGAGGGTCTGAGGCAACAGGCTACAGCCCATGCAGCAGGTGACGCCTCTGGCACTCCCCATATTTACTGGGAGAATGATCTCCTTTACAGTGAGCATAAGGTTCCGGGCCCTGGGGCAGCACTTATGCTGGTGGTCCCCCAGTGGTACAGAGCCTTCCTACTTGGTCTGGCTCACGACATTCCCCTGGCAGGACATCTGGGCCAAGACAAGACCTTTAGCAGGCTTGTCACTCACTTCCATTGGCCCAGAATGAGGGTAGCCTCACATAATTTCTGCAGAGCTTGCCCCACCTGCCATGCTAGTGGGAAGACAGGGAAAAAGCTTAAGACTCCCCTGATCCCACTCCCCGTCATTGGCACCCCCTTTGAAAGGGTGGGCATCGACATTGTTGGTCCCTTGGACCCCAAAACTGCCTTGGTTTATCCTGGTTTTGGTGGACCATGCCACCCGCTATCCAGAGGCAATCCCTCTGAGAACAGCGACTACACCAGTGGTGACCAGAGCCCTGCTGGGAATATTTACCCATGTGGGGTTCCCTAAGGAAGTTGTGTCTGACAGGGGCACAAATTTAATGCCTGCATACATGAAGTCCATGTGGGATGAGTGTGGGGTGACCTACTGGTTTACCACCCCTTATCATCCTCAATCCAATGGGCTTGTTGAGAAATTCAACAAGACCCTTAAAGGCATGATTAATGGCCTGACTGAAGCCATGAGGCGTAAGTGGGATGTCCTCTTACCATGTCTTCTGTTTACTTACAGGGAGGTGCCCCAGAAATGGGTGGGGTTCAGCCCATTTGAACTTCTCTGTGGTCACCCTGTCAGGGGACCACTGAGCATAGTTAAAGAAGGCTGGGAGAAAGCTCACAAGACACCTCCCCAGGATGTGGTCAGCTACATGCTCGCCCTCCGCCCTCCGCAACCAAACCCAACGCTTCTGGAAGCAGTCGAAAAGTAACCTCGAGGCCAGTCAAGAGGTGATGAAGGAGTGGTATGACCGGAAGACCACTCTGCTTGAGCTCTCATCTGGAGACAAGATTTGGGTGATGGAGCCTAGGGCTCTGCAGGACAGCTGGACTGGTCCATTTGAGATGAAGGAGCGTAAGGGAGAGGCCACTTACCTAGTGGACCTCAAGACCCATAGGCACCCCCTAGGGGTCCTCCATCACAACAGACTCAAACCTCACTTTGAGAGGTCTAAGGTCAGTATGCTCCTGGACACAGATGAGGGCATGGAAGAGGAGAGTGAACATCTCCCCAACCTCCTCTCTGCCAAAGAAGGTGATGGGTCAGTGGAGAGTGTCGTTCTCTCTGACTCCCTGACTCTAGACCAGAGAGGAGACTGCTATGAGTTGTTACAGGAGTTCTCTTCCCTGTTTTCCCTTACTCCTGGACTTACCTATCTATGTGTCCATGATATTGACACGGGAGACCGTCCCCCTGTGAAGAATCAAATTTACAGGTTGTTGGATAAGGTAAAGGCCAGCATCAAGGAGGAGGTCTCCAAGATGTTGACCTTAGGGGTTATTGAGAAATCCAGTAGTCCCTGGGCCAGCCCGGTGGTGCTGGTTCCTAAGGCTGCTGCCCCTGGTGCGATGCCAGAACTCCGGTTCTGTGTGGACTACCAGGGTCTCAACTCAATCACACGGACTGACGCTCACCCCATCCCCCAAGCTGATGAGCTCGTTGACAGGCTAGGCGCTGCCAAGTTCCTGAGTACGTTTGAGCTTACATCAGGGTACTGGCAGATCGCTGTGACTGAGGGGGCTAAAGAGAAATCTGCATTTTCCACACCTGATTGCCATTACCAGTTCTGGGTGATGTCCTTTGGGTTAAAAACTGCCCCGCTACCTTCCAACGGTTGGTTAACTGGGTCCTAGCTGGCAAGGATACCTACTGCGCAGCCTACCTAGATGACATACCTGTCTGTAGTTCCAGCTGGTAGGAACATCTGCTCCACCTCAAGAAGATGCGTCAGGCTCTGCAACAAGCAGGCCTGAACATCAAGGCTAGTAAGTGCCAGATTGGGCAGGGTTCCGTGGTGTACTTGGGACACCTAATAGGTGGTGGCAAGGCAAAGCCACTCCAGGCCAAGATTGAAACTATCAAGGCCGGGCAACCACCTAGAACACAGACTGAAGTGAGAGCCTTTTTAGGCCTCACTGGATACTACAGCAGATTTGTCAAGGGCTATGGTACCATTGTGTCACCTTTGACATGACGTACTTCCAAAAAGCAGTCTTGGTTGGTGAATCGGACAGATGCTTGTCAGAAAGCCTTTTATTCTCTGAAGGAAGCCATGTGCCCGGACCCCGTGCTCAAGGCCCCTGACTGCTCCAAGGAATTTATTGTGCAGACAGATGCTTCAGAGCATGGCATAGGGGCTGTTCTAGCACAGCTAAATGAGGAGGGCTCAGACAAACCAGTAGTCTTTATTAGCAGAAGACTATTACCACGGGAACAGAGGTGGTGTGCTATTGAGAGAGAAGCATTTTCTTTGGTCTGGGCACTGAAGAAGCTGAGACCATACCTGTTTGGGACTCGCTTCCGGGTTCAGACAGACCACAGGCCCCTCAGATGGCTCATGCAGATGAGGGATGAGAATCCTAAACTCTTGAGGTGGTCCATTTCCCTAAAGGGGATGGACCACGCCAACGCTGTTGGTCTCTCCAGATACTTCCGCCTTAGCGATGAGAGCTCCCAGGAGGATGGGTAGCTCTCCCCACTTTCAGCTGGGGGGGGGGGACACATGTTAGACCTGACAGCCTTAGGGTGGTTACCCCTAACTTTTTGCCTGCCTCCCTCCACTTTTTGGACACTGCTTTTGCTGCTAACCAGTGCTAAAGTTCATATGCTCTCTCCCTTTAAACATGGTAACATTGGATCATACCCAATTAGACTATTTAATTTACTTATAACTCCCTAGTAGAGTGCACTGTGTGTGCCCAGGGCCTGTAGATGAAATGCTACTAGTGGGCCTGCAGCACTGATTGTGCCACCCACTTAAGTAGCCCCTCCACCTTGTCTCATGCCTGCCATTGCTAGGCCTGTGTGTGCAGTTTTACTGCCAATTCGACTTGCCATTCAAAAGTACTTGCCAAGCCTAAAACACCCCTTTTTCTACATATAAGACACCCCTAAGGTATGCCCTAGGTAACCCATAGGGCAGGGTGCTGTGTAGGCAAAAGGCAAAACATGTACCTATGTAGTTTACATGTCCTGGTAGTGTAAATCTCCGAAATTCATTTTTACACTGCTGTGAGGCCTGCTCCCTTCATAGGCTAACATTGGGGCTGCCCTCATACATTGTTTGATGGTAACTGCTGATCTAAAAGGAGTAGGAAGGTCATATTTAGTATGGCCAGATTGGTGACATTAAATCCTGCTGACTGGTGAAGTTGGATTTAATATTACTATTTTAGAAATGCCACTTTTAGAAAGTGAGCATTTCTCTGCACTTAAATCTTTCTGTGCCTTACAATCCACGTCTGGCTGGGTTTAGTTGACAGCTCCTTGTGCATTCACTCAGACACACCCCAAACACAGGATACTCAGCCTCACTTGCAAACATCTGCATTTTGACTGGGTCTTCCTGGGCAGGGAGGGTGGAGGGCCTGTTCTCACTGAAAGGACTGCCACACCCCCTATTGGGACCCTGGCAGACAGGATAGAACTGAAACGGGACCTGGTGCACTTCTAAGCCACTCTTTGAATTCTCCCCCACTTCAAAGCACATTTGGGTATATAAACAGGGCCTCTGCCCCTACCAACTCCAACACTTCCTAGAGAAGAAACTTGTAACCAGAACCTGCATCCTGCCAAGAAGAACTGCCTGGCTGCCCAAAGGACTCACCTGACTGCTTTCTGTGAAGGACTGCTGCCTTGCTGCTCTCTGGCTGAGGTGCAGAAGTGCGCTCCAAGGGCTTGAATAGAGCTTGCCTCCTGCTCCCTGAAGTCTCAGGACCAAAAAGACTAATGGCCTGATTACAACTTTGGAGGAGGTGTTAATCCGTCCCAAAAGTGACGGTAAAGTGACGGATATACCACCAGCTGTATTACGAGTCCATTATATCCTATGGAACTCGTAATACGGCTGGTGGTATATCCGTCACATTTGGGACGGATTAACACCTCCTCCAAAGTTGTAATCAGGCCCTTAATCTCTTTAAGAAGGACTCCTTGTGCGGTGAAATTCAACGCACAGCCTGCCAGAAACGACGCACAGCCTGCACTGCTGTGAAAATTTCACTGCCCGCTTAACCGGAACAACGCAGCCCGACTTCACAACGAGAAGATCGATGCAGCGCCAGCGTAGCGACTGGAAATTCGATGCACGGCCCACTGGATCGACGCATAGCCGAGCCGGACCGACGCAGCCCGACTTCCTGAAAGGAATTGACGGAGCGCATGCCGTGCGGTAGGAAATTTGACACAACACCCACCGGCTCAACGCAGCTCCTGTGACTTCATCCTGCCAGTGCAGGAAATCCACGCACCGGCCCCGGGGCATCTGAAAACCCAGCAACCCGAAGAGGATCAACGACCGAGCACCGGAAATCGACGCACAGCCGCCCCTGCGTGGAAATGAAACAACGTATCGCCTTGTGCGGCCCGAGAAATCGACGCACACCCCTTTGTTTCCATGCTTCTCCTCCTCTGCGGCCCTTTGCCGAGATTTTTCACGCAAACCAGGTACATTGTGCTTGAAAGAGACTTTGTTTTGCTTTTAAAAGACTTAAGACACTTTATATCACTGTTTAGTGATATCTCTACATTTACTTATTGCATCTTTGATCGTTTTGACCTGCATTTATCCAGATAAATATTATATATTTTTCTAAACCCTGTGTGGTGTATTTTTGTGGTGCTATATGGTGGTATTGTATGATATATTGCACAAATACTTTACTCAATGCATTCTAAGTTAAGCCTGACTGCTCAGTGCCAAGCTACCAGAGGGTGGGCACAGGATAATTTGGATTGTGTGTGACTTACCCTGACTAGAGTGAGGGTCCTTGCTTGGACAGGGGGTAACCTGACTGCCAACCAAAGACCCCATTTCTAACAGTAACCAACTGAAAAAATGAAGCCACCAGTAATGCTGCAGGATTTGATGTACAATAGTTACATCACAGGAAGACTATTTCTGTATCCCTGGAATTATTCAACATTTGAACTTAATGATTTTGAAAAAACAAATGGTCCGTATTTACAGAATATAACCCTAGGAGTACATCTAATATATGGCAACTGCAATAAAAAAGAGGAAAAACAAGACATCTGTAAAAATCTAATCAAGGCAGCATATAAGAGCTTTATGCATATGAGGCTGAGAAATTACATAGGTTTAAAAGGAGGAAAACAATATTTGTTCAAGGGTGCTCAAGAATGTGTTTGGTGTGATGTTGGAGGGTACACATAGGTGAGATAGTAGGAATATACTGTATCCCTGAATCCAAAATGAAGGTAATGAAGGTAAATCTAATAGTTGCAAAACAGTTGGAAGACATGCATCGAAGGATATACGTGCACATTTATTTTCTTGTATTTCAATCTGTGGGTACAATATTCCAACGTTCCCATCCTTCTGATTTTTTTTTTAGTTATTCCCAGGACAGAGAAGATTTTTTGCCACCATTTTCTTAAGAGTAATATGTGTTACTTGAGAGTTATATAGGCCTTAATGTGAAATACATCAGAGTGCGTGTCTTTTTAAATACATCAGGGTGCATGTCTTTTTGCATGCCCTATCAGAGGTGAAACATTATTTGGGTATTTCAGAATCATATATCTAAATGAACAAAATGGATCCACAATAACATTGGCTTTTTTCATTGTACAGAGATCATCTACATTGAAGTTCTTTCACGCAGTTATTGCTGTATTAAAGAATTTGCAATGTCAAAATTATACTATCCCTGTGAGTGAGCCAGAGTATGCTCCAGTGTTGAAAGATGGGTCATTAGTTGTGTGGCTTGCACAAGTAATGAGTCCGCACTTGACCACCACTGGGAACCAAACACCCATTGTAGCACTTGACTCTCATAGGGTAGAATTGCAGAGCAGTCCAAGTCTTTCTCAAGGGAGGTGGTGTGGGCTAGTAGTCCCCATTCACGAGTACACAAGAATGAATAGCACTCAATAAACGATTGCCCATTCTGTGCTTTTTCTTTCGATGAAGTAGAAGTACATTTATTACACACACACACTACTCAATAATATGCAACAATCTATGAATATACACAAGTTGATGGAATTACTTTTGGATGACATTGTGTAATCATTCTAGTCTCCCTCGAGGAGAAATATAGTCCAACAACCCACATGGCAAAACATTTACTTGTATCGCAATGCAATATTTGGCTGTAACTTGGAGTGAGAGCACCTAAAACTTGCAATAAAGTACATCTACTTTGATCAGTGGTGGTTGTCAGTCTCATTACTCAAATAAGCATCAATAAGAACAAGTAGAGGCGAGGCATGTTGGAAGGATTTGGCTGTTAGGATTACTTTCAGATTACTCTCAGATTATTCTTGACAAACATGGGGAAATACCATCCTGCACCCTTAGAGAGTGCCTTGTCATATGACCTTTCTGAAGTCATACCATTGGGACCACACATTTTCAAAATACATTTAGCATAAATTGCTACTATTTCTACCATTGCTGTAAAAACAGTTGCAATTACAGCCAGGTGCCCCTATAGGGTGCAGTTCCCCAAATGAAGCACAAACGTTCCAACAGGGTTGTGTGTAAAAATGCTTTGGAACCCTTGGGGGGTGTGGGGGTTATACTTCTTTCAACCCACCCAACCTAGGGTGTGCACACAAAACTTTGTGTTGGGGGAGGCTGTGCTGTTCCTGCACCTCACCCTATCCATTTACTTTCTGTTTCTGGTGACTCCATCTTCTGGGACCACCACAATCTGGAGAGGAGCCAAAACAAATTGTGGGGTGGGGTGGGATGCATATGAGATGAGCAGCTCTCCTGCTGTGCTTGGGGAAGCCACGATGATGCTGGATTTGTTCTGCACCCCCGGGGGAACCTAGTGCCACCCGAACAACCCCACACCAGGTACGTGATCCCTCGTTGGGAAGCGGTGCAGGGAGCCCACGCCCGCCCACTCCCACAGACTCCCTGACAACCAGCACCTCCAGTGCTGCCACAGGAGCCAGCCCTTTATTTCCTGTCTGCCCGCTCCTGCGGGCAGACCCAGGCAGCTGCTGCAGCCAGACGGGCTGCCTGGGGATGTGCGACAGCACTGCCTCCTCCTCCTCTGCACCATCGGGGCCCCGGGATGGGATCTGGGGCCTCTACTCACTGTCATGGGGAGCGCTGTCCTCCCCAACCTCCTTCTCTTCTCGGGGCCCCCAGATAGGGTCTGGGGTACCTCGTGCAATTTTCAAAGGACCCCCCGATTTTGCCTCTGGGTGGGGCCCATGGATGATCTTCAAAGGGAGCGCAATGGCACCCCCCAGCCATCCTTCTTGGCGGGCCCCAGGATGGGGTCCAGGTCCCCTTCCTGCATTTTCATGACTTTGCTTCTGGGAAACTGCCCTGCCCCTCTATGCAGGTGAGTGTGACAGCACTCCCCAGCTTCGGACGGGGGCACAGTCTGGAGCAGCGGCGGAGCACCATGTTCTGTGTTGCTTGCTCAGGAAAGGCTCAAAGATCGCAGACTTGCTTCTCATATCTTGTGCCCCCAAGGGCCGTTTTAGACGATCTTGGTGTCTTTTCGCTCCTGGTGGTGAGCCTTTGCTACCAGGAGCACTTTTGTTAGGCCTCCTGGCCTAAAAGGGTCTCAGATTGTAGGGAGCCAGCCCCACTGACTTCCTGCACCAGCTTTTCTCTGGGTGCCTTCCTTCTCTTCTGGGCAGCACGCTCTCCTTGAGCCAGCCCAGTCTTTCCCTCAACTGATCCTCAGGAGGGGTAAGGGGGCCAGCTTACCTGACCCTGGCATGTGCCTCTGTGGGTCTGAAGTTATTCGGGTCCAGGGTCCCTGCCCCAGTGGTTAGTCAGGGGTTTCTTCTTTCCAGTTGTCCATGGCTCCCATCTTCAATCCCAGTGTACTGCAGTGAAGCATAGCCAACAGAGAGAGCCCTCCCCTTTTGAAAACCTTTTAAATGAGGGCAGAAGTGACAAACAGGCCTGCTCCTCTGGCCTATCTGTGCCTCATCACTTCCTTGCCCCTGTCCCCTCCTTCCAGCATGGACTGGGATACCTCAAAATGGCATTGTCCTAGAGTTGGTTGGCACATGTGCTCTGAAAATCTCAGCCCCTCTTCCCGGACGTTCCTTCCGGGGCCTCTCCGGCCAGTTCCTGGCACTTATTGACAGCTGGCTGGTTGATGCAAGACCCTGCTCAGGCAGCTGGACAGAGCAGTAATCAGCCCTAATTCTGTGCTGAGTCAGGAAAAGATGACATTCCGGGATGACCCATAGGTTGTACAACTATGCTTTTGTAACCTACTGCATTATGCGTTTCATACAGGTGACAGTATACATTGCTGTCACTCTGAACTCGTTGGACCCTAGGGGACTGAAGTTGCACATTAGGTCACCCTTTCCATTGACATTTAATGGAGAGTCCCTACAGTAAAAAGACTGTAAGCACACTGACGATGACATTTAATGGAGTGTCCCTACAGTGAAAAGACAGTAAGCACACTAACTATCCTTCAAATGTGTACAACCATCTCATGAGGCCTACTCCAGATCATCACCCACTCTGTGCTAGGCTACCTAAGCGCAGTTCTTGGGCTGCGGACGCCAGGAATCTTCCCCGCGCAGCCCTCACACAGGTGCATACATGTGTGTACACGTGATCACGTGTAACCAGCCCTGGGACTCCTACCCTGGCCGCGTCACAGCAGCCTTTCCCAGGCAGGTGGCACCAGCGGAAAACACGTGCAGTCCATTTTAGGATGAGTTTACTGGGGGAGAGTCTCCAACTACGAGACTCACTCCCAGTAAAAGGTCAAAAACCAGATGTTCCAAAAAGAGACAAATCAGGGCGGACCAGATAGTCAGAACCATCCTCTCACATCCAGCATCAAGACACAGGAGGTCCACCAGAAAATCATCTGGGCAGACTGAGGGTTTTGTGGAGAGGGTACTCTGCCACAGGTGTGACAGAGTACCCTCTCAGCCAAACTTCCAAATAAGGCTCAAAGACTTCATGGAATTTCTAAAGTTGGCTCTGTCCCCACCCTCCTCAATTCAGTGCCTAGATCTCCATAATTCAGCCACACGAACGCAGGCGATATCTCTTCAATGCCTGGGGAAGCTATTTTCATCCTGTAGGATAGTGCCACTTTTGGCGTGGTTACTCGCCACACTTTTTTGCCTAGTGTTGATGCCAACTTTGATTGAAAGTGTACTGGGATCTTGCTAACCAGGCCCCAGCACCAGCATTCTTTCCCAAAATCTGTACCTTTGTTTCCTCAATTGGCACAACCCTGGCACACAATTAAGTCCCTTGTAAAAGGTACCCATGGTACCAAGGGCCCTGTTGCCAGGGAATGTCCCCAAGGGCTGAGGCATTTATTATGCCTCCCTAGGTGACCCCTCACCAAGCACATGTACACTGCCTTTGCAGCCTGTGTGTGCTGTTGGGGAGAAAAAGGCAAAGTCGACATGGCACCCCTCTCAGGGTGCCATGCCCACAAACCACTGCCTGTAGCATAGGTAAGACACCCATCTAGCGGGCCTAACAGCCATAAGGCAGGGTGCACTATACCTCAGGTGAGGGCATAGCTCCATGAGCAATATGCCCCTACAGTGTCTAAATCCATTCTTAGACATTGTAAGTGCAGTGTATCCATATTGAGTGTATGGTCTGGGAATTTGTCATTACGAACTCCACAGCTCCATAATGGCTTCACTGAATACTGGGAAGTTGGATATCAAACTTCTCAGCACAATAAACCCCCAATGAGGCCAGTGTGGGATTTATCGAAAAATGCACACAGGGGGCATCTTACAGATGCCTCCTGTATGTTAGCCAAACTGCTAGTGTAGGACTGACCGATCTGTGCCAGCCTGCCACTTTCAGAAAAGTTTCTGACCACAAGGGGTGAGGGGCTTTGTGTCCTCGTGGCCAGAAACAAAGCCTCTCCTGGGTGGAGGTGCTTCACACATCCCCTCTACAGGAACTGTAACACCTGGTGGTGAGCCTCAAAGACTCAAGCCTCGGATTACAGTGCCCCAGGGTACTCCAGCTAATGGAGTTGCCCACCCCGGACAAAGACCCACTTTTGGCTGCAAGTCCAGCGGAAAAATTAGGGAAAACTGGGAGTAGTGAGCACTCCAGCCAGGAACACCCCTAAAGTGTCCAGAGCTGAGGTGACCCTCCTCCCTGCAGAATCCTCCATCTTGGTTTGGAGGACAGGGACCAATCGGATTAGGTTTGTGACATCTGCTTTGGCCCAGCCCTACCGGCCTGTCTCCTGCTTCAAAGAACCTGAAAAGAACAGCAACGCATCCAGCGGGACCAGCAACCTCTGCCAAGCTCCAGAGGAATGCCCTGCACCCAAAAGGACCAAGAACTCCTGTGGACAGTGCCCCTGTCCAAGAAGAAAACAACTAAGGACTCCAACCTCACTCCAAATGCGTGAGTACTAACCCTTCTGCACCTGACGCCTACATCCTGTGTCCAACTGGCCCAATCAGCTAGAGAGGATCCCCAGACAATTCCGAGCAAGTTCCCACCCTGGTTGACCTCCCCACCCCTCCACGACGGCGCCTACAGAGGGAATCCTGAGGATCCCTCTGACCGCAAAAGCTCTGGACGAAGATATCCGGCGCCCAAAGACACACTGCAACCGCGTTTGCAATCGTGTTTGAACCCGGCCACCCAAGTGCCATTGAGGGTGTATGTTTGGTGCCTACTTGTGCCCCCCCAGTGCTCCTCTAAATCCCCCAGGTCTGCCCTCTGAAGTCGCGGGTACTTACCTGCCTGCAGATCTGAAGCCAAGTGCCCCCAGTCTCCATAGGTGCCCATGTTAATTTTGACCTCTGCATCCAGCCGGACCCGTGTTGCTGGTGGTGGGTGTTGGGGGTTAACTTGAACCCGAACTTGTAGAATTCCTAACCCCCGCAGACTAGAACTGTAAGTGTTGTACTTACCTGTAAAACAAACGAACTGTTCTTCTCCCCGGGAACTGTTTCTGAAAATTGCACTGGACAATATTTTAAAAACTGTATGACTTATCAATTTCATACAAGGTACTGTTGATACATGTGTGAAATACGAAGTTATTAAAGTACTTACCTGCAACTTGAATCTTGTGTTTCTAAAAATGAATTCAGAAAATATATTTTTGATATATAAAAAACATTGGTCTGGAGTTAATTCATTGAGTGTGTGCCTCTTCTATTGTCTGTGTGTACAACAAATGCTTTGCACTACCCTCTGATAAGCCTAACTGCTCCACCACACTACCACAAAAGAGAGCATTAATATTATCTACTTTAACATCTGGGGAACCCATTGACTCTGTCTACAATATATCTAATTTAGATATAGTATATACAGAGCCAGATTCCTACATTGGTGGATCAGTGGTGGGATATACGACTTTGCATTTGCTGGACTACTCAGCCAATACCTGACCACGTGGCTAAATTCCAAAATTGCGTTTAGAAAACTGATTTTTGAATTTGGCATTTTTTCTAAATTTGTGAAAGTCCTGCTAGGGCCTTGGTTAAGTCCCCTTGGCATCTCTTTTTAGATTTAAAAGTTATTTTTAAGTTAGGGTTTTAGTTACTATAAGTAGTTTTTAGTTTCTAAAAAGTAATCCCAACTTTTAGTAACATTTTGAGCAGCTCAGAGGAAATTGTTGCGGAACTCAACCTCACCCCTTACCTCCATCTAGGGATGGCAGAGTTAAGGTCCCTCTGTAAGCAGAAAAAGAAAAAAACAGGTTCCAACCCTACCGAGGTCAAGCTCCAGGAGCTCTTGGCAGAGTACACCAGGGACCACCCTGTTGAGGAGGAAGAACTCCACTCAGGCAGGGAAGATGTCAGAGATGAGGAGGATGACCTCCCCCCCCTCCTCACCTAACTAGGGAGACCAGGGTTCCAAGACCCCTGTCTCCAAGGATAGTATTCACTGGATATGGATCTTCCACAGGGGAGTTCAGCTCCTCTGGGAACATTGAGGGCAACCTCAATGAAGAGGACACCCTTTTAGCAAGGATGGTCAAAAGGTTAGCTCTGGAGCAGCAACTCCTGGCTATAGAAAGGGAGAGAGCAAAAATGGGCTTAACACCCATTAATGATTGCAGCAATATAAATAGGGTCAGAGAGAATGCTGACATCTTAAAAGTCCCCAACGGGACTGTCTCAAAATATGAAGAGGGTGATGATATCATCAAGTGGTCACAGCCTTTGAGAGGGCTTGTGCAACCACAAAGTTAAACAGATCTCACTGGGGAGCTCTCCTTTGGAAACTGTTCACTGGCAAGTGTAGGGATAGAGTCCTCCCACTCACTGGTAAAGATGCTGAATCCTATGACCACATGAAGGCTACCCTGATTGAGAGCTTTGGATTCACCACTGAGGAGTATAGGATTTGGTTCAGGGGGGCTTACAAAACCTCACGCCAGTCCTAGGTTGATTTTGTTGACTACTCATTGAAAACACTAAATGGTTGGATAACTGGCAGTGGAGTGCATGACTATGGTGGGCTTTATAATTTGTTTATGAAGGAACACCTGTTAAGTAACTGCAAGTTGCATCAACCACTGGTAGGCCTAGGTCCAATTTCTCCACAAGAATTGGGAAAGAAGGCATACCATTGGGTCAAGACTAGGGTAACCAAGACTTCCACAGAGGGTGACCCAAAGAAAGGGGTCACAAAGCTCCCCCAGGGGAAGGGTGGTGAGACACCTAAGAACAAAAACAAAGAGTCTTAACAAGGGCCCCAAACACCTGGTCAGGAGGTTGGGCCCGAGCCTCTTCACAGTCCACAAATGGTACAAGGGTAAAAGCTTTGATACCAAGAATGCCTGGTGTCACAACTGTAAACAGCAGGGCACCAAACTGGAGACGGCCTGTCCCAAGAAAAATCCCAGTAGCACTACTCCAGTTAGTACTGGAATAGCCAGTCTCCTGGTGGGATCAACAGTGTGCCCAGAGCAAATCAGGGTTCACACTTAAGCTACTCTATTCTCTGAGGGTGTGGTGGATAGAGCCACACTGGCTGCCTAACATGTAAAAATACAGGCAGAAGCTCTTGATAAATGGGACAAAGGTAGAAACCCTGAGGGATACAGGTGCCAGTATCACCGTGGTGACAGAGAAACTGGTTTCCCTAGAACAGTATTTGGCTGGACAAACATCCAGTTACCAATGCTGATAATGTGATAAAGTCCATCCCATGGCTATGGTGACTTTAGTATGGGGAGGAGTTACTGACCTGAAACACGTAGTGGTCTCTTCTTCAATTCCAGTGGAATGCTTGCTAGGGAATGATCTGGAGTCCTCAGTGTGGGGTGAGGTAGAGCTCAAAACCCATGCAGCCATGCTGGGAATCCCTGAACTGGTGTGTGTGACAACCAGAGCACAAAGCAGAGCACAGGGTGAAAAAGGAGTGTTGGAGCCAGGTATAATGGCCCAACCTTCCAAGAGAAAAGGTAAGAGGACTGGGGGATCAGCCTCTGAACAGCAAAAGAAACAGGACCTCTCTTCCCAGGAAGATGTCTTATCCCCTGAGGGAACTGAGTCAATGGAGCTGGAGCCTTATCAGGTAGAGCTATTGGGCCCAGGGGGACCCTCAGGGGAACAGCTGTGCCAGGGACAAAAGACTAGTCCCACTTTTGAGGGCCTGAGTTAGCGAGCTGCTGCACAGGAGAAGAGAGATGTCAGTGGCTCCCACAGGGTCTATTGGGAAGATGGACTCCTTTACACTGAGGCCAGAGACCCCAAATCTGGTGCCACTAGAAGAGTGGTAGTGCCTCAGGAATTTAGAGAATTTATCCTCACTTTAGCCAGAGACATGCCCCTAGCTGGGCATTTGGGACAAACCAAAACGTGGAGCAGACTTGTAAACCACTTTTATTGGCCCAATATGTCCCCGAAAGTGAAGGAATTTTGTAGCTCTTGTGTCACATGTCAAACCAGTGGCAAGAAAGGTGGCCATCCAAAGGACCCCCTCATTCCACTTCCTGTGGTGGAGGTACCCTTTGAAAGGGTTGGTGTGGACATTGCGGGTCCACTTGAGCTACCCACAGCCTCAGCGAACCAGTACATACTGGTAGTAGTGGATCATGCTACCAGATACCCTGAAGCAATTTCCCGTACGTCTACTACTGCCCCTGCAGCCGCCAAGGCCCTGATTGGTATTCTTACAAACTTCATGTCAGCTTTCCTGAAATAAAAGTGGAATGAGTGTGGGGTGGCTTAAAAATTCACACCATACCATCCACAAACAAATGGACTTGTTGAGGGATTCAACAGGACATTGAAGGGCATGATCATAGGGCTCCCTGAAAAACTCAGAAGGAGATGGGATGTCCTCCTGTCATGCCTGCTTTTCACCTACAGAGAGGTGCCACAGAAGGGAGTAGAGTTTTCCCCCTTTGAGCCTCTGCTTGGCCATCCTGTAAGGGGACTACTAGCACTTATTAAAGAAGGCTGGGAGAGACCTCTCCATGAGCCCAAACAAGATGTGGTGGACTATGTGCTTGGCCTCCGCTCTAGGATGGCTGGGTACATGGAAATGGCATCCGGAAACCTTGAGGCCAGCCAGCAACTCCAAAAGTTGTGGTATGACCACAAGGCTGCACTGGTAGAATTCCAGCCAGTGCAGAAAGTCTGGGTTCTGGATCCTGTGGCTCCCGGGGCACTTCAGGACACATGAAGTGGCCCTTACCCAAACCTAGAAAAGAAGAGTCAGGTCACTTACTTGGCGGACCTGGGCACTAGCCGGACACCCAAGAGGGTGATCCATGTTAACCGCCTGAAACTCTATAATGAGAGGGCAGATATAACCATGCTGATGGTTACTGATGAGGATCAGGAAGCAGAGAGTGAACCTCTCCCTGACCTCCTCTCAACTGACCCTAAAGTTGGGTCAATAGATGGAATTGTCAATTAAGATACCCTCTCTGTCCAACAGCAAGCTGACTGCAGGCAAGTACTATAGCAGTATGCTGAGCTCTTCTCTTTGATCCCTGGTCAGACACACCTGTGTGCCCATGGTGTGGGCACAGGAGACAGTTTACCTGTCAAAAACAACATTTATAGACAATCTGACCAAGTCAAAGAGAGCATCAAAGTGGAAGTCCACAAGATGATGGAGTTAGGGGTATTAGAGCAATCTGACAGTCCCTGGGCTAGCCCAGTGGTCTTGGCCCACAAACCTCAAACCGAAGATGGCAAAAGAGAAATTAGGTTCTGTGTGGACTACAGAGGGCTCAACTCTGTCACCAACACAAATGCACACCCTATACCCAGAGCAGATGCATTGATTGGCAAATTAGGTGCCACCAAATTTCTAAGTACCTTTGACTTAACTGCAGGGTACTGGCAAATTAGGATGGCACCTGGAGCCAAAGAAAAGACAGCATTCTCTAGCCCTGATGTGCACTATCAGTTGTCTGTTATGCCCTTTGGCTTAAAAAATACCCCTGCCACCTTCCAAAGGTTGGTGAATCAAGTCGTTGCTGGCTTAGAGTCCTTTAATGCAGCATATCTAGATGATATTGCTGTCTTTAGCTCCACCTGGCAGGATCACCTAGTCCACCAAGGTTTAACAGCCCTTGCAATCAGCAGGCCTCTCTATTAAGGCATTCAAGTGCTGAATAGGACAGGGCATAGTTGTATACTTGGGCTACCTTGCAGGTGGAGGCCAGGTGCAACCTTTACAACCCAGGATCCAGACAATTCTGGGCTGGGAAGCTCTAAAAGTCCAGACTCAAGCCAGGGCATTCCTTGGCTTGATTGGGTACTAAAGGAGGTTTGTGAAGGGTTGTGGATCCATTGTGACTCCCCTCGCAGAACTGACCTCAAAGAAGATGCCAAAGGAGGTAAACTGGACTCTTGACTGTCAAAAGACCTTTGACACCCTGAAAGAAGCAATGTGCTCAGCACCAGTTGTTAAAGCTCCAGATTATTCTAGGCAGTTCATTGTGCAGACAGATGCTTCTTAACATGGGATAGGAGCAGTCCTGTCCCAAACCAGTGATGATACCCTTGATTAGCCTGTTGCTTTCATTAGCAGGAGGTTACTCCCCAGGGAGCAGCGTTGGATTGCCATTGAGAGGGAGGCTTTTGCTGTGGTTTGGTCCTTGAGACCGTGCTTATTTGGTACTCACTTTATTGTTCAAACTGACCACAGACCCCTCAGATGGCTAATGCAAATGAAAGGTGAGAACCATAAACTTTTGAGGTGGTCCATATCCCTATAGGGAATGGGCTTTGTAGTGGAACTCAGACCTGGGTCTACCCATGCAAATGCAGATGGCCTTTCCAGGTTCTTCCACTTAGATAATGAAGACTTTCTTGGGAAAGTCTAGTCTTATACTCGTTTTTTTTGTTTTTTTTGTAGGAAAGTGCCACTGTTGGCATGCCCCCCCCCCCCCCCACACACACACACACTTTTTGCCTAGTGTTGATGCCAACTTTGACTGAAAGTATGCTTGGATCCTGCTGACCAGGACCCAGCACCAGTGTTCTTTCCCAAAGACAGTACCTGTGTTTCCACAATTGGCACAACCCTGGCACACAATTAAGTCCCTTGTAAAAGGTACCCATGGTACCAAGGGCCCAGTGGCTAGGAAATGTCCCCAAGGGCTGCAGTATGTATTATGCCACCCTAGGGGACCCCTCACCAAGCACCTGTACACTGCCTATGCAGCCTGAATGTGTTGGTGCGGAGAAAATGCAAAATTGACATGGCACCCCTCTCAGGGTGCCATGCCCACAAACCACTGCCTGTGGCATAGGTAAGATACCCCTCTAGCAGGCCTTACAGTCCTAAGGCAGGGTGAGGGCATAGCTGCATGAACAATATGCCCCTACAGTGTCTAAGTCCATTCTTAGACATTGTAAGTGCAGTGTAGCCATATTGAGTATATGGTCTGGGAGTTTGTCATTACGATCTTCACAGCTCCATAATGGCTTCAATGAATACTGGGAAGTTTGATATCAAACTTCTCAGCACAATAAACCCCTGCTGATGCCAGTGTGGGATTTATTGAAAAAATGCACACAGAGGGCATCTTAGAGATGCCCCTTGTATGTCAGCCAAACTGCTAGTGTAGGACTGACCGCTCTGTGCCAACCTGCCACTCTCAGACAAGTGTCTGACCACATGGGGGTGAGGGCCTTTGTGCCCTTGGTGGCCAGAAACAAAGCCTGTCCTTGGTGGAGGTGCTTCACACCTCCCCCCCACAGGAACTGAGGCTCAAGCCTCGGATTACAGTGCCACAGGGCACTCCAGCTAGTGGAGTTGCCTGCCCCACTTTTTCAGCAAGTCTGGCGAACAAATTAGGGACAACAGGGAAATGTGGACATTCCAGCCAGAACCCACTCCTAAGGTGTCCAGAGCTGAGGTGACCCCCCCCTCCCGGCAGAATCCACCATCTTGGTTTGGAGGACAGGGACCAATAGGATTAGGTTTGTGCTCCCTCTCCAAAGGGAGTGAGCACAAGGAGGGTGTATCCCCTAAATCAAGGATTTAAGGACCTCCCTGAACCCAGCTCACCATATTCCTCGTGACCTGACAAGAAGAAGAAGGACTGCCTAGCTGAAACCCCCTGCAGAGAAGAAGGAAGATGACAACTGCTTTGACCCCAGCCCTACCGGCCTGTCTCCTGCTTCAAAGAACCTTCAAAAGAACAGCAACGCATTCAGTGGGACCAGCGACCTCTGCCAAGCTCCAGAGGACTTCCCTGCACCCAAAAGGACCAAAAACTCCTGTGGACAGCGGCCCTGTCCAAGAAGAAAACAACAACTAAGGATTCCAACCTCAAACCGAATGCGTGAGTCCTAACCACTTTGCACCTGACGCCTACGGCCTGTGTCTAGGTGACCCAACCAGCTAGAGAGGTTCCCCAGACAATTCTGAGCTAGTGCCCACCCTGGGTTGACCTCTCCACCCCTCCATGACAATGCCTGCTGAGGGAATCCCGAGGATCCCCCTGACTGTGAAAGCTCCAGACAAAGATATCCGACGCCTAAAGGCACACTGCACCCACAGCCCCCAGGCTTTGGAGAACCCGACCTCCGGTGCAGCAATGTTCAGCAGGCGGCCCTCCTGCCTGTCCTGTCTGTGGTTTGCCCAAGACGACCCCCTGGACCTCGCCTGCAGCCTCTGAGTGACCCCAGGGGTCCCCTCATAGAGAATCATTGGAGACCTGACATTGTGTTTGCACCCTGCACCTGGCCGCCCTAGTGCCGCTGAGGATGTATGTTTGGTGCCTACTTGTGCCCCCCCGCAGTGCTCCTCTAAACCCCCCCTGGTCTACCCTCCTAAGTTGCAGGTACTTACCTGCCTGCAGATCTGAAGCCAAGTGCCCTCAGTATCCATAGAAGCCCATGTTAATTTTGCCTTCACTTTGAACTCTGCAGGCGGCCGGCCCCGTGTTGCTGGTGGTAGGTGTTTGGGGTTAAACTGAACCCCAACTTGTGGACTTCCTAACTTCCGGAGACTGGACCTGTAAGTGTTGTACTTACCTGTCAAACAAATTAACTTTTCTTCCCCCCAGGCACTGTTTCTGAAAATTGCACTAAAACAGATTATTGCCAATATTTCAAAAACTGTATTACATCAATTTCAAAGTACTGTTGATACATGTGTGAAATATGAAGCTATTGAAGTACTTACCTGCAACTTAAATCTTGTGGTTCTAAAAGTAAATTAAGAAAATATATTTTTGATATATAAAAAACATTGGTCTGGATGTAAGTCATTGAGTGTGTACTTCCTCTATTGTCTGTGTGTGTACAACAAATGCTTTGTACTACCCTCTGATAAGCCTAACTGCTCGACCACACTACCACAAAAAAGAGCATTTGTATTATGTACTTTAGTCTCTGTTAAGCCTCTGGGGGACCCCTGGACTCTGTGCACACACTATGGCCTAGATGTATCAAGGTTCGCATTAGCGAATACCAAATATTGACTTTTAGCGAATCGTTTACTGGGATTCGCAAAATGCGATATAGCAACATTATCGCAAAATGTTTTGCGATTTCTCAAAATTCGCAATCGCAAATAGCGAGTGCCAAATTGCGATTCAGTAAAATAGCGAATCGGTATTTGGAAATCTCTAATTGAGATTTTGTATTCTGGACCAGCTTGATGACATCACAACCAGGAAGTGAGTCAGTGCATGCTGTTTCCAGAAGCCTGAGCCACAGGAGCAGGCAGATAGACCCAGCACAGCAACAGAGAGGCACTCAGGAGTGTCAGCCAGGACAACAAAAAATTATGGCCACTGATGGGAATGGGAAGGAGAGAGGAAGCGCAAACTGAAATTCAGTGAGCTGGAATTGGAGGTGCTCACAGAAGAGGTGGTCAAGAACCACGACTAGTTATTTGAAAAACACTCACTACAGGTCCCAGAAAGTAAGAAGAGAAAAATGTGGACTGATAGCCAGACCAAAATATGCGCGGTGGGTGTTGCGCAGCATTCCATCGAGGAGATACGCAAGCGCTGGTACGACTTGCGTTCACATGCCAAAAAGAGGGTAGCAAGCAGGCGGAAGGAGGCAAGGAGCACTGGAGGAGGACCACCCACCCAGACACCATCCACCCCCATGGAAGACATGGTGTAGTCAACACTGCTGCCTGAAGCTGTTAGTGGTGTCACTGACATTGACACCACAGGCACACCCGGCACCAGCAAAGGTAAGGGCAGTACCTTAGAAAATAGCAATGGCACTATGCACAGTGATAACTAGTCCATGCCACATATTACATACAACACAACAAAGCCTTATGGGAGTGGTAGTCCATACCCCCTAAAGTGCATCTACTACATAAATAGCAAGATACTGTAAAACCAAACAGATAAATAACACAACAGACAATTACAGATACTATGCCAGGGTACATTTTTATCATTTAAGTAACTGTGAGAGTACATATCCAAGAATGACATGCGGCGCATTGTTGTTGCAGATGTTCTGCGCCCTAACGCAGCAGAAAGTGGAAATGGGGGGAATGACGAAAGTCAGCCACATTCCGATTCAAGCACCAGTGTATCAATCATACAAGCACCAACTAGACGCAGGGCAAGAGTACTACCCCTCCCTGAGTTTAACCTGGACTCCGATGAATTGCCGGAAGAAGTACTTCACCTCCAGAGGTTAGAAGCACCGACAGGTGGCAATCCTAGTCCCAGTGTCAGTCCACTCCCCTCAGGAGGTGTCGCAAAGAAGGCAAACAGTGCACAGAGGAAGATGAGGGGCCCATCACTGTTTGGTGGCCTTAAGGCATCCATGCTGAAAGTGCAGCGCCTGCAATGTAAACACATGAGATCAATGCACAGGCAGTTGGTGTCAATCAATCACAGCATAGAATCAATGCACAGGCAGTTGGGGTCTATCGATGACAACATGGGATCAATGCACAGGCAGTTGGGGTCTATAAATGACAACATGGAATCAATGCACAAGCAGTTGGAGTCTCAATAACAACATGTGCAAGCTGCATGAGGGACAGTAAGCTGCAGCAGAGCACGTAAGGGAGATGACAAATGTCATTAGGGAACTCTGCACTGTAATGCAGCAGGAGCATGTCACCCACCATAGGCACCATCACCAATTGATGGGCAGGTTGGATGGGTTCAGCAGATCTGCCAATCAGCTCACTACCACAACTGCTTTCGTGTCACGACGTGCTGTGGGCATGCAAGTGGAAATGGCACATTGCAGTCTGGACATTGCACAAGGATTGGTGCAAATCACCAATGTATTGGAGACAATGCAGACAGCCCGGAGTGCTACTAACAGCAAACTTGGTGAGGAACACTCTAGCCTCAGCCGTCTCACAGCTCCTGTAATGGATCCTAGGCGCCACAGTTCCACAGACAGTACTGTCTCTGAACCCGCAACAAGAGGTACCACTGAGCAGTCAAGTGGAGTGCATGGACGTAAAACGTAATGTGGAGAAGTACAGGGGACTTGCATATCATGTAGCAATGCACTGTATACTGTGTACCTATGTCCTATTCACCCATATTTTACCTGAAGTCAAGGCAATAAATGTGCTACCTACAGCAGTAAATGAAAGTAGATTTGGTGTTGTCATTACTTACATCAGAAATAGTTGTGCGTGATCTCAGCACGTCTTTGTCTGCCCTCTGCTGCAATAGTTATGTCTGCTGGGTGAAGGGGTGGCAAGAGATTGTCATCCTCATTGGAGTCAGGCTCTGTAGGTTCCACTAGTTTGCCTCTCATCGTTGCGATATTGTGCAACATAGCACATGTGGCAACGATTTTGCAGGTGTTTTCAGGACTGTATTGCAGCGCACGCCCACTCTTGTCCAGGCATCTGAAATTACTCTTCAACAGGCCGAAGGTCCTCTATCACGCGATGTGTCCTCCTGTGTGCTGCACTGTACCTCCTTTCACTTGGCGTGGCAGGATTGCGATAGGGTGTTAAGATGAAGGACCATACTGCATATGCACTGTATCCTAGAATGACAGCAGAGTAAAACGAGTTATTGTTCTCTATGACATCACATAGACATTATGTGACATTCTCAACTGCTACATTACCAAGTAGGTATCCTTCGCCAAACTCCCCAGCAAGAAGTCTTGTGTGTATTCCACTGTGCCGGAAGATATAGGAAACATGTGTGCTACCTGGATATCTGACCACAAGATCTCTTATGACGTTGGAGGCATTGCATATGACTTGAATGTTCATGGAATGTGTACTCTTTCTGTTCTGATAAACATACTCTGTGTCAGATGGTGGACAGATAGCTACGTGTCCCATCAATGCAGCCAATAACATGTGGAAATTGGGCTTCATGGTAGAAAACAAATTTTGTTTTCTGCAAATCCTGGGGGGTGTTGGGGAATTTTATGTGCAGATGGATTTTGGTTAGCATGGCATTTAGGAATACATTAAAGAAGTGTGAAAGAGCACTTTGAGAGACACCTCCAGCTACTGCTATGACCCCTTGATGGCGTCCTGAGGCTGAGAGGTGCAGGAAGCATAATACCTGCATATGAGTGGGTATGGCATTGGATCTGTGTGTGTTTTGCTGCAGTAGGGGTTGTAAATCAGCTATCAAATCAAGTATTACGGCTGAGTTTAACCTGTACTTATCAAAAATCTCCTCCCCTGTCTGTTCAAATAGGGTAATGCACACTCTAAAAATGCGCTCCTGTCTCCTCCTCCCTCTCCTCAAACCTGCCAGGATCCCCATCCTCCTGCCACTGTAGAAAAGGGCTGATGCAATCTGGGCCTCTTTATATAGGTTGCACCTGTTTACCACCTGATTTCAATTAGTGGTAAATTGCACATGCAAAAAACTATTTTTCAATTTGTGAATGCTTGATACATTGAATTGCGATTCGGTATTTGCGAATCTCAGTGTGCGATTCGCATTATCGACTCACAATTTTAAAGAATCGCCATTTTAGCTATTCCTTAAATTTGCACTGCAAATGCCTTTCATTCATCATGAAAGGCGATTTTACATTTGCAAACCGTGGATTTTACTGATTCGCACTGTTTGCGAATGTTTTGATACATCTTTCTCTATATCTCATTTTGATATAGTATATACAGAGCCAGTTTCCTACACATCCTCTATTTTTAGCCATGGGAACCTGGGGATACTCAAAATAGATGCCATTGGTTTTATTACTCAGACAGTCACTCTTACTAATGCATGTGGTACACTTGCACATGCACTCGACATACATGGAGGATGTCATTGCAAGGTTCTGGGCATTCACACAACAGAAGAATTTCACATGAGAGGGACACACACACACAGCTCTCAATGACTGAAGAAAGACCTGTCAAACTATTAAAGAATGGTCTGCTGCCACTCCGGCGCTATACCCAGGAGAGCAACAGTAGTCCACTGTCCATTATGAGAAGACACATGGAACACCCCTCTAGGTCACAGGACAAGTCCTGGACTCTTCATAGTCAGGATAGGACTAAGCCTCCGTGCACACGCTAAAAATGTTTGGTGAATTTAAAAGATAGTGTATTATGCTGCAAAGTGAAAGGACGTACACAACAAGGTGAAGTCCTTCCTTAAATTTCAACTTCAGAGTGTTTTTTTCTCTCATCCTGTTATTTACAGGGAAATAACTGCAACAGCCTTAATGTAAACAACACATCATCACTATTCACTCATTCCACAAGTACGAGAAACCTACAAAATATCGTATATTGTAGAAATTCTGCATATCCTTTACATTAGGGTGACAATACTCATACACGGTCAAGAATATAGTTATGATTTAAAAAAAAAAAAAAAAAAAATTGCTATCAGTACTCCTTCGCAACCTTCTTGCCTGGTACACAGTATGTGAATCTAATAAGGGGAGTGCTGCAAAATTAATGTTACTTACCTGATGCAATAGTTCTTTCTTCTTAACCATATTATAGACTCACTTGTGAGCCACCCTTCCTCTTTGTGAGGCTCGCGGATAGTCAGGAATTATTATTCTATACATATACCCACGTAATTCCAAACCATAGGGATAATCTCAATGCATGTGAAGACATCTTAGTTGTCTTGTTGCAATCACACTATCGTTACACTCTAAAACGTTTCAATTTAGAGGAAAAAAAAAAAATTGAAATTTGTGATTGTAGCCGTTAGATGGCGGGGTCTCCCCAGAATGTTTGATTTAGAAGCTCAAAATACATACGAGTGACACACGTTTATGGCCTGCAATCGTTATATTTCTCATCTGTTGTCAATTGTGTGTATTATGAACACCTAAAATAATGACTTAAGCACAGCGTTAGATGTTCGACTTCCAAGTTACTAAAAACAAGTAGGAAAACCCTTGTGATGGTTGTAAGCAGAACTTTGAACTTAAGAGAAAATGTGTATGCAACATGGAGAAAATCGTTTTGCTTCTCGGAAAAATAAATCTACACTGTGGATCTGAATAAAAAAAAGATATGAATAGTTTTGTCTAATAAACGTGGGAGGGGTGTATTTTTAAAAGAAAGACCTACTCCTTAAAAGTACACCATCCTAGATAGCTATTGAGGGAAGCTTTTAAAATGTTGTTTAAATAAAATAATGAGTAGTGTCTAAAATATGCAAGAACAATTTCAAAAGATTATTGGAATATATTTAATATTCAAATCACTCTTATAACATGTTGCATACATTTATCGTAAGCTGGAGCATGAAAAAAAGTATTCTGTATTATTCACAATTTTACAAATTGAGTATGTAAGAGCGAATATTACCTTGGTACTTAGTAAAGCGAATTTAGTATAGTACTAAGTGGCAAAACTGTTTGAGTTAAATTAGTGTTTTTTTTTCCCCAGAAAGATAAGTCCTCAATGGAAAGCTAATGGGAGACTAGGGAGTGTTGGCCAAAAAGGATGGAACCCCAAATTTTCCAAAGACGGACAAAGAGAACCAATGGAAAGAAAAAACAAGCACTTGCAATGCAATTGGTCTCGTGTTTGTTCGAGTTAAAGCTATTAGCGTTGTAAACTCCTAAATGGACCTTCCTTGCCACATACACTGAAAATGAAAAGTAAAACAGTTTCACATAAGCAAACCGATGGCCGCCATGAGTGCAAAGCAGACACACAAAAGGAAACAGAAGTTCGCTTGCAGTGAAACTATTAGCAAATGTGCTGCTAACGCGTCCTTTTATGATATTTTATTCACATCAGGACTCGTTTTAGGCCAATGAATTTTTTGACCCAGTTGAGAGACACCATAGGACGAGACAGCTAATCAATATATCAATCAATACATCAATAATGTCATCAATATTTATCACGACAATGCATTTCACTTTAGTCAAAGTCATTAATCAATTCAAAGACACTACCATAACCTTTCAGCCATGAATAACCACACCTTGTTTAGTAGAATTTTATGAATTTTATTCCCTATTAATTACAATCTAATAGCAAATGTGTTAATCTCAACACCAAGAAACATAATAGCATAGTCACAATATGGCAACTTTGATAAGCTTTCATTAAAGCGAGAATCACA
Source organism: Pleurodeles waltl (assembly GCF_031143425.1). Lineage (NCBI taxonomy): Eukaryota > Metazoa > Chordata > Amphibia > Caudata > Salamandridae > Pleurodeles > Pleurodeles waltl. Next base: position 727,948,390 of record NC_090436.1, read on the forward strand.
AACATCAGAACATAACACGGCGTGAACATAGATCAAGTTTAGCAGAGTGTCAATATTGCGTCAGTTTCAACAAAGCATAGTCTCAGTTGTTTATCTATTTGCGTCAGTTTGATGAACCCCTGTCCTAACCACTGATTAGCATTCGCATGTTGGGCTTCATGCAAAACAATTTAGAACACCAATTTGGAAAACATCTAGCTATGGTCTCTGTCAAAAGCAAGCAGTTGGTACCTAGAAAGGAAAAGCAAACAGACAAATTACAAATGCATTGTCATAATTACCCTCCAAGGATTAGGTCAGCGCACAGGTTCAGTCTTCGTCTTCAGGACATCAGTCAAATCGCCAACAGTCAGAACTCAGCTCTGGGGCAAAAAGGGCACTTCCCTCGTAAGGAAGTAAAGTGTAAATGGGCAGTCTAAGGGCGAGGATGGTTTTAAGTAAACCAAAAGGTCACCAAACAGAGTGACAGAGTTTCTGGATAAAATCAATAGCATTCCCTACCTAATTCTAAATGACTTCTCGTGACATGGGTTTTTATCCCTTTTTCGTAGTACATTCCCCCAAAATTCTATTGGTCGTTTGTTATACCCTACTATCTTTAACCTATCAAATTAAGCATTAGGTAATCCTAATCTTCACCCCATATTGTTTTACAAGTTTTTGATTGGTCTTCGTAATTGACGTCTTCAGAAATGGCACGTCCGGATGTGATTTCGTCCTCCTGTAATTCTTTGCACATCTTTTGATCAGCAGTTCCATTGTCTTCACCGGTTTGAATGACCTTGTACATTACATTAATCTACACTGTTTCAATTCATTTTAACATTTATTTTGCAAGACGATGAGAAGCGGTGGGAAACGGATTTACATGGTTACATTCATCTTCCAAGTTTAAGAGAAAAGAATAAACAGGGTCATGGCCCTTTGTGAGTCATCACACTGAAAAATAGAAAAATGCATTTAATATGAGAGCCAAGCAGCTAAGCTGCAGCTCATGCTAATTTAAGGCCTATGAGGTTTTCAATACAGATTTAATAACGCAAATGTTAGTATAAGCTCAATTGAACGTAACATAAACATTTTGATCATCATTTTTAGTTTGCGTATACATTGGTGGCCACTCTTCGTGGTCACAATTCAAGCGCACCCTTAAGCAAAATTGCTATTACTATAGTTTCTATGCTGCATCATCACACCTTCATTCATAAACATTTCATGTTAATATAGATTATATAAGCTACACTCTCTCAGTGCGATTATCCGGCAAAAGTGCAATTATCCATGTAACCGGCAAAAGTGCAAATATTCATGTAACAGGGTTGATGTGATGCAAAGCGTTTGACTACTGCCCAGAGAGTTCACGCTGCCCTTGAAATAAAGAGAAAAAGTAGACCAGAAATCATGCTGAAAACATGGAGCCTCGGTGGGTGCGCTCGAGGCAGGCTAAACACCGGAAAAGGCATGACGTATGCATGCCTTTCGCTATTGAAATCAAGCAAATTTTAAAAGGCAAGCCCACAAACCAATCAAACTGATGGGTGTGACGTGGGTGTGGTGAAAAGTACACAGAGAGATTACACCAGGGACAGAGCGCTTTGCATGCTCAACCCTAAAAAACGACTTCCCGCTCACAAGCAAAGAAGCGGTGCAGGACTACAGTGAAAAAAGAGAAGCACTGACAAGCCAGTGGGCCTGGTGTACAGAAAGTGCTTCTTCCTTGAATAGCGGAGGGGAGGGTGCTTTTGTATGTATGTGTATGTGGAGGAGGGTGGTATTGTGGACAGGCAGGCGGATAATCGTAAGAGTGCAAAGATGAGGGAGACAGTGCATGCCTGGAGTGACTGAGAGCCCAGCTTCACGCATCAAAAAGGTGCTTTTGATATAGTTGTAGCAAATTTGGCTCAGATCAATGATTAAAGGAAGAGAGTTCCATTTTTTAGCAGCAGCCACAGAGAAAGCCCTGTTCTGATTTTAGACTATCTAACTTTAGGAGCCTGCAGAAGAAATAGGTCTTTGGCTGGACAATAATGACCAGGTTTGTACCATTTAAGATTCTGAGATGCAGATGAACAGGGCACATGGACTTGAAAAGCACATGTTGTATCATAGGAAACCTGCACTGCCAGGGCCGATGTGATATGATCACACCTTTTAAGTCTGAGCACAAGTTGTTTAGAAGAGTGAATGAGTGAACAAACAGAACAAAGAAAAAACATAATACAGCACACATAACATATGGATGCCTTATTCATTTGGAAATAAATCCAAAGATAAAATCTAATTGAAATGATATTTCAGATTTCTCAGTGTCTGGCATTGAATGCAAACATGATTAACACCAGTAAGTTAGTGTTTCGACCCCTATAAGTTATTTGAATGGGGTCTACCTCAGGACAAAATGGTAGCAACCTGACCAGCAGAGATCATATTTCTCAAGAGCAATAAAGAACCTAAAGATATGATTAGATCCACAAATGAATGGTCCCCTAGGTAATGACTTCAAAGAGAACCATGCAGGCGGTATTTCATCTGCATCAAGGGTGACACAACAAGAAGCACATGGTGGAGGCAGCCTTTCATGGCCATGCACCCCCATCTCACCCACTGGCCTGGTGGCAAAGGGGGCCCTGAATGTGGGGGTGCAGGTGCACATGGACAGAGACAAAAGCTTGGCTCAATCGATGACTTTCAATAGATTGCAATGAGGTAGCTGCTCTGCTACTTACCAAACCCTGACCCAGAATAAGGTTATCTATGAATGATTTAGCACCAGGTGCCCCATAACATGCTGTGCACTAATGGCGATTAAGGCAGCCTCTTTCCGTACGCACTCTGGTCCACAAGTGTGCAACTCTATGCACCAGCCCAGAGGACGGCTATCCCGAGCCAACTGAGGCTCCATGGCACTACGGTACCCTTATGTTTTAGGGGAGATTCTGGCTTAGAAGCATTTAGTTATAATCGCACAGATGGCTGCTTCGCCCCACTGGCTCCTCAGTCAAGCATATATACCAAATGTCTGAACCTGCAGTTCCTTTCACACTGACCAAGATTTCTATTGCAACAACACATTATCTGCAGGGTAAAACTAACCTGTCTCACGATGGTCTAAACCCAGTCACGTTCCCTATTAGTGGGTGAACAATCCAACACTTGGTGAATTCTGCTTCAAAATGATAGGAAGAGCCGACATCGAAGGATCATAAAGTGATCTCACTATGAAGGCTTGACTGCCACAAGCCAGTTATTCATGTGGTAACTTCTCTGACACCTCCTGTTTGAAACCCAAAAAGTCAGAAGCATCATGAAGCCCTGCTTTCACAGTCTGTATTTATACTGAAAATCGAGACTGTGCAAGCTTTTGCTCTCCTGCAAGAGGTTTCTGCCATCCCTGAGCTTGCCTTAGGACACCTGTATTATCTTTTTACAGGTGTAATGTCCCAGTCAAACCTCTCACCTACCATTGTCCCTAGAGCGGGTTGTACCCAGTAGACTTTGGGCGCTTGAAGCCATAAGCGAGAGCACCACTGGGCTTGCCACCTGCCTCACCAGGTAAGTGAAAAAATGATGAGCAGGGGTATTTGACCTGTGTCCCAAGGGCCTCCCACTTATCGTACATCTCTCAGGTCTCTTCGCAGTGCCATACTAGAGTCAGGCAAGACCTTCTTCCCCTGCTGATTCTGACGAGTCCGTACCCTTGGCTATGGTGTCACTGGATAGTAGGTAGGAACAGTGGGAGTCTTGTTCCTCTATTCATGCGTGTCACTAGTTAGATGACGAGGCATTTAGCTATTCTTGTACCATCACACGGTGACTCATTCTGGGTTATTATTGCTGCACATCAGTGTCAATTCGGTCTTACTGTACTTAAAACTATCCTCTCATGAACATGATTCACATAAAGGACAGAGATAGAACACAATCCAGTATCTCTCTAACAATATAAATTGTCTGTGCCCTTACCGCATTCCTGGATCATCCGGATACAAATGCCCTGTGCAAAATAAGGCATGATTAACATGTGATTAACAATCATATATGTGACCTATACTGATTATGTGTATGTAATTACTAGAAATCTATCCTGAATTCACACACACATCAATTATCATCATGTATACATATATGTCTTAATTCACACACACACCTATTGTAGTAATAATTTTAAGGAATAAACATTAACTACTTCTAATACTATAATTCATCTCTAAGCATTAACTATAACAAACTTTGAGAGTCAAACAAACAAATATTCCTAAATATTATACTAATAGAGAAGAAATATGTGTTATACTATATTGTGTACATTTGAGTGTTAAGTTAAACAATTAGTTGTCCATGAATGCTTTGTTATATATTTGCATTGATTTTAATGCAAAATGAAGAAATGCAGTTACTTTGGGTAATAGTACTATCTATATATCATCAGTATGTATCAGCAACCCATGTACAAGCATCAAGCATAATTATGCACATTAAACACACAGATAAACAGTAGAGTCCTCAAAGGTTGCAAGCGTCTTGTCCCCTCTAGGGGTTTGGCAGTTAGGCTGTCCACCTAGGGCCCAGATAGTGGTACAGTTGCAGGTAACATATATCAGTACAACAATCACAGACATGTTAGCACGGCAAGTGTTGGTGCTTACAGCTTCCTACCTCACAACCCCTGGGAATGCATCTCCAGAGGATGACATAGGAATTGGCATCCTAGTGTATATAGGTGTCTTGGGTGTGGGCTGCAATCCTAATATCTTATGAGAGATCCTTTCTCCCCATGGACGCCTGGGAAAGGTCTCCTCAGATTGAGGCAATCAGCTTGGGCAGTGTCCAGTCTTCCACTCATGTCTTATGATTGCTAATCTCATATGTTGTAGGAGAGGACAGTTAGAGTTGAGATATCTATCACGGTAGATGATTATCATTTTTTGCTTCTAAGTTCCTGATGTGAATCTTCCAACACCCTCTGTCTGTTGACCCGCACACCCCTTGTATGCACCACTGCAAGGACATCAGATTTGGCACGAGCCCATTTCAGTAACCTAGCTAGCCAACACTTATTATCTGGGGCTGTGGGCACCTTCCATGACATTGCAATGTGGCATTTAAAAAGAATAAAGGCAAGGTCAAAAAATCTGTGCAAGTCATTATCTCCTTTGGATTTGGTTTGGAGTCCGAGTAAACAGGATTCAGGTGCGGTCAGTGGTGCTTCATCTGTAATTATGGTAGTGAGTCCTGTAACCTTCTCCCAGGCCCTCTGCATCACTGTGCACTGCCAGACCATATGATGGAAGCTGACGTCAGGTGTTCTGCATCTGGGAAAGTTTGAGGATGCTGTGGGGAACATTCGGTGAATGTGGTGTGGCATTAGGTATGCTTGGTGTAAATAATTAAACTGTGTAAATCAGAAGCAAGGGTTTCAGTGCACCTCCTTAACATGTTGGAACACTCGAGCCCAATGTTTGCCTGTCAGCAGCTGCGGGAGATCCATTGCCCATGTGGTCCTGGCCTCCACAGTCACACCCACCGGGGTAGAATTTAGTGTAGTAGTGCACCATGCACCTCTGCGTGACAGGAGTGTGTGTAGTCCCAGAAAGTGAGGTGGTTCTGCTGCGTCAGGTCCCCAAGTGGTATGGATCTCATATTGTATTGCATGGTGTGTCAAGAAATGTCCCACCATCACAGCATAAGTGTCCATAATGTGGTGAAAGGACATATGGGCACCATCTTGATGGAAGTTCCCAAGATGTTCAATTCACGCCTCCCTCCAGGGTGGCAAGTCAAATCTCATGGCCACTTCACAAAGTTCCAGAAGTTGCCACACTAATACTAGCAGGGAGTATGAGATATGGGGTTCCCTGTCATGAACATATCTCGGCCAGCTAAGGTGGGTCCCCTTCATCTGATGTGTCTTCACATCACAAGGTGGGCTCCTGGATCAGAAAACCATGTATATTTATGGTTTGCCACAAGCATCTTGCAAATAGCCGTGCTCTCAGACAAACAGTCACATCTAACCATTGCATCAGCCACTGCAGCTGTGCCGCTGCATAGTATATTTTGTAGTTGGGGGCACCAAGTCCACCCTCAAGTACTGCCTGCTTAAATATGGAAAGCGTCACCTGTCACCTGCCCGATCCTCATATCAGCTTCATCAAGATGCCATGTGGTTCTCAGAAAAAACTCCTGGGTAGCGAGATCGCCGGTGCAGCAAGAAAGTATAGGAGACAAGGCAGTATTAGCATTTTAGAAGTCGCCACACATCCCACTGGGGTCAGCGGTATGGATTGCCAGAAGGGCAGGAATTTCCGTATTGAACCCAGCACCTTGTCCACATTGCCCTCCCTGAGGTCTCCATGTGCATGGTATATCTGGACACGCAAGTACTCAAAGGTGTCATAGCACCATTTGAGTCAAAACTTTGACAAATCTTCCTTTGCAGGTTTTGGAATCAGAGACGGAGGAGCAGACACGATTTGTTCCAATTCATCCTGAGACTCAACACCGTTCTGAACTCCTCCAGCATTGTGATCAATGATGGGAGCAAGGCGGCTGCATCCTGGAGACAGACCAGGGCATCTTCTGCATACATCGAGGCAATATGATGCTTGCCATGTACCACTATCCCCCTTTGCTGTGCAGTAAATGCAAGCTACAATCCAGCTGCTCCATGGCCAGGGCAAATATCAATGGAGACAGGGGGCAACCCTGCCTTGTGCCTCCTTGAATAACAAACCTGTCAGAGATCACCTGGCCTGTCTGGACTTGTGCCATCTGATTTTTGTATGGACGTGGATCCATCTGAAGTATCCCAGTACCGTGGCCTCTAGTGCTGCCAACAGGTACTTGCAACCCAAGGTGTCAAATGCCTTCTCAATATCTGATTATACCACAACCTGATTCTGAGCCTCGGTTGGGATAGCTTTTACCAGGAGAAGTAGCTGATTAATATTTAGGAAGGTGCTGTGCTCAGGTATAAACATGGATTGGTCATTATGTACAAGGGTACTGACTAACAGGAGGAGCCTGTTGGCCAGTACCTTCCCCAGTATCTTATCATTTAAATTGAGGAGAGACAACAGACAGGATGATTGGACATCTAGGTGGTCTCGGCTTCTCAGAGCGAGTCCGGGAGCTAGCCCAGCATCCTGGCTTCATTAAGCATCTCTAAGAGCCGCTGGAAGAGGTGCGCGTTAAAGGTGGCATAATAATAAATCAACAAACAGTCCGTTCCCGGTGCTTTATTCTGGGGAATATGAGCAATGGCTGCCCATATTTCTTCTGGCTGGGGAGGCGTCTCTAAATCAGCTCATTGTAATGGAGTCATTTTGGACAGTGGGAGATCCCGTAGGAATCTCTCTTTTCTGTCAAGGGAAAGAACATACCCGGCTGCATACAGAGTCTGATAATACTCCCACAACATATTATTGATGGCAGCCTGTGTGCCATCACTCAAACTAATGGCTCCTATTGGTGGCCACTGTTTGTCTTCTTTCACCAGCCAAGGTAGCAGTCTGCCCGAGTGGTCTCCCACCACATGGAGAAGAGCAGGTCACCACTTGTAGTCATGCATCCCCAGTCAAGCCTCCATCTATCTATGTACTTTGCACAGGTGTTGGAGCCATTCAATAGCAGCAGGTTGTCTATCCACCACAGTTTCAAGGAGTCGCAACTCTCACTCATGGGTCAGCAGTGCCTCGTTCAGGACCCGTTGGACACCCCACGTTGTGGCAATACAATGTCCGCATATGACAACTTTGTGCACATCCCACTCCAGTGCTCTGCAGGGGAAATGTATCTTTGCTGATGTCAAAGTATTGAGTGATATGTTTCGATAGCACTTCCCTAAATGGGGGGTCCCTTAGTGCTTCAATCTGAAGCTTCCAAGTAGGTATATCAGGATGTTTTCTTCCGCAATGGAGTGTCAGTAGCAGTGAGCAATAGTCGGACAGGGTAGACGCCAAATATTCTGCACTGACGATCTGCATGCCCAGTATTTCACTGCATAGAAAAAGGTCTTGTCTAGTGTGTACACCATGAACAGGGCAGAAGAATGAATGAATGAAAATTCAGCATTGTGGGAGGGGACCAGGTGCCATGTATCATACACCCATGTGTGAGCCATCCAGTCCCGAAAATGGGGTGAGGTTCTGAAGCAAGGAGTGCCAGCAAGCGGTGGGATAGACTGATGCCGATCCATGTCGGGCACACAATTAAAGTCACCACCGCATTTGCACGGAGTATGTGGGTGTAAGAGTGTTAAAGAAGGCCATCTGGTTAGTGTTGGGGCGTAAAGGCCCACCAGTGTAAGTGGTGTTCCATCTAAATGACCCTCAACAATCACATATCGACTCCTTTCATTGACTCTATGTGTGTCTGCCGTAAAAGGGACCCTAAGGATATCCAAATTAAAACCCCTAGTGCATATGCCTTTGCCATGGTGCCCTACACATGTTCCCTTCATTTCACATGAAGGTTACGTACCTCTACCTGTGTTATATGTGTATCTTGTAAAAATGCAATGTGTGTGTGGCAGCGTATGAGGTAAGCATGCACTCAATATTGTTTTGTGGGGGTAGGTAAGTCCTGCATGTTCCATGTCGGCAAGTTATATTGTGCAGTGGCTCAGCAGACCAAACTTGTGTGAACACAATGTGTGGAATCTCCTACACACCCCAGCCATGGTGAAATGCCCCTTCTCCAACTGGGCCATAGCTCTGTAATAAATGCTTGAGACTCCACATATATGAAAGAAAAACAACAAAACATACCCAACACTCCCCTTCCAAGGTCAGAAGGACCACTTGTCCCCACCAAAACTACACATCCAGGAACCAGTAACATAATAAATAATATGAAATAAACCATGTCCTGTTCGAAGACCATGTGGGGTGTGGTGCACCAAAAGTCAGATCTCCAGCAGGAGGACCTGCTACGAGTATCAGGACTTCTGGCCTTTGGCCAGGTACGATCATAAAAGAACCCTGCCTGCATTGGATGGACAGGCCTAACCGGAAGCTTCCAGCAATGGACATTGCCAGTGTTCACAAGAGATCATATGACAGTCTTGGTGTCAATTCTGGGCCCCGATTAGTCTCCTCAGTTGAGGCCCGGGATTCTCCAGTGTCTGAGCCAACATCCGAGGCAGAGTCTGAGTGTAGTGCATAACAAGGGTTCTTGCCATAGTGCAGTGCTTCTGTCATCACCTGTGACTATTTACTGGCCACCTGCTACTGGGTGGGGTGACTGCTAACCCCTCTCCGTCTCCTGCACCATGATCAGGCACCCGCTGCTTGATCATCAACTGGAGTAGCCAATAGACCTTTTGCACGGAGCCACATCCATACGTCCTCAGGAAATGAGAAAACGTGGTAGATTTAGCTGTCCATAACTTTTAAGCATGATATAAAAGAATATATTTCAATTTCAGCTCCCAAAGATGTAGCACTACAGCGTAGGTGCTATGGAGCCTTTGTACCTCTGTAGTGAAGGCCGAGTATGCAGTAATAGTGCCATTCTCAAAGCACCAGGGGCCTTTCATACTGAACAGCTGTAGTATCAGATCTCTGTCCCTATAGTGAAGGAGCCAAGCAATGACAGGTCTCGGGCAGACTCCTGGAGATAGCGGTTGTTCTGGTATGTGATGTGCTTGTTCCACAGAGAAGAACTTCGGAACCTTGCCCTCCAATACAGTACACATCAACCAATTCTCAAAAAAAAGTTCAATGCTCAGATCTTCGGATCATTCAAGGAAGCCCAGGAAGCAGGCACTACTACATATCGAGAAGCCCTCAGCGTCTTCTGCTCATCCGTGGAGGGAGGTTACTTCCACCTTCATGTCTTTCAGTTAAGTTTGAAGACCAAGAAGCATGGGCCACAAGGAAGTCAGTGAGGTCTCAGCCTTGTCCACCTGCTCTGTCAGCTTCCGATGATCTGCTCGGAGCAGATTCACATCCAGGGATACCTCATCAATCTTGATTTCCAGTGAGGTTTTAGTGTCCAGTATGACATATAATATCTTTTGAACAGGTCATAATGACTGCGTAGGATGGTCTCCCGGTGGGCCGGTGCCCTGGGTTATGGTCGGGGGGCAGCAGGTTTGTATCTCCACCCAAGCACAGGCCAGGCTTTTGATAGACTTGGGCTTCACCATCATGTCCCTGTTTGTGCGGGAGGTGAGCAGGAGCCCCAAGATCCCCCACCAATAACTCCTGCCCTCCCCTAAGCCCCGCAGACAACCCATGCAGCTGCTTCTATGCACTCTAGATGGTTGGTGCTCAGATCCTTCGTGGGGCGCTGTGATGGTGTGAGCAGGTCAACCAAAGTCCCAAGACGTGAGTTAGATTCCAAAGGTGCCCCAGCAGGAGGTTTACAGCCAAAGAATGTCAAGGGGAGCCAGGGCAGCATGCTCCCAGTAGGCCCCTAGCAGTCCCAAGGTCGCACTCTCTTCATGTGCAGGGGCCAAATATAGTGCAATTAGAGGCTTACTGGTCAAAATCTACTGACTCAGCCTTCACAACGACAGGGCCCAGGGGTTTCAACTGTGGTTCAACTTAGGGTAGGGTGTCTTTCTCCCACTGAGCAGCTTCAATTCATCCCTCTTCCACTGAGGGGCCATCCCGGGGCACTATGAGACAGAAAGGGGTCAGCAGCGCCCCACCCAATCACTAGTCCCACCAGACCCCAAAGTTCAAGATGCAAGCCTTCGCACCAAGCATACGGTGTCCCACAGAGCCTCTCTTCCTGTAAGGCCAAAGGCCACCTGGGTCCATCAGCAAACTTCCCCTGCTGTTAGCCCCCACCAAGAATTAGCTGCTTGGACCCCTATCAGTCAGGCAGCTGCCTGTGGGCAGACCACAACAGAACACAGCAAGGTTGCGGTCTGGTAGCGTGTGATGCTCCAAGGGCACTGCAGGTCTCAGTGCATCACAGTGTCGCCCTACTCGGGCTGTCTCATGTCCAGCCGTCAGGCGTCTCAGCCATGCATCACGGCCCAGGCATGCCAGGACAGCATTTGGCAAAGTATCAACAAGAGCAATGATCTAAAGGTAGGGATAGATTACATCAATATGTTGAAACACAGTGCTCAATACTGTCTTTATGGATTAATTATTTACCAAAATTTATTGCAACTAATTACATGCAAGGCAGACAATAACTCATTAGTGAATATATACAGAATACAAAATATTTACAACACAAGACATTACACACATAAAATTAAATTAAACACAGAATTGAATTCACATTTTCATCTTGATTCAACTATGGCCAACATCTAGCTTCTCAAAGTCTTGTAGCTGACCATACCGTCGGTAGAGGGTTGTGCCCAACAACCTTTCTTTGTAAAATACTGGTGGTCACTGTTTCAAAATTCTGATTGTAATCCACTCTGTTGCGATGATTGGAAGTTCACACACAAGCCACTGTCAAATACCTATATATTTTTTAAGGTATTTTGCAGTGCGTATTAAGTGATTTTTTTGTAAAGCTGATTCCAATTAAATAACCCAATCTCGCCAATATGCATGTCAACACATTTCGGCCTTTTCAATCAGGGCCTCATCAGGACTATCAAGGGGCAGCGTCACCTCTATTACTCCAGCCATTTACCTGTGCTTCATTGAATTTCTTCACTTCGACATGCAGAGCACTGGGCAGAAATCACATTGCGTCAACCCCCACCCCAGGCCTTTGTGATGCTTTATTTTAAATATACAGTTGGATTTCTCTGGTCCCCACCAGTTCTAAGTCAGCTGCTAGGAGTGGTCCGAGGAAGAACACCAGCCCGTGCCTGGGGGAGAGGCACAAGGAAAGGTGACCACCGCAGCTGAGAAGATCCACAGGAAGGGCCCGGCTCACGTCCAGAGTCACCGGTGCCATGGAGGGTGACACCTTGTCCAGCCCCACTTCGTGCACCAGCCCAAACTACCCAGTCCTTTAAACCAATCCTTAGTCAGATGTTATGGATCTCACTTACCAAATTTTCGTCCCTTCATTGTTCTGACATGCCAGAGGATGTTCACTTTCTAAACCTGCTGGGGATATATGGGTACATCCGGGTGGAAGATTTACACTATGCCCCCTGAATTTCCAAGGACCAGCGAGAGCTCAAGGATGCAGATGGAATCATGATGCTTTCAAGGGTCAGGCCCCTCTCTCGGGGCTAATCCATTCCAGGGTGCCTTGATCTTTACAAAGAAAATATAACTCTCCCTGGGACTTCCGCTGACTTCTCCAGGATCATTGGTGTTACCGCACTGGATGCCCTCCATCTCTGCCACTCTGGGTTCAAAGATTTGACCTAGACTCCCTGTTGGTTGGCTGAGGACAACAAAGACCATCAGCTATCCCTTCAGAATGGCCCTTGCCCATCTCTCAGGACTGACTGACCCATGTTCAACTGTTCACATGTAATTCTCAGTCTCTTTCTCACTTGCACACACCCCACACATTCACAAAAGCAGAGCAGGAAGTCACACATTCTCCCACGTTGCACCTAAGACATAGAAGTTCCTCCAATAACATAACTGAGCCTCCACTTCACTTCTTGATGTCTACAAGAAGCTGAAATCCTGGATCTTTGAATAACTCTATGTGGACCACTCGCCTACACACCTGCTCAAGTGCCTGGATACCTTAATGGGTGATTAGTGCACTATATAAATCGACATAACATAATCCTTAGTTCCTGCAGCTCTCAGCTACAGCTGGGTCTGGGCCCAATGCTCCATCTATTTTCAGGGCTAGTTGATTTGGCAGGTGAATTATTACACACTCCTTAGCGGATTTCGACTTCCATAGTCACTGTCCAGCTGTCTGTATCAGCCAACACCTTTTCTGGGGTCTAATGAGCATTGGAATTGGGCGTCTTAACCTGGTTTTGGTTCATTCCACATCACCAGTTCTGCTTACCAAAATCCTGGTTAGTTTCTTTGCCTCAGGTTGGTAAAATGCTTAAATTCAGTGGGTCGCATTGTCTGATCTAAGGTCATAGCTGGATGGCAAAGCATGTAGGAGATGGGACTAGCCACTAGGCTGCAGGGGCTGAGTTCATGGCATCATGCCCTTTCCTGTATAAGAGACTGAAGTCGGCAGGGGCTGGCGTGGCAAATACCCGTGGCCAGGCAAGCGGGAGCCTCCCCGGCTGTGAAAGTGGACATCAGATGTGTTGCATGCAGGCAGCCATGGGACACCACAGACAGCCACATGTGGCACACAGCCAGGCACCCAGGATGTGCCCAGGATGGACGGATTGCCCACCTGCCCCCCCACTAAGGAGGGTGGAGGCAAGGCGTGCTGGCAGCTTACCTCCGAGACAGGACAGGGGTGGGATCCTGCAAGGGTGATCAGGGGGTCTGACTTTGGTGGTGGGGGTCAAAGGGAACACCAAGGTACCCTGTGATTGCCCCATGGTGTAAGAAGCCACTGGGTCACATTTCACTGTGAAGTATGCAACTGAAGCTGAGCTTAGTTGTGAATTTCATCTTTGAATTCAACATTTTAGCACACTTTTCAACTACACATCCATCGATACTTCCATTGCCATCTTCATTTATAGGAATGATCATTGGGAAAAAATGGGCGGAGTCTTTATTGATTCCGAAATTATGAATAGTACACATGCAAATTCATATGAAAATACAAAGAACCAATAAAAAAAATCAGAATAGCAATTATTATCTCTAAAATCTTATTTCCTAGCCCCCAAAGATCCAGTGACCCAGGACCAAATACTAATCTATGCCAATCCAATCATGTAATTAGCAAACTCATATTTCTGGTTAGGCTAGTTGTAGTAATACAGTACTGCTGAAGGAATCTGAAAGGCATACACTGGATCAGAGTCAGGAATAGCATTGACAGTGTTGTCGCACTCACTATATCCCACAAGTTTAAGGCCATTTCTAGTCTTGCAGGCCAGTGTTAGCAAGGTGAATGACAGCAGGCACAATACTTAGATTTGGGAATCAGAGATTGCCACTGTACTGGGGCATTTAGGGAGGGACATTGTCAGACTCATCAAGTCGATGTCCGTGGAAGAACAGGTCAAGGCAAGTCTCTTTGTTATTGAAAGGAACGTGAATCCTGGGTGCACCCCAGAGGTATAAGTGAACAAGTGAGTGCAGATTTACCATAAAAAAGATTCATGCATTGCCAGTATCCTTCCAGCAAGGACAGGGTTTTGTCTTTGTAAACAGAAAGTCTGCCCTCTGGTGGGCAGTAGACACGGTGCAGTTATCCTTGAAACACATTGTTCCCTACCTCAGTGAGGTACCACAGAGACCCAAAAGTTCAGACTTGCAGCTGGTCACCACAGACAAAGCTGGTAACAGTGAGATGGAGGGGTGATCTACTGAGATGACTGAAGCTTTGAAGACACTGATACCTGAGTCACTCCTTGTAGCTTTTGAGCATGTTGAATCAGTGGAGCAGGCCCAGAAGCAGAAGGCTGAGCTGCGGCTGGAGAAACAGCAACTGCAGAGAAGTTGGAGATGTTTGTTGCATTGAGCAGTGTACACCTAGTCTCAAATCCTTCAGCAAATCACAGCACTGGTGGTGATCTGCAGAACTTGGTAGGTTTCCTTCCAGCAGGGTTAAAGAGCTGATTTTCGCTGATGAACTTTCACAAAAACAAATTACCAGCAATTGAAACTGCAGACACAGTGAATCAATTACCTGCTGTATTGCAAGATCACGTCATCATTTCAATGCATGTCTAGAGTTGCAATAAAACTTGGGTTTTGGAAGAGGGCATCACTGGTTGGTGCATTATTACTTTGCAAGGGCTCATTCTAGTTTTTTGCAAGGGAACGTGTACGAATGACTCAAGTGCCTAGAGTACGATATTGGGCCTCCTATATCTTCCTAACAGTAGATTATACCTTTTTCTTTTCTAGAGGATTCTTGGTAATTGGCACAGAGAAAATGCTAATTACTAGAGCTTCGCACCACATGAAATTAAGTGGGGGCCCAACCTGAAAGGCACCCCATACTGGGAGATGAAGTTGCTCAAAAACTACTTAGCCACAGTAATAGCATTTGCACGAGTACAGTGGTAAGCCTTGATTCACCCTGAGAACATCCATACAATTATAAGCACATGTAAGTAGTCCCCACATTTGGCCATCCTGAATAGATTCCATCTGCAAATGGACAAAGGGCCCCCAAGCAGGTAGATGGGTAGCAGGACTGGTCTTGATCCTTTTTTTAATATTGTGAGCTTGACACATGGCACCAGAGTAACAATATTTCTTTGAAACAGAATACCAGTGGCTTGCCTTGGCATGAATCATACCATTGCTACAGATATTGGCAATATCATCATACAGATTGGCCAGGTGAGAAGAAACAATTTCAAGGCAACCACTCTCCTGATACTGTTCCTCTACTCTCCATCTGGGTCTCTTTTACAATTCTGCTTAACCCAGGTCTATTTTTTCAGGGCCAGTCGCCTTCTCCTGTAAAAATCCTTGAGGGTAGGTACAGGAAGTACATCATGTTGCTCAAAATACATTGTTATTCTAATACCAGAAGACAAGGAAGCTTTCTTAGCAGCTAGATCTGCCAGGGCTCGTCCATGAGATACTTTATCTTGTGAACACTGATAAGCAGCACATTTGACAAGAGACATCTTAAAGGGTAACATTAAGGCATCTACTAGGTTTTGAACATAAATTACTTCTTAATTAGGGTTCCTGCAGAAGTAAGTATCATTATTTGCCGCCACAAAAGCATGAAGTCATGGGAGGCTCCAAAAGCACACCTACTTGGGCTCAGCAAACCTGTGGTAAATGTTAATTCCCGCAACTTCATGTTGGCCACACACAGTATATCCAGCTTCACAGTTTCCAGCAATATTTATGAGACAGAAACAATCCACAAAGCACACCAGTTTGGTGTTGGGTATTGGTGCATTAGACAGATCATTGCAAGGACCAGCTAGGTTTTCAGTGACTGACAGACAATCATGCTAATCATCTTCCTGAGAGGTGGGCATCTAAGAGGCTGGTATTAAACTGGGACAATGAGACAGGATGATGTGGGAAGTTTACAACAACAAAATTTATTAATGGGTCAACTTGTCATTGGACTCTCATTGTAGAAACAAAACTGCTGGATTTTAGGTGGAAGCACCGCCGTGTGTGGGGGTACTGAGTCGGATCCCACAGCGAATTATAGTTGTTGGCCCAACCCTTATGGCTAGCTAGCAGTACCTCGTCAGAACCCAAGAATAGAGGAGCTTTGTGGCAGCTGATGGCATGACACTCCACAACTCCTCAGGGAAGTTGGGTGGAACATATCTTACCCCTTTCTCTCAGTAATACACATCTCATACATACAAAGACAAACAGAAGTAGGATTTGGTTCAATATGTTTTATTGAAGCAACTGCATTCTGAGTAAAAAGGCATGAATTGTGATTATTAGGATAATGAAACACAACACTATTATTGCTGTGATTAGAAAAGTGAAACAGAGAAAAAGACCCACCATACTGTCACAATGGTGAATCTAAAATCCCTTCCGGCACTACTTAGATTCTACATGAGAGTGATAGCAGTGTTAGTCTTAATCTGCCTGTCTAGCCCCTGGCATGAAACCCAATTTCCATACCTGTGATTATAGGTAGAGAAGACATCTGTTGGTCTGCTGGGAGTCCTTCCACATATATGAAGAGAAGACGCAGAGTGTCAGCAGAAACTGCGATGACAGTGTGCAGTATGAGATGGCTGTCTGGAATGTCCCCCTTAAGGTGGTGGGGGCAGTGTTGTGTTTTATACTAAAACATCTGATGTTCTAATAACCGACCTGATGTGACAATACGTATTTTTATGTGTAAGTTACACGTTGCACTTTTCAGACCGGCAATACCCAGTAAACTATCTTGTGCAGCCTTTGGTTGAGCACAGGATGAAAATGTTGTGCAAAGAAATGAATAAAAAAGTCTGCATGGAAGGGCAACTGATCAAAATAATAAAACATTGCCACTAAAATGAAGCTTTGCTAAAAATAATAATAAGAAGAATATGATAAGTCACCAGGTGAGGGCACAGGTCTTAGGTCTAGAGCTAAAATAAATGTGCCTGTGTAGATGCTAAAATAACCTCACAACAAGCAGAGCAGTATAAAGATGTTGCATCTTTGTAGCAGATGGGAAGCTAAGGATACATAATCAGTGCTGCATTTAACTTCAGGAGTGATGACATATTTAAGGTCATAATCTGTGGCTGACAGGAGCGTGAAATGTGGTTGGTATACCTAATGGTATTTGCGAATTTTAGTGGGTTTTGCGTTTTGTTGTGTAACTGTATCTTTTCTTTAATTGTGCTTGTTTCATTAGATTCCTGAGTTTTTTTTAAACATAGGTGTAAGTGTTATGCCCATAGCTAACCATATCTTCATGTTAAGCTTTGTTTTTCCAGTGGACGAATGTCTATATATAGGTATACTGTATATTCTGTATCTCTCTCCCATTCTCTCTCTCTCCCATATTCTTCCCTTCCTCTCATGTTTAACTTCTCATCTTCCATGTCTCCTTCTATTTTTTCAGTCTCCACTTGCTTCACCTTCTTTTCTTTCATCACCCTCTTCTCTTAGCCCTGCCTTTCTCGCTGTCTCTGTACTCACCTATCTCCAACCTCATATTCCCTTCACCAACAATTCCCTCACCGCCTTTGTCTCACACTCAGTGTGATAGCATGAGTAGTGGTGAAATTAAATCAATTGATAGGATGAACACCTCCACTGATATATTCTTATGTGAGGGACCTACAAGAGTTATGCCACCATTTCTACAATCTCATGAAAACTAAAATACATTTTATAAATTTACAATGTAGAAGGAAGGTTTTCCAACTATCATTACATTTTATGGTGTATATATTGAGAAAAAATATAGTTTTGATAGTTTCCACACAATACTGTGGATGTTGAATGTCATCAAATGAACAGTGAACTTTAATCAGTGATTCACTGATATGAGAAATATTGAAATAAGGATATCACAGATCCCAATCCCAATGAAAACCAAAGCAGTTGTGATTGGTCAAATGAAGCTCTTCCTCTGTTAATATTCAAGGAACTGTGTTTGTGATGTGTGTGCAATCTTGCAGTGTGGTGTGATGTTTCTTATTCCTGATTAACACCAAAGTGCTTTCTAAAGAAACACGTGCTTAATTATTTGACAGCCACACTGGAGGGTGGGATTAGTTGCTTCCAGAAATAAATTACAGCGGCCCTACAGTGTGTTAAAATAATATATACAACTTTGGCATTCTGGGGCACTTTTAAAAACATAGCTGGAACTGGTAGAATAAGAGGCTCACCTTTTATAGTGAGATGTTATGTATGTTACCAACATCTGTATATCGTGGTTCCACCATTTGTATGGCCCCATAGTGTTTTCAAAGTCTGATGTGCATGTATAGACAAGTTTGTATTTTGCTGAATGCAACATTATACAGGTTTTACATTCTATGGTAGTGGGACTTCAGCCTTGATGTTTCCCCATTTACCTCAACATGAATAACTTTAAACTAACTCCAACGTAGCCTACTCTATAAAGTACTCAGCTTTGCAGTTCATCAGACAATTTGGTATTTTATTTAGCACTATATACCACACAATGGCTGCATCACAGTATCAGAGCCAACACAAAGGTGAGGTCTACTGGCCCGATTTACAGTTTTGCGGACAAGTTACTCTGCCACAAATGGGACCAACACCCTGTCTACTTCACCACACATGCAATATATGCTGTGGAACGTACTGTATGGCAGAAGGGACATCCATCATACTTGGGACAGAGCACCCATCCACCAAGGTCTAAATCAGGCCCTCAGTAAGATGTACATCTACATGGTTACAGGAGAGTGGGAAACTAACACATAAGGGAGTCCATTCATCCTCATGTATCATCATTATGTATGCCTGAGTTTAGGTACCTATTTGGGGATCTGTTAAATATTTCATAGTGCTGTATTACTATTAGAATGGGCTATAAGTTTAAGGTGTACTCTGTTGTATTGTATTCTAATATAGCTCAATTTATATGGATCTTTATACCCCTTGAAAGGAATTGAAGAGCGTTTGGCAACAGGTAGGATGTTACTCCGCTGGAGTGTTAATAATGGAAGAGAATGTGTCTGTCATGTGAGTTATATGGGTAGTGTTTTGATGTCATGAGTACAAGAGTTGAGCTTTTACTGAGTTTTGTGGTTATGCCTAAGCATGAATTTAAAATAAAAGGGTGAGGGCTCTTGGACATTAAACACCACTGTATAGTTGCCACCGAAGATATGCACCTCATCAAGGACAAGGGTCACTCACCCTACTTGATCTTTTGGCAGCTTTTTATACTAACTCCCACCCCATCCTTATCCAACTCCTCCACAAGACTGGTTTCGGGCTTGGCAAGCCAGCCCTAGATAGGTTAACCCTTCCCGTTTAACTGTTGCCAAAATACCCTTCCGGGTAATATGTGCTACAAATAGTAATTGCATTACATAATATAATGTGACATGGCTACAAGTGTTTGAGCATAGAGTGGCCTATGCAGAGGAACTCTGGTGAACTCTTGCATTCGTTATCTGAAGAGAAACCCACAGGAGAGACCCTAAATAGCCCTCAGAGGAGGATTGGCCACCTAACCAGGAAAGCACCTATCAGGAGGGTCTCTGACATCACCTCCTGGCATTGGCCACTCAGAGGCCTCCATTGTGCCCTCACACCTCTGCATTCAAGATGGCAGAGGTCTGGGACACACTGGAGGAGCTCTGGGCACCACCCCTGGGGTGGTGATGGACAGGGGAGTGGTCACTCCCCTTTCCTTTGTACAGTTTCACGCCAGAGCAGGGGCTGGGGGATCCCTGAACCGGTGTAGACTGGCTTATGCAAGGAGGGCACCATCTGTGCCATTCAAAGCATTTCCAGAGGTTGGGGGAGGCTACTCCTCCCCAGCCCTTAACACCTATTTCCAAAGGGAGAGGGTATAACATCCTCTCTCAGGGGAAATCCTTTGTTCTTCCTTCCTAGGACTGGGCTGCCCAGACCCCAGGAGGGCAGAAGCCTGTCTGTGGGTTGGCAGCAGCGGTAGCTGCATTGAAAACCCCAGAGAGCTAGTTTGGCAGTACCCGGGGTCCATGCTGGAGCCCCGGGAATGCATGGGATTGGCACCCCAATGCCAGATTTGGCATGGGGGGACAATTCCATGATCTTAGACATGTTACATGGCCATATTCGTTATCATTGTGAAGCTACATATAGGTATTGACCTATATGTAGTGCACGCGTGTATTGGTGTCCACGCACTCAAAAAGTCCGGGGAAATTGCCCTGAACAATGTGGGGGCACCTTGGCTAGTGCCAGGGTGCCCTCACACTTACTAACTTTGCACCTAACCTTCACTGGGTGAGGGTTAGACATATAGGTGACTTATAAGTTACTTAAGTGCACTGTAAAATGGCTGTGAAATAACTTGGACGTTATTTCACTCAGGCGGCAGTGGCAGTCCTCTGTAATATTGGTCTGAGCTCCCTATGGGTGGCAAAACAAATGCTGCACCCCATAGGGATCTCCTGGTACCCCAATACCCTGGGTACCTAGGTACCATATGCTAGGGAATTATAAGGGTGTTCCATTGTGCCAATAAGAATTGGTGAAAATGGTCACTAGCCTGCCGTGATAATTTTAAAAGCAGAGAGAGCATAAGCACTGAGGTTCTGGTTAGCAGAGCCTCAGTGGCACAGTTAGGCACCACACAGGGAACACATATAGGCCACAAACTATGAGCACTGGGGTCCTGGCTAGCAGGATCCCAGTGACACAGGCAAAAACAAACTGACACACAAGTAAAAATGGGGGTAACATGCCAGGCAAGATGGTACTTTCCTACACCCGCCCCACCTTCCATACAACTTCAGAGTTGTATGGAAGTGCTTTCTAACATGGTACTCAAACACTCCATTTTTTTATTTAGGGGATTTTACCTCTTGGGCAGATGGTGAGATACCCTCTTCTTTTAAAGCGGTACAGGACCCCTGTAACATTTTGGGATTATATCAGCGTGTGTCAGACCCAACTCATCGGGAAGACCCCCCCCTAGATCTGATCTTCTCCCCAGAAGGATTGATATATATGAATAAGATCCTTCCTCTACCTGGGTCCGACCATTTATTGGTTACTTTCTGAGAGTGAATGACCTTGGGTACCCTAAGCAACACAGGAAGGGTTTTAGGAAAGTTAGACCCTGGTATAAGTTGAAACGGGGCAAATCACTATTGAGACCTATTTTCAACCTTTCTGAGTCTTTTGATCCCAGAAGACCAGTTGAGGCGAACTGTTCATCTTATGAAGAGGTGATTACAGGGACATTGGATACCATTATCCTGTTCGAGAGCATGAAATGCAGAAATAAATCCTCGGCATCCTGGTATGGACTCATTGAAAACCCTGAAAAATGTCTGTAGAAAATTACAATGAAACTGGCATAAGGAGTATAAAGAAGGTTACAAAGAAGCTTTTAGAAAAGCTCTCTGTAAGTATAAAACTGAGATCAGAAAAGTAAAAGCAGAATACTATACTAACACCATTCTCTCTGCCACAAATAGCTCAAAAAAGGTGTTTGAGATTCCTTGGGATCTTATCCATCCTGAATGTGTTAAACAGTAAGCCCCCCACCTCACAGAAAATTTGCAGTGATCTTGTTGAGTATTTTGATGATAAGATCTGTAAGATCCTAGAGGACCTTGGTTCTTAATCTCAGAATATAATTTTCAGCTCCATGACTTCCCCCACCAAGAAGAACCCTACTGCCCTTTGGAATAGAAACCTCCAGGCAGATAACTGTGTTTATAGCAATTCTGATAGGCCTCTTACTTGCAAGCCTATGTTGAAGGATCAGGAAAATAAACTTGAGTGGGTTGAGCCCAACTCTGAGGAACTTTTTCAATCTTTAGTTGGACAGATTTCATCAGGGTCCCCTTTGGATCCTATACCTCTTAGGGTCTGGAAAGAGCTAGGAGATGAGCTTGCTCTTCCAATCCTGCGACTGAGTAATCAGTCTTTTGAGTCTGGGGTGGTCCCCCTCAAAAGTGGAAAAGGGCCGTTGTTACCCCACTTTTAAAAAAGCCTACAGCAGACCCTCAGCGTTGAGTAATTTTAGGCCAATTTCGCTGCTCCCGTTCCTCATAAAAATTTTGGAGCGATATTTGAGTAAAAAGCTCTCACAATATCTGTAAAAGCAGTCCCTCCTAGAGGAGGAACAGTTTGGGTTTAGACCGGGACATGGAACTAAGTCTGCCCTTCTTGTCACCTTAGACGAACTACGCTTGAGAGTAGACAGAGGCCTGCCAACAGTTCTAGTTATGTTAGACCTGTTGGTGGCCTTTCATACTGCAACCATAAAACTCTTCTTGAAAGGCTGGCCGAAATTGGGGTGCGAGGACTGGCTTTGAAATGGATTGGATCTAATTTAGGTGATTGCTCCCAGGCTGTGGCCTTGCCCCCTTACTGTTCTCAATTCAGAAGTCTGCAGTCAGGAGTTCCTCAGGGCTCGGCTCTGAGCCCAATCCTGTTCAATGTATATCTGAGACCGTTGATTTCTCTGGTAAAGGCGTACGGTATCACGCTAGTTAATTGGGCTCACAACACACAGCTGATCCTTTTTTTAAACGAAAGACAACCGAACTCTATGGATAATTTTCAAAAATGTATTTTGGATGTTGTCAAGTGGATGAATGTAAATTCCCTTAAGGTGAACTGGGATAATACAGAATTTCTTCGTTGTTCAGCTAATAAAATCCCCATGCAGTTTTCCCTTACCTACTCTTACTGACAGAAAATGATCTGCTCCCCTCTAGCACAGTTCGTAATCTGGGAGTTCGATTTGATGACAAGTTACCGCTGGAGGGGCATATTAAAAGAGTCGCTAGCACCTGCTTTGCGCTGTTAGGAGACCTTGGGTAGGTGTTACCGTTCCTACCTAATGACGCCTGCTCTACTATTAGGCGTAGTATTATTTTGAGCTGGCTTAACTATTGTAATGCCCTTCTGCTTGGAGCTCCAGACTCTTTGATTTATAAGTAGTGCGGAGTTCAGGTAGCAGTGGCTAAGCTTGCATTGAATAGACCTTGCAGGTCCTCAGCCTCTAAAACCTTGCAAGACCTCCATTGGTTCCCAATTGATTGGAGGATTGTTTTTAAAGCTATGTGCATTGTTTTTAAAGCACTACAAGGACATAGGACATTTCTATTATGCCAGAAATTGAAAAGCTGTACACCTGGAATATGCCTCCGTTCGAGCACTGCAAACCTGCTCACTGCAAACAAGTTCTGTAAGGTAAGACAAGACGATTGTGCCTTTACAGTCAAGGTGGCTCAGACCTGGAATATGCTGCTTGCTTATCTCAAGTCAAGTTTGGATTTTTTATCTTTTAGGAAGGCTTTAAAAATGTGGCTTTCTCAAAAGTATGCATTGTAGCCAGCTTTCAGTTACTTGTTGTCTGCGGTTTCACACTCTGTCTCGCAGTCTGAATCTCCAATTAGCTTAGCGTCATGATGCCAGTGTTGGTGATAGTATGTGCTTTATAAAAAATGTTAATAATGAATAATTATGGCAATACCTACCAACTTTGCGTAGGTGTGGTTGGCATTTCCAGTTCAAACCACATAGAATATGGGCCTAGGAATGGTCCCAGAGATCAAAGGTGGTACCCTGGGAGGTGCATACTTACATCAACTTTAGAGTCTATCCATGCATGACAGAGTAGTCATTTTACAAACAGCTACACTATATGTCCTGAAAGCCATGCAATAGCAGTACAGAACAAGGATATATGCTATATGCTTGAGGAATCCATCTAGTTGGATGCCTCAGAGAATGTAACATGTGTGGCAGGGACGCAGGGAGAAAACCACAAGAATATATATTATACAGTGTCCCATTCTAAATGGGCAGTGTGGTCCACTATGAGTGCTGGTAGTCTAAACCATTGTGTTTAT
Source organism: Pleurodeles waltl (assembly GCF_031143425.1). Lineage (NCBI taxonomy): Eukaryota > Metazoa > Chordata > Amphibia > Caudata > Salamandridae > Pleurodeles > Pleurodeles waltl. Next base: position 727,972,388 of record NC_090436.1, read on the forward strand.
GGCAATAAGGAAACAGAGGAGAGATTGTCAAAGGAGTGATTCAGCAAAAGTAATGCATTTAAGGTATCACAGAAGCAAGAGGAATGCAGGAACTTTGGTTTAAGGGAGGATGAGATAAGGAGGAATCAGGAAAAGGGGTCTGCTCATGAGCTGCATTTGAACATCAATAGGCAGTGTCAATGCTTTGAAATAAAGTGCAAAGCTACTTCTCATGCCACCAACTTCCATTCTTGCACATTTTATTCATGTGAGAGCATCTCTGACTTGTGCCTGATGTGGTATGGATTTCTGGGCTTTCTCTGATTACTTCCTTTTGAATGTTCTCACAAAACCTGCCCCTCTGACTATGAAGGTGCCGGGTAGCCTATATGTGTAGTCCTAACTAAAACTTTTGTTAAAAATGGGGTCTCTAGTTGGCAGTCAGTTTACACCCGGTCCAAGTAGGGACCCTCACTCTAGCCAGGATAAGGGAGATACGCAGCACAGATAACCCCTGCTAACCCCCCGGGTAGCTTGGCACAAGCAGACAGGCTTATCTCAGAGGCAATTTGTAAAGTATTTGTACACACACACACACACAGTAACACATTGAAAACACAACAAAGGTACTTAAAACCAGTTTAGAAAATTAGCCAATGTTTATTCGAGTAATACAAGGTCAAAATGACAACAATCCAACATACACGAGTAAAGCTAGCACTTTTTAAAGATTTTAAAGAGTCTTAATCTTGACAAATCAGTGGTTATATCCTTATTACACACAGTACCTTAGATTCATCACAAAGAAAGATGATGCGGGCTGCAAAGAATATGATGCATCAGAAAAGCAAAAGATGCTACGATTATTTTCACGCTGGACAGGGGATGCATGGATTCTTTTCCCGCCCGACTGGCGATGTGTTGATTCTTTTCCTCCCCTGACTGGCGATGCTTGGACTCTTTTCCCGCCAGACTAGCGATGCGTCAGTTCCTGGTTGAGGAGCAGTGTTGATGAAGAGAAATGACGCCCAGGGATGATGCATAGAAAATCCAGATGCACAGCCTGGATGGATCCACACTGAAGCAGGCAATGCTTCAAATTTGCAGCTGCGATACAGGCGCTGTGTCAATTTTTCTGCCGTGTGGATTTTCATTCAGGTTACCAGCTTCCACTTCTAAGACCCCAGAGACTGGATTTGGTACCATGTAGCAAGTCGGGACTCTTATCAGAAGAGCCCGGCACTGGCAGATTAAGTCTTTGATGTCCCTGAGACTTCACAACAACAGGCAAGTTCAGTTCAAGCCCTTGGAGAACCTTGGAAAGCAGGATGTAGAGAGCCAAGTCCAGTCCTTTCACTCCCAGGACAGAAGCATCAAGCAGTAGGTCAGCACAGCAAAGCAACAGGCAGAGTGGCAGTTCCTCCTACAGCATCCAGCTCTTCTTCCTGGCAGAATATACTCAGCCCAGAAGTGTTCTGAAATTGTGGCATCAGCAGTCCAATACTTATACTCATTTCTGCCTTTGAAGTAGGCAAACTTCAAAGGAAAGTCTTTGTAATGCACAAGACCCTGCCTCTCCCTGTCCTGGCCCCAGACACACTCTATGGGGTTGGACACTGCTTTGTGTCAGGGCAGGCACAGCCCTAGTCTGGTGCAAGTGTCAGCTCCTCCCTCCACACTAGCCCAGGAAGACCCATCAGGAAATGTAGGACACACCTCAGCTCCCTTTGTGTGATTGCCTAAAATGAATTCACAAATAGCCCAACTGTCAGTCTGACCCAGACATGTATTCAGCAGCCAGACGGAGGCACAGAATTTTTAAGCTAAAAGTGCCATTTTCAAACATACAATCTAAAAACCAACTTCACCACAAGCCATATTTTAAAATTCTGAGTTCAGAGACCCCAAACTCCACATCTCTATCTGCCCCCAATGGGAAACTGCACTTAAAAGATATTTCAAGGCAACCCCCGTGTTACCATATGGGAGAGATTGGCCTTACAAAAGTAAAAAACTAATTTAGCAGTATTTCAGGGCATGTAAAACACAGCAGTACGTGCCCTACCTTTGACATACACTGCACCCTGTCCATGGGGCTGCCTTGGGCTTACCTTAGGGGTGGCTTACATGTAGAAAAAAAGGGAAGGTTTGGGCCTGGCAAGTGGATACACTTGCCAGGCCAAACTGGCAGTTCAAAATTGCACACACACACACACTGCAGTGGCAGGTCTGAGACATGGTTATAGGTGGCACAAACAGTGCTACAGGCCCACTGATAGCATTTGATTTACAGGCCCTGGGCACCTCTTGGGCACTTTACTAGAGACTCACTAGTAAATCAAATATGCCAATCATGGAGAAGACTAATCCCCAATCCAAATTAGACAGAGATTACTTGCACTTTAGCACTGGTCAGCAGTGGAAAAGTGCCCAGAGTCCTAAAGTCAGCAAAAATGAAATTCAGCACACGATCAAAAAAACAGGAGCCAAATATACAGGGGAAACTGCGCCAAGAGCTGACAGGTCTAACAACTATAATATGAGTGTATATCTCTTGCACCTTCTTCTCAATCACACTGCGAGGCGCTGTGCCTCACGTTAGGATAAAACCACCTCACTGGTCACTCATGCAAGGCACCCAAATACTTCTCACATAGGATTGCAACAAATATAACATTCTGCCAACCACACACTAACCCCAGTGTAGTGTGCTGCCCCTCCAAAAATGCACTTTGGCCCTGCAGACAGGGATTTGAAGCTACAATTGAATATGAATTGTATCCCTTTACCCATAACCCTTTGCCCATAAATTTGTACCCATAGCCCTACACACTTAACCCCAGCTCAGAACTCTATACCCTTTGATGTTCACCCTTAGTCCTGGAGCCATGTCCTTTGCTCTATAGCCATAAATGTGCACCCATAACCCTGCACTTTGTAAGCATAGCACTATACCCAAAGCCCTGCAGCCATAACCCATATTCTCTATCTTCTCTATCTCTATTGTCTTCCTGTACCTATAACCATTAACCTTGTATATTTAGCCCTGGACTGATAATCCTCTATCCTTCTTCCTGCACCCATAACCAATAGCCCTGTACCCATAGCCAAGAGCATGCCAAATACAGCAGTAACCATGCATCTTTAAATCTATATCCAGCACACCTAGCTCTGTAAATTTAACCCTGCATTCATATATCTTCCAGCCTAAACTATTATTGTTGTGTACATAACGTTTAATCTTGTGCAATTAGGAATGTACCCTCACAAGACTTCTTTACACGTACTTTCTTGTCTTGGCACCACTTGACCCCCTTTTCTCTAAGATCCTTTTCTGACACACACACTCCTCTTACCAACCCTCTCTTACATGCACCTCTCCATAAACTCTCTTGCAACCCTCTATAACACAAGCATGCATTCTCTTGCACCCTCCTGTCAATGATATGCTGTCCTCTGCTAAGACAGCGCCCTGGGTGAACCCAAATATGGCACCCCTTCTAGTCTACCATGTATTGAAAATTGGGAAGAACTCGGAGAAAACCGAGATTAAGAAGTTCCATGAAATGAAAAACCCACAAAATGCGGGCAGGGTACTAGCAGACTTTTGAAAGTGTTTAACCACATTTTTAATTACACCGGGGTCAGAAGGAGACTGCTGCAGGCAACTAACTCATGGACCCCTCTGGAGATTGGCACCCTTGTAGGCTTAACTCGCACATACTAAAGGCTGGTCATACCCTCCCAACCCTTAGATCGTAGATCCCCCTTTCCCAAATCCCTTTGCTTATCCTTCTCACTCTTTTGCGTCCTCCTCTCTCACCCTAACTACCTTCACACACTACCATTTTCACACACTTCTCTGTTTATCACAAGGACACCAAAGATGACCGTGTTTCTCTATAAGACCACTTACCAATAAAAAGCTGAAGGATCTTTTAGCAAACTAAGTGAAAACAAAGTTGATTCCACAATTGGGCTATATCTATTTAGTGGCCCTACTACTGACATCTAAAGTAGGAAGGCCCCAATGCACGACTGCAGAGTTAACTCGGTGCTATGATGATCTCAAGTGGACACCCGTGTACTTTGAAAAAGCGGAAAAGATCAAGGTTAGCGACCATTTACAAACTGCTGAACTTCGTGTTGAATCGTTGGTTTACACGATTTGATAAGTAACTGTAGCCTTTTGGGGGTCAGTTATTTGTAAAGGGCTAGCAACATCCTTATTAACTGCGCCTAGGCTTGCCAACCTGTTCGAAAAGGCTTTGGATGCGCGCGCACCTCGCAACTATGTCTAGGTGTTGCACCTGTTCAAACAGTTGACAGCAGCGACTCTCCTTCGCGATATCCACGTGAGTTAGCTCCTACAAAATGGCAATGAGAGAGGTAACCATTTCGGCACACGACTCCTGTCCCTGCATCATCGGTGGCCGCAGCAGCGTGAATGCCGAGTCCAGGCACTGCTGAACACAGCGGCTCCGCCCCCGACCCGCCTCCTCCCGCCTGCGTCGCAGCTCTTCGGCTCACTCACCCCGGGCGGCGGCAAAGAAAGGCTTTTCTCATCCAGAGCACTCTTAGCGCCGCGGAGGTCGCCATCTTCACAGCGTACCTCTCTTCAGAGCCGGTGACAAGGTCTGCTGAGTCCTTGCCGGGGGGCTCCTGGTCGGAGGAATCCCTTGCCTCCCCCAGTGGCAAGCATCAGGAAGCGGCGGTAGCTGCCCTGGGAGCAGGCGGTGGTCCTGCCGTTCGGTGTGCCGACTGGGGGAAGAGCCGGGTGCACACCGCTTGTCTGCGCTTACAGACGCCCTACAGCGGCGAGGAGCGTTGGCTGGACGGCCGCTGAGATCCGAGAGGAGTGGACTCGGGGGCTGTGGAAATGCGAGGCACAAAGGAGCTCACATGGATCTGATGGGTGAGTGGCATCGCAGCCTGGCACTCCAAGGCAGCTCACCTGCGGGCATGTCTGTGCATTACATGCCGAACAGTCAGATTTGCCCCAGGACGGAAGGGCGGTGTATTGATGGTGCCACCGCGGACAGGTAGGGCTGCCATCCCAGGGACATATTGCTGTGCCCCATGCTGGCTCTGTTGTTCAGGTGTCCTCGGCTACGTTTGTGACACGTTGACCCATCAGGTCATATGGCGTGGCATATATCATCGTCATACCTGGGTGCTTTGCTTGCACAGGTGACTGTGTCCTGCAGTATGCTGTTTTGAATGTGTTTAACATTCAAACAAGGCTTACACAATACACAGTTTCCTTTTCACATCTTCTCGTTTCCGCCTTTCATCTTCGTATACAGAGGATTTGGGGACATAGTCTGCCACCTGTTAGTGGGATTCGCAGGGTATTTAGAGCACTACGGCTATTGCCCCATTGCTTGCGCCGAGCTCAATTCGCTGCTCTGTGTATGAAGAAGAGGACCTCTGTGACACTGCAGATGGCTACGCTCCCATGCATGCTATATTAGTCCAATGAATGCGGATATTATGTGGGACGTGCACCTCCCCCCCCCCCCCCCCCCCCCCCCCTCACACACACACTCAACCACGAACCCTGGGGGTAACGTATTTCCTTTCCAGGGACCGCGGTGAAATATGTGTACATGACTCCAGGGTCTTGCTGTTTGCCTCTGTCGGAAGCGGCATGCAGATGCTTCGCGTTGAGCGTGGCCCAGGTGTGAAAAGATGTCGCTGCACGTCTGTGATTTTCTAGCAAAGGTGTTGGTTTAGCGATGCAAGGGTGTTAATGCGAATTCTCACACTATCCTCCGGTGAATGCTGCACTGTCGCTTCTGCGTGGAAATACCTTTTTACAGCGACCCGTTTTTAACGTCAGACGCCCCTTGTTGAACCAAGCGCCTAGAGTGAAAGCTGGCATCGCACCTCCTTCCTGGAAGGAGGCAGTTCAGTCTTAGCCCATCTCCAGGGATGGCCATAAACTGACAATATAGGTTTAAGTGGCGGACACTAAAAAGCAGGCCTACTTTCCATTTCATATGTTTGCTTTCCTTTAAATGTTGTCTCATGAAAAATAGTGCATTATATGCTAGTCTCCTTGTGTTTCTTAAAATATTTTTCTTACCCACGAGAGGAAATCTCTCGGGTGTGTAAGTTGACAGATGTGGAATTATACGCATGGTAGTGGTGGCACCTTATCGTATGTCAGTCAGCCGAATGATATTAGTGGTTACAAAATTAAACACTACATTCACAAGTTTCATTTGGTTCATAAGCACTATCATAAAAGTATTTCATATTTCAGACGTTGTTGACAATTTATTTGCATTTACTTTCATAGGGATTTGGATATTCACCCTTCTTTAAAAAGATGTCTTACCTAGTTACTAAATGCTTACCATATCAAACTGACATGTTGTGGAGCATCCAACCTACGGTCATCACAAGATAGGGCCGAAAAATGCGTATCCTGTAACTTAAATGAAACAACCTATACTTCTCTAGGACCAGTGGACGAGATGGGATATACAGACTAATCAGTGGTGGGGCCAAGACAAGCCCATATGTACTGTGGCCGACTGTGTATGTGCGCCCTGAGAGGGCACGTTCACTTGCCAACCATAGCCTAACCCCCTCTGTGTGTACATATAAAGTCTGAATCATTGTTGGAATACCTACCCAGATTCCCACTTATCTTTTAGCTAGAGCTACGTAGTTTATCAGAACATTGGTACAAGCAGTATGGATCTCATATTTTCACTTCCTTTTTTACTTATAGGAAGGACACTCAGATGGTTCAATGTTACAAATATCACATTTCCATTTGTGCTTTTCCTCTTGTAAAATCATTGGTAAAGTAAAGGGCAGTGGCTCTTAACTTGTGGTCCGGGGACGCCAGGGAGTCGGCGACACCTACTCAGGGGGTCCACAGTTTTTTTTTTTTTTTTTTAGAAAATTTAATATTAACAGGTTAATACGTTGTATATAAATGAAGAAGCAAAATGTAAAATTGAAATTTTAACAACGTTCTGTTAATGTGAAGGGGTTTGAAGTTTGAGGCTAAAAAATAAGTTGGTGACCTCAGATTGATTTGTAGGAGCAGCTAAACAAAATGTAGTATGAACTATGGGTGGTCTCAATTAATTTTAGATAAACTCCAACCTTCCTGAAATTGTATTTGTGGATTAAATGAAATATTTCCCCAACTGAGTATTTGTTTGAATGCTTGTTTCCATATTTTTGCGTATTGTTTTGCTTTTCAACAAATCAGCAAAATTGCTTATGTGAGTAACAAGATTCCACCAATGACTCTGTTGGGGCCCTTGGATTCCAGTAATGATTCAGCAGGGGGTATTCAGAGTCCCTTAATGATTAAATGGGGGACCACAGAAGTCAAAAGGTTAAGAACGACTGGTAAAGGGTATGTTTAGTTTGATCTCGTTGAAGCAAGACTACAAATTCCCGAATGCACTGATCTTTTGAATGAGACTAGAGCTTGAAATGTAGAGTCCATGTGTTGTGCGTTAATCTCCTGTCCTAATATATAAGGACACATTGGAGTTGTTGAGTGAGTCCTACTGGGGAGTGGCTTTGGTAAATTTTGGACGTTTTTTTTTCTGTGTATCATACTATGAATTGTTAATGCTTCCCCAGGGCTCTCTGCCTTTTTGCTGGCTTCGGGTTCTCTTTACCTGCTGGCAGAGTCCTTGTTTACTTTATGCTTTAAGAGTTTGTATAGACTTGCCCGCAACCTCTTGAATACTGATCATCATTTCAAGTGAAACAGAATGTGACAACATAGTAAATATTGTAGCTAAATACAGGATGCGTAAACAAATATTCACACACAGGGTTAGTCCAGCAGGTTATTGGGTGAACAGGTGTGTCGTGATTATGTGAATGTGGATTATATATGAAGGGCACTATTCTCGAAGAGTGTGGAAGCGATGTGAGCTGAGATGGGTTTGGAGTAACTCCTGGTTCAACATTCCTTCAGCTTGGTACCAGAAAGGGCTTGCAGATGTCAGTGTGCAGCCAAGTTAAGAAACATTTGGAAACTAAGGTTGGAGATTGCTGGAGGAAGATACTTAAATTTTGTTGTCTTTTTGCAATTCTCTAGTTATTCTTTACCTCTAGTTGTGGTCTCAAGGTGCATTGCAGACCTTTTTATTCTGAGCTGCATAGATGAGAGAAGGGTGTTGGTAGAATGAGCGGTGTGGAAAAGGGGCATAGCGGTGTGTGGCGTGTGTGGAGGCATGGGGGGAGAGGAAGGAAAAAAAGAAAAACACTTACCTGATTCCTTGCTGCCGCTCTTCAGCCTCCACTACAGGCACATGCTCCCAGCGTGGCCTGCAGCCAATCCGAACGCTGCTCTCATGCTGCTGGCAGTATAAAAGCAGCATTCGGATTGGCTTGAGTGCCCTGGCATGGTGGTATGAGGCAGACTGAGACCATCTGCCTACTATCTCCAACCTGGCATTGGGCTCTCTCCGTGTTGGAGAGAGCCCAATGCGCATGTGTGTTTGGCCGGCCGAAGATGGCTGGCCAAACACACATGTGCACGGAGGAGAGTGCTGTGCACTCCCTCCGTCCCTGTCACGCCCCATGGCCCAGTCCCTTTATTATTAAACACAGTTTATTATTGTTTTATTGTTAAAAGTTTGCAGCTGCTGGTTGGGGGGAGAGCGACGCTCCTTTATGTCGGTGGGGTCGCGCCTGGTTGGTAGCAGTTTCATGTATTATATCATAGTTGTGTTATACATGATGCCTAGAGAGTGTGCTCCAAACGTGACACATTGGTGTGTGAACGTGATTGATATACGTGGTGCCATGGAGTGTGAGGCATAGATTCACAAGGTGCTTGCACAAAACGGTCGTCATTGTTGTTTAGAGGGATAGAGACTTGATTAAAAGGAAAGCCAGGACTTCATGCCTCTACTGATTTGCAAATGATTATTGACAATTCTGATTTTCCTATGAATGTTGTTCCATAATTCGTATGTTTGGACTGAGAAGCAGTTACCTACTATGTGGGTTTTGTGGTACGTAGGAACTATCAGTACAGGGCCATTCGTGACATGAGGTTTTGTAAAGTCTGAGTTTGTTGTAACCGGCAATGCCAAGGCCCCGTGGATTGCCCTACATGAAATGCAAAGTGCTTTGAAGGCTATTCCTCTGGCCATTGGTAATCGAGTAATGTGCAGTGTAGTCTAGCCTGTTTAGGATGAGAGCTTGCCTGGCTGTGGTGTTCTGCATTCTTTATTTTTTGGCAGTTCGTGTTTTGGAGTCTGCTGTCGGGCCTATTTGGATAAGACAAACTTGATAACACAAGTACAATTGTTGAATGTAGCATATGTGAGAGCCCTGTGTAGGAGTAGATTCATCATAGAATTCTCATCATGTAGAATTAGTCTCTTGTCATTTTGTTTTACTTGGGATTGAAGTGAGAGAGTGAAACGTATAATTACTACAAAGGTTTTTCACGTAAGTGGTAGGGGTTGCCACATTCAGAGGTTTCTTTTTGTGTTAGGTTGACTGACTTCATTATAGGTTGAGGGCTCAGGGTAGCCCAAGTTGGTTTTGGCTCCTCTGCAAAAACATTTCTCAGTTTGGAGTGGAAGTAGGCTTGTAGGTTGATGGCTTTTTTTTTTTTTATCAACGTAATTTGCTATGGTTTCACAAATTTCCTGCCAATGTATAATCTTTATTGAAGTGATGTTAGGGGTATTTATGAAATTCATTGATTGTAAATAACCCTTTGGTTGGGCGTGTAGTCTATGTGATGTGTTGTACATAGTGGAACTTGTTGGCTCTTTTAATGGATATTCTGTAGATTCCATTTTGCGCTTGGAGCTGCTTTTTATCGTTGAGGTTGAGTGTTTAGATCCAAGGGTTTTTGTTGCATCAAGTTTGTTTTTCCTGATGTCTGATTTGATCATTTGGAGTTGGACACTCCACACAAAGACATTTGAGGGAGATGGTAATAAATGGGGTGTGGTCGTTTCACCCTGTCCTGTTCTTCATCCCTTGTTTCACACAGCAGTTTGAGTAGTTTGGAGCACATTAGAACCATAATTGCCATTCATGCAGATAGTACATTCCTAGGGTAGAACACTCGTGAGTTGGCATTTGTTTGTGGCACAGTCATGGAGATATATATTATATAGTTTTTGCACCATGACTTTTTTTTTCACAAACCTATTCGGGAGCTGTTAACTGCCAAACGCAAATCTTAAATACTTGGCAATAATAATTATCATGTTGTTAGAAATCAGAAAGGCGATAGGTACCTTGAGATAATCTTTACTAATTAAAATGTTTACTATTTTTTCTGTTTCCCAAGGGTCACCAAAAAGTGGTATGTTTTTTTTATTTTTTGAATGAAATGCACCCTCTATTACAGGCGATTGGCCATATGATTAGTAGTGGGCGAAATTCGAGTAATTTGCTCCTGCATAATACTTTGTAATTACGCAAAATGTAAATCTGAAAGTCAGTGCTATATTTCGGGATAAAATGTGTCTAATTATCAAATTTTGACCCAAAGATGCATTGTGCACTAAAAATAAGTTATAGAGAACAAAAGCACTACAAAGAAACAGCTGCATATGTTCTTCCAGCATGCTTTCCTCCCCCCCCAACCCCCCCCGCGAATGGCGTATAAAATGCAAAGTGGCATAATAGCATAAATTTAGTAATTTATGTAATAATGCAAAATTCCCGAAATTGCATGTATTACCCTGGCGTAATTTACACTTTTCCCTGGCCTACATAAGATACAGGTAGAGGCAGGAGACGTGACAAGATGCCAAAGCAATATACGCATATTTCCAAGGATCAATTAAAGTATTGATACCTGGGGTACACATTCGTATAGACAATCGGATTTTGTCTGGATGTCGAACAAGTTGAAAGTGACATTGGTTCTGAAAATGTGCAAAGAAGTCCTGGGAAGACAGTCCCTCCTGCTTGGTGATGACGTGTATAAAAAGGTGTCTCTTTCTCAGAAGCTTTGGTTGGAACTAAGCTATGTTCCTGCAAAGCCCAGGTGGAAGCATTTTAAATTAATTAAGTATTACTTCAGTGTCAAAAAGCGGTGATTATCACCACTGAGTACTTAAGAGGATTTATCCTGAACCAAATGGTTGTATCTCGTTAGCTGTACATTTTTATCCATTGACCTAATAATGCCATATTAAAAGTTGGCTGATAAATGAAAGTATGCCGAAGAGTCGACATCAAAACACTTTGGAACTATTTCTTCTTTCGAACTAAGGGGCACTGTAGTACAGGCCTTCTATAACTCAAATCAATATCCTGACAGCCATTGTGTTTAGGTGGTGTACTTTTATTCTGCACCATTTATTTAATGTTCGACTCGCAACTACACTGCACAGTTTCACTTTTCAGTATTATAGTACCTTCACAAATCTCTGTTGAATGACAAGTTAAATGTTAATTTTGATTTGGTTGTGTTTTTGTGTCTCGTGTGTGTGACTTACATTAAATATGAGTTAGTTCAAGATAAGACTAACACAATAACATGTACCCTCTAAGGATCGTTTATGTAAACTCCTTTTACTTAAAATATACTTTCTGTTACTTACTGAATCTGAAGAGACCATTGTTTTTGTCTGTTATGTTGTAAAGAAAATAAAACTCCCTATTCATACTTGAGCAGTAAAAGATAGACATAATTGGGATTAAGTTGACCACTTATCCTTTGTCCCCGGTGCCACGGTACCTGCTGCACTCATAGCTTCTTCCCCTCTGAGGCTCATCATGGGCAGGGCCTCTCATGCTGGAAGTGATGGGTTAGAAAACTCCTCTGCATCTGTTATAGGCATAAAGCGGCAATGCTCCTTTTACTACTCAAATATGTCCTGTTGGTGATGGTGCAGTTTGACTACCCTAGTGCCGTCTTGCCCCTTTACAAATAAACTAGATTAGTTAGTAGGTTGCATTACAGATATAAAGCAGGACAACCATTAACAAAAGTGCTTTGTTATCCAAAACACATCTATTATTTTTTTTTTAATGAGGGAGGAAAAATGCCACTTTGCATACACATTGTACCACTGCAGACTAATATATATATATATATATATATATATATACAGCTGTTTATGGTGTAATATCTCTTCTTGTTAAATCTTTACTAAAGGGAAGAAAGCAGGTTTTAAAAATTAGATTGTTGGCTGAAAGGGGAGAGAACCCACTTAAAATAATAATCTCTATCCTTGTCAGAGTGAACCACAGAAGTCACTAAATAAGCCTGTGCCTTACCCTCTGGTAGCTTGATGCAAAAACAGTCAGGCTTAGCTTAGAGGCAATGTATAATGTGTTCATGCAGCACACAATCTGTAATATTGTACAAAACCAGAATGATCCCAAATCTATTTCGAAAAATAGAGTAAACTATAATTTAGTGACACCAAAATAACACATCCTCCCTCAGTTAAACCAGAGTTTTAAGGTTTTAAAATTTTAGATATAAATAGCACCAAAAAGTGGAAAATGTCAACTGTGCTTATCTGGTCACACCAGACAGTCACAAGATCAGGCCAACTGCGATGGAGTGTGGTCCAGATTCAGGACCAGGTTCACCCTGCTGGAAATTTTAACTTGATTCATGGATGGTGTGCCATTGCACTGAAATGTACTGTCCTGGATCTTGTGAGGCTTCAATTTGGGAGCTATGCGGCTTTTGCAGAGCTCTTCATCGGTTCCTGTGAAGCTGGCAGGCAGGAGCTGCACGGTGCTGCTATGCAAGGCTCTGAGTTGGATCCTGTGAATCAGCCGATAAGCTGCTGCGATGCGAGGCCTTGCGTCACTCTGCTTTGGACCTGGTGCAACCTTTAGTTATCAGGGAGAAGTACACTCTGTGTCCAGTCAAGGGCCCAGGACCTTGAGGACAGCACATGGGGTTAGGACTCACTCCCACAGAGGCAAACAGAGGGGACCAGCTCAGGTCCAGTTGCCTGATCAGCTGGAAAGCACTAAAGGCCTCTGGGTGTTTTTGTCCCTGTAGCTCAAACATGAGGTCAGACAACTGACCATTGGAGACACTTCTGGGGTCCAGGTTTCAAGGCAGGCAGGTCTAGACTTCCATCTTCAGACAGTAGGGCAGTTTTTTTTCTAAATAGTCTCAAGTTTAATTTCAGATTCTGGAGGGTGCCACATTAATGCTCAGTGCCAGCCTGTGGATGGTGGACACCTCTATGTCTAACCCTAAAGCTGTTTCTCTTCAATTCTTCTGTTTCGCTCTGGTTTATTTAGTGAAACGGAAGGCAGGCAGGCCCAGATGTGAGCTGTATTTGCCAATGACAGGGTAGGCATCTTCTGAAGTCAGAAAGGAGCTGGGTAGAGCCTCAGACTATCCTTTAAAGCTCAGGAAGAGACTGGGTTCAACCCTACAGGACATCTTGCTCAGAAGAGGAACACTTCCCCCCACACCAAAGGCCCTTTTGCCACTGTCTGAAAAACCATATACATCACACTCTAAGAGAGCCATTAACAGTCAGGTGACTCTAGACACTGGTGAAAGCACATTTGGCCTAGGCAGGAAAATGGCAACTTTTTAAAAGTGACATTTGCGAAATAGTAATTTGAAATCCGACGTCGATGTTAAAGAGAATTTAAAAATACAATTGAAACGAGTGGAAGAAAAATTTCTTTAGCTGTTTCCTAACTGAATTTAGCACTTGCCAAGTGTAATAAGATAAACAGTTTTAGTCTAGGAGAGGCCAGCCTTGTCAGGGTAAGAAAGGACTTCGTAGATATTTTACTATCAGAACATGTAAAACTTTTAATATACATGCTCTACTTTTTTAATACCATGCACCCTGCCTATGAGCCTTTATGGCCTACATTAGGGATGACTAATAAGTTTTAAAAATGAAGGTTTAGTTAGGCCTGGCAAATGGATTATTTTGCCAGTCGACATTGCAGTTTTAAAACTTCACACACAGGTTGCAATAGCGTGCCTGATAGGCATGCTGAACGACTAATGTGTTTTAAACGTAAATAAGGATTTGCTGAATATGGCACGTAGTTTACTGAATGGCTCCTAATTGGTTGATCGAACAAAAAGCGATGCAACTTTAAAAAGGATCAAAAGCTACTAAGATTAATGCTTATCACTGTTTTACAGTGCTACTTTAGTGAGTTACACAATGAGCGCAGCAGTACACTAGCAGCAGGTAATTTACAGGCCCCGGTAGTACCATATACTAAGGACTTCCATGTAAATTAAATGTACCAATCAGGTGTTAACATTTTGTTCTGTGTGTGGATGGTAGGGCACAAGCATTGTACTACTGGTTAGCAGGAGTAACATCACAGGCATCCCTTATGGGTCGCTAGAAGACGCAGCTGTGAACCCTGCCTTGCCCCTTGCGACCCCAGCACGGCATTTGCGATCTCTGGCCTGGCTCAGAAGTGGCAAAATCAGTGCCAGGGACAAATGGGCAACTCGCCCTTATGCAATGTAGCTCGCATAGAGCTCCAATCTTCTTCTTTTTTTTTTTTTTTTTTTTTTTTTTTTTTTCTTTTTTTCATTTGTTTTCTCTAACAGGGAATAATAATAATATTATTCACTATTAGTGAAATAAAAAATGGCGTACAGTTCGCTGGAACATGACCCTCCCTAGCAGCTGATGTATGGAAAAAATGCTTTGAAATCTGTTAAGTGCATGCGTGCAGATGAATGTGTTTATGTGAGAGAAAATGTGTTCGTGTGATTGTGTGCATGAGTAAGCTTGTGTGTATGAGTGAACTTAAGGGTCAAATGGAGTGGGATGTCACTTCCACTGCCCCTTACCTTTTTGTTAAATTGCCCTTCATTAGTAACACAGAGACCTAAAGCCAACAAAAAGGGGTAGGACCAAGCAGAATATGGTAATTTCCAACACATATAATTCGAAATACCGGTCCATCATCATTCACACCTTGGGATTCGAGATTTATTCCTGTCGGGGTTAGAATAAATCTGTTCCCATGGTGAGAATGGGAAGAGAGTACCCCCCCAAAATCGAAGAAATGTAGAGTAAAGGCAATTGTGTACAATTAGGTATCTCATCCAGAAAGAGCTTTATATAAATGTAAATTTGCAAACGTTTTTCAAGAGTACGGAATCTGGCAGCTGGCAGAGCTTTCCAAGTTTACTCACATAAACCCTTGTGAATCGCAAAATAATAACATTTACATCGAAGGGTAGGTCCAGGGCTAGAAGTGTTCATTTTCGAGTTTTTTTTTTTTCCCGTTTTTTTTTTTTCTTTCTTTTTTTCTTTTTTTTTAATGCTGATTGGGACCTTGATGGCAAGTTTCATTTAGTTAACAAACGTAATGCAACTGATGTTTTCATTGTCACTTTTTATTGAGCGCTAGAATCCGACATTATGCGCTATATAAAATAAGGAAAATACTATTGTTTTTCAGGTGTGTCTCTTCCTCGCACTTTGACAATGCAGTGGACCTAAAATTGATGTGACATATCACGAAGCTTGATCTCGTGCAGCCTGCGGGGCAATTTTTACAAACCGTCAGCTACCGCGGTCCAGTGAATGGCCTGCTTTTGCTGTTTCAATCGGGCTGTGTTAATGCTTCAGTCTGCTTATCTGCGCTGTCGTGGTCTTTCATGCAAATGCAAAAATGCTTGCAGTTTCCAGTTACAGCTTGCCTGAAGTTGAAAATGCGTAGCACATTCTAAAATATATTGAGACGTTTTTTTTTATTCATGTTTGTGTGCACTGAGGGTGAGCGATGAAAATAATTAATTGGCAAGTACATGTGCACATGCATAATTCCCACTGTTTTGGGGATCTCAAATGCTAGTGCTCGTTTTACTACTCGGTATTTTAAGTTGACATTAGGTCCTTCATTCTACTTTAAGTCATAAATGAGTATGGTCTGCCAGAGACTGCTTCTGAGTCTTCTGTGGGTGGCCCAGGCCAGTGCTTGATGGTAAACTGTCAGGGCCTCGCACCTGCTTCCGCCAGAGCACATTTTAGCCCCTGGTGAGGAAGATGGCGCTTCTGTACTCTCTCCTGTATCATCTTTGTTTCCACCCTCTTATTGGGCCAATTATGTCACACTAAACTTCCTCCGACTCTTCTCTCTGTTATCTTGTCCTCTCTTAACCCCATACTCTGTCTCGGTGCTTTCAAGCCCTCCTTGCTGCTTTGCCCTGAGCTCCTCATCTCCACCTTTACTCCGGCCGTCCTCCTTTCATTCACCTCGGGCTCTCAAAGTGCTGTAATGGTAAGCTGGGGTAGAGCGTACATTGTAAAGCCACATTGTGGCCGCAGCAGAGTTGTCAGTCACATTACCCCATAATTAAAGGGCATGGAGCCAGGACAGCAGTGTACAACAGTTAGTGGAAGTTGCTAGTCAGTAAATCTGTTGCTGGGAATAACTGGTTCCCTTTCTCGTACAGTCCACCATCATTCACGCAGCAGGCCGATTGTTGCCATTATTTGTAAAAGGAAAGACAGCGAGGTCTTGGCAGAGAGGTCTCTTTTAAACCACATTTTTGATGGAGTAAACACAAAACATTGATGGAGCCCCCATAACCTTAAGGCCATACAAAGGAATACTCGCCCCCCCCCCCCCCCCCCCCCCATAAGCGGAGTTCTAAGTTATGCGGCAGTGGATAAGCAGTTTTTGCAATCCTTGTTGGAGGGCACAGGTAAAGAAGCATTGGAACAGTCACCTTTTGACTTTGCCATAGCTTTTTGCCTATTAATAAAGAAATAAAACAAATCGTTGCTGATGCTGACCGGCATCAACCAAAAATACTCATTGTGATAATGTGTAAGAGGGAACTTTGGGAACCTGGGTGGGTCACTGGGGGGGTGGAGGAAGACAGAAGCGAACCACATGCTTACCCATGGAGGGCTGAAAGAAAAGTAAAAAGTAGTTCCTTGATGTGAAACATGGTACAAGTCATCCAACCAAAGGAATTATAAGGACGTTGTGCTCCAGAGAAGGGACAAATACAAGAAGAGGAAAGAAAGCCATTGATTTAGCATCAAGCAAATTATATTGACAAGAATACCACCTGATGGTAAACAGTGGCTAATCCAAAACCCACTGTAAGTATTGGGATTGTAGACAACAGGTCTTTGACAAAAGACAGCTAAATACTGTCGGTAGGCAAGAACTAAAAGTGGTAAATATTTTTTATTTGAATTTGCTAGTAGTGCTCCAGGGCAAGTTGGTAGAACCAACCCTGTAAGGCTGCTGCAACAGTAGCTGATAATCTGTACATAATCCGGAAGTAGCGATGTGCAGCATGCTTGAAATAGAGATCAGCAAGTGGTGGAACCTTAACTGTAGGTGCCAGTCTGAAAATGCCAATGAGTTGGGAGTGCATGATCAGGCCCTGATGCTTGAAAATGCACTAAAGTGCAGGGATGCCTGTTGCTAGTAACGGGCAGTAGAGAGCTGCGCGCTTTCTGGGTACTTCAATGTCGGTATATAGTGATCCTGTTCTCCTCAGCAATTGTTTTGAGAAAAAAAAGTAAGTCAAATCACATGTAGAGTAAATTTAGGCCGCAAATGTGTCACAGAGTGTAAGCAGTTCAATAGGTGCTTATTGAAAATTGCAGTACTTCATGGTCAGTAAATAGAATCCCATTCTTCTGAGTGGATTTAAGAGGGGGCTAAATAAAACAATTTCCAGCCAGATTTCCCCAACGTGGAAAGCCTATTTCAAGTAAATTGCCAGTTAATAGCCATGATGGAGCCTACATGCTCCGCCATGCAGAAACATTTCTCTTTATATCACATGATTCTAATCGCATTTAATAACTGAGTATTGATATTTCTAAGATGCATAAGGTGACCCTATTGCCTTATAACATTCTACCAGCCTCGGCAACCATTGTTGGATGAAAGGTTGTTTTGGCCTTACCTGATTTCAAACTTGTGATCTGCAGGTCACATAAATATGTCAGCATAAGAACTTAGCTCAATTAAACATATTTCTGCCTATAAACCAGTCAGTGACCTCGGTGTGTTTTATTCACCCCTCCTCCATCGGGCGACCTGTTTTAGATGTGCTCTTGGTATATACCCTCCCGTTTCCTAATAAACAACTCTGGGGTAGGCACCAACACACCCACATACACACACATTCACACTTGCATTTCTACACACAATCTCGACTACATACAAGAAAGGGCATACACTCTCATGCACACTCAAATAAACAGTCGCACACATCAGCAATCAAAAGCCCGTCCAACACTTCGCTTGTAGGCATCCCATGCAGCATACACGTCAGACAAGTAAGATACTAAGCTGATGGCCTAGCTCCAACCATCATGCAATATAATAACTATCACAAGCCCACCTGGAGAATTTGGTGGCGTTCAGCCTACTATGCTTTATTGAACAAATATATATTTTTTTCCTTTCACAAACAAAAATTTATTAGGAAGTGTAAGCTTGAAAACGCATATAATTTAAAGCCCTCCTGTGGAAAGGCATGTTGTTGGTTGTATGGAAAGCACTAACTGCACGGTAACAGTACAGAGGCCTGGTATCTAAGGTGTACAGAATGTCTGTGCTGTTCCCTACTCCAGCCAGACAAGCTAAGAGCAAGGATGTGAAGGAAGTCTAAGCCGCCATGTGAGGGAAAAACTGGAGAAGGATTGTGGCAGATTAACATGCTCGACAATGCTTAATAATTTGTTTGGTGGACAGTGGTCAGTGCTCAGACTACATACAGTCCGGGACTGTGAAATTGAACGACTAAAGCGTTTTAAACGTAAATAAGGATTTGCTGAATATGGCACGTAGTTTACTGAATGGCTCCTAATTGGTTGATTGAACAAAAAGCGATGCAACTTTAAAAAGGATCAAAAGCTACTAAGATTAATGCTTATCACATTTAGTGTAGTAACATATGTTTAGAACATTCAACTGCTTGCACGTTGCTTTTTGGCTACTGAATTAAGGAACTGCAGAAGTGAGATTTTGCTCAGTTAACGTTAACAATCCCCAGTGAACGGATAGTGTGTAGTTTGTCCACACACTAGAAACACAACCCCAGTGGGTGGAGGCCATGATTCATTCTTTGTCATAATGTTTTTTCGCACAGCTTGTCAGTGATTGCATCCGAAATCTCAAAGCACTGAAGGATTTAGAAGAACTTCAAATAGTTTTCATCTCTCAAGGTTTGAATTTTAAGGTCCCCTGGAGATGCACTTTAGTGATAAATATTTAATGTACGATATTGTCCCCTTGGTAGTATTAGGTGCTGTAAGAAGCTTCGTTGTGTGACTAAACCCACTACTAAGCTTTACAAGTCAATATTTGAAGCTTGTCCTGCTTATAAAGAAGAGGCACATCCTTTATTACAAGGTGTGTACATAAGGGTTTGTGTATTTATTTTACTCAGTCTGTTACACTCTTTGTCCAGAAGCCAATTTGATAAAAGAGCCCTAGTAGTGCTCCTTGCAAGACAAATAAATGAATTGCTGATTACCAAAAACACTTTGAATGGTGTATACTGAATGTGTAGTTTTCT
This sequence comes from Pleurodeles waltl, assembly GCF_031143425.1. NCBI lineage: Eukaryota > Metazoa > Chordata > Amphibia > Caudata > Salamandridae > Pleurodeles > Pleurodeles waltl. Next base: position 727,991,865 of record NC_090436.1, read on the forward strand.
TCTCAAGAAACCTCTATTTTTAAAACGTGTGATCCATTTTATCCATGGGTTTGTTTCTTTAATCTTATAGTACAGATATATTTGGTGGTTGGACTGTTCCTCCTGTATAGTCCAGCCACCTTTCCCACACAATTGTATTCCATATTACAGTATAACTCTAGTTGCCCCGTGTGGGAAATGACCCTTTCTACAGGGTTATCCCCAAATATTTGCCTTTTATCTTCCTATTTTTCTGACCCTCTTTTTGTTGGCTTTAGGGCCCTCGGCACTTTACCACTGCTGATCAGTGCTAAAGTTCATGTGGTCTCTCCACTAAAACTTGGTGTAATTGACTTACACATGTTTGGCATATTTAATCTACCTGTACGCCCCATGTGAAGTTGTGTACCATATCCCCAGGGTCTGTAAATAAAATGCTACTAGTGGGTCTGCAGTGCCTGCTTGCGCAGTTTACTGCCACATTGACTTGGCAAGTCAAACTACTTGCCAAGGCCTAAACTCCCTTTTTGTGACACCCAAGTCACTCCTAAGGTAGAATTAACGTAGCCCTATGGGCAGGGTGCTGTGTATATAAAAGGTAGAACACATACTTTTATGTGTGACTTGTCCTAGAAGTGACACACAGCCTATTTCGTGTTTCACTACTCGAAGTACTGCTTCTCTCATAGGTTTGCATTGGGAATTCCCCTATATATGCCCAAGTGGTAATTTATGGTGGTTGAGGTGTAGTGTGGGCATGTTTGGAATGGTGGTGAGAATTCCTGCTTACTGGTGTAGTTGGAGTTTACATTACTATTTTAGAAATGTTTTTTTTCTCTGTGCTTATAACTCTAGTGCTTGGCAGCCTGACTCCAATCCACGCCTGGGGCAGAGTGACAGCTCCACTTGGTGCATACTTTCCAGACAGACATAACACAAGAGGGGCTGGGTGTGACAGAAGGCACATCTGCATACTGATAGTCATCCTGGACTGGGGAGAGTGAGGGTCATTCACATCTTGCATGCCAATAGGCTGTGTCCTGCCCTCACACAACAGGCTGATTACCTCCTGTTGATGTCTGGTGACCGGGCTGTGCTGAAAGGGGGTTGTGTCTCACATGAAAGGGTTCCTTTGAAGTCACCCCGTAAACAAAGGTATTTTGAAGTATAAGAACAGGGGCTTCGACCCCATGATTTTTAGAGCACTTTTGGAACTGGAACTGAGCCTCTATCAGAAGAACTGCACAAAGAATTCTTCTGGGCTGCTCTTCTATTGTTGCCCTGCTACCTGCTCCTGGGTGGCAAACAGGACTCGCTGGATTGCTTTTCTGCGTGTTCGCCTGCTGCCAGCAGCTCCCTTACTTTGGGTGACCCAGACCCTAAAGGGACTGACAGGAGAAAACGCCACCCATCTTGCTGAGCTGGCCTGCCTTCCCACTCCTGTTGTGCCACCCCCTCCCTTTAGTGCCTCCAGGGAGCCAACTGCAGGGAAAGCGCTATTTCCTGCTCCCTATCGACATCATGACTACCGCATAGCAAGCACTGAACATTTTCCTCACTTCTTCGCATGAAGAGTGCTTTATTAGCCCACTACAATTTAGGATGCTAATGCCTGGTGAGTGCTTCCGCTGTTCAGCAACATGCATGTTAGAGCTCTCCTTCTGCTTGTGGGGGGGCCTGTAGGCAGTGTGGGAACTAGTGACCACAAGGCAGGCTACACGACTCAGAGCAGGCCAGCACTCAGACTATTCGCTCCAGCCGGCCCTGCCCCACTGGTCTTAGTAGAGTGCTGTGCTGACTTCACTCCGCATGAAGGGTGCGGCAGACAAAGTCCTCCCCTGTGTTCCCTTGAACTTGCACTGCTCAAGCAGAGTGTATACGAGCCATCGAGTTGCTAAGGAGAACACTAGCTGGCCTTCCTTGTCACCTTCAGCCATAACCTCGGCTGCTTCAGCAACTGCACCGCATGATAGCAGGCAGCTGTCCTCACTACAGTTATCGCTGCTGGGAACCGGAGGAGGTCTCCCCAGCCTTCCCTTAATATGAGAGTGTCCTTCCTCCGATGAGGCATACCTGGGGAAGGAAGGGAGCTCTCGCTGTAACCTTGACAGTGGTTTCACTCCTCGTCGAAAACTTGTGTCGCTGCCAGGAAGGCGCGCTGGGGGTTCCCCGAAGGAAAGTACTGTATGTCACATAGGAAGAGCACCAGTGTCGGGCCCTCTGTTTTTGGAATCATTATTACAGAGTTTCCCAATTACTGTACATACAGTTTATATCTGCATCTACCCCAGTGGCTCCTCGTCTACCACAAATTTCGCCTTATCTGTGACAACAGCACAGGTGTGTCGTATCTGTGTTCCCTACTCTAGTAGCTGATCCACCCTAGGTGCCTATGGTGTTATGCAGTGGCCGATGTACTGATGATGAAATTGGAGGATTTGTAGGATGATTTTCTTGCATTATTGCTGCATGTCCTGATGATACCTGCACAATAATCATGATTTATGACACTCTTAGTCTAATGTTACAGGGTGGGTCATGTGATCACTGCTATAACCCACCTTGTGTGTCTCACGCCCTGATGTTGTGATGCATGGCATTGTTATCCTTGCCTTGCCAAGATAATGAGTTTTAGCTTAGGGTTTGCATAGTTCACAGGGTACCTATGAATACTGTCACTTTGGTCTATGTTTTATGCACAAGATAGATATATGTATAGATTTTTTAAATATAATCTTGTGTGGTGTCTCTTTTGTGGTGTATTTTATTGGTGTGTGTGTGTGTGTGTATGCGTGTGTGTTGTGCCAATGCTTTACACATTACCTCTGGAGATAAGCCTCACTGCTCTGTGCCAAGCTACCAGAGGGTGAGCACAGATTATGTTTAGTGTGTAACTAACTTGCCCTGACTAGCTTAAGTGCATACCCTAGCCAACCAGAAACCCAATTTCTAAAACCCTGGACATAGCAGGAGGTCCTAAGCTGTGGTTTATCTGGTTTATGTATTTAATATGGATTGCCTCGAACTACGGGTGCCCAAGGTTTGGCAGTTATCAGTATCAATAGGGCAAGCAATGAGTTAGGAAGCTAGAGTGGTGCTTTTTTACGTTATTTATTGCACATGTGAAACACATAGGAAAGTGCTGGCATCTGGTTTTGCAGCTACATGCCAGAGCATGGCAAGGAAAATTAAGCTGTTTCCACCTCCATGGTGCCAGTACTGGAGAATGGATGGAGGACATGCATATCATCATTTTTATGGGCTTCTAAATCAAGGGGTTCTACTTAATGCTCTGTAAATAGTGTTCCTGAATTAGTCCCACCTGTACACAAGAAGGAACAGTCTTGGACCGATGATTGAGCTTTAGTGATTTTAGGTAATTTGACTGTATACAAATGTCTCAAGTATGTAATGCACGTCATCTGAATGCACTAGACTAACGTGTCGCTGCATTGACTGAGAATAAAGTGACAACACAGCATGTATCTTTGATCAGAGAGAAGGTAGTCAATTTGAAACTCTCTACTTTAACATAAGCAGCCTTCACCACTTCAAGTACAGTTTGTTACCAGACTAAAAAGCTTGTCTGTTACCACACATACGTGCTAGAGGAAACTACATGTTTCAAAAGAGCAGCAGTGCACAGTCCTGCTTATCCCCTTCCCCTAGAAACAACCGAACAGAAGCACAAGACTATCACATGAACTGACCACAGTTCCTCAAGTGCTTTATTTTCTTCCTTTAATGGATGCATGTGGCCTTCTACTCTGAATCACTACTTCCTGATTAAGCGCGACCCTTGGAGGTTCAACCAATTGTGCACTGCAGAGCTTGAAATTATTCCATTTTCAAAGGGCAGTTTTATACAAGGAAACACATTTTAAAACCCCCACTGTAATTGCACCTGATTGGGGATTTGGAAAAGAAAAGTATCTCTTTCAAGTGTTTTTGCGACCACTTAAGCTCACTCCTAGTGCTTACAGTATTTATACTTAATGACGGAGAGAGGCCCAATAGGTCAGCCCCCACAGCTGGTGGCTCCTACAAGTCTCATTCGCTTGTTGATCCGCTGACAATACCGACGTATGTTGCGTCATTCATGACTTATGGAGCATTTCCTATTTATTGCAGACAGCTATTTCACTGGTACAGTGCGCCTATTAATATGCATAGGGAATGCTTGGATTGCAGATGTTTGAGGATGAAGGGATCCTGTGCAGCGAAGACACATTGCTACAATTTATGCAAAGGAATTTCACCATCTGGTTGCAGTAGTAACCAGGATGTCTCTCTAGAAAGACTGTGTAGCTGTTGCCAGAAGTAATGCCTCCAGCGACAAAGGGGTTACTTAGGGACCCTGGCACACAGTCCTGCTGACTAGACTTGGGCTCTGCGCCCCCAGGCCCGCCTCCCACCACACCCAGCTGTCCACTCCTCATTAAATCCCACTGTGTTTCATGGCAAAAAGTAGGCTAGTGATGAGAATGGAGGATGTGGATAAAGCCTTGGGAGCTCAGTAGAGCATCCTTGCTCGGCTGGGGTTGGGTCAGGGAAAATAGTGTTGGAGGGCATCCTTGAGGCTCTGTGAAAGGGCCTGTTTCATGTTCTCAAAGTGGGGGCATTGTTGTTCGATAGAGAGGGATGCTTGCATGCTCCATGATCCCTGGAACGCTGGAGAGAGTGGTAGTGTTGAATAGTATCATATCAGAGTCCCATAGGTTGTGTGTGCTCTGTGCTGCCTTTTTGGTGATATGTTGAGGCAGTGCTGTTGGAATATACCCAGAGCCCCAGGCGGGGATGTCTGCCTCCTCCAGGGATGGTGAAAGTAGGCAGGACCAAAGGTCTAGGAATGCTCCTTTTATTCCAAGGAGACTATCCACTTCAGGTAGACCACCTTCTCCAGCCTGACTGGCAGGCCATTCCTTGTGACCCTGCCACCATGTGTACCTTTTCTGCACAACTCTGCCTGATTGGGAGATTAGTGGAGTTGAACTGATGTGACTGCTCTCTGTCATGTTACGTGAGTCAGAGATTATGCTCCATGAAATTGTGGATCGTTTTATTCACAAAACCATCCTGCTGACTGTTAATATATGCAGGCTTGCTTGCTTGCCAGCAGACTAGGCACCTTGCTGCCGTAGTCAGACCACTGGAAACTCCTTTGCAGTATTGCACTTGTGATTAGTTTGCACATTACCCATACTACCCCACATCCTTAATTGGCAGTAATCTTTCCTGCTTTGATTTTAACTGTGGTCTGAATGGCCTCTATGGACAGGAGTTGGCAGTGGCAATATCTACCTTCATGTGAGTTGAAAAAGGGAGTAATTTTAGAAGCGAGAGAGAATGGACAGAATGGATATCATGAGACACTTCTGTCACATAGGAATTTATTTTACTTTGACCTGGTTTAAGATTACTGCTCTGTTTTATGCTTACGAGTTGATGTTTCTACACTTCTTTTGTGCCTTGACTTAACATTTTGAACCTAAAGTTTACTGTTGCCCTTCTGAAACAGACCCTGCTCTACGATGTGAGCACTCGTTCTCTCTTCATGTCCATTGTGAAATAGAAGTGTAGCTACACAATATGCTGGAACAATGATTTCCGATGCATGTGCCCCCTGGTGGTCTCCTGTTATCTTCTGTTCATTTGTGCACCTAGTCCAAATAGTAATCCCAGTCGTGAGTCATGATGAAACATGACTTATCTATGCCTTTATTGATGCATCACCCCTCAGGATGCAAGACACAACAAGTTGTTTAACCGTTCTTGTGAAGGTAAGTGGAAGCAAACCTTAACATGTAACTCTGTGGAGGACTATGCAAGCCTATGGGGAAAAGTAAAAGTGTCTGGCAGACTGCTCAGCTAGGCTTTGATTAACAGAATAAAAGGAATCCAACATGGGGGGCGCGGATTCATTTGGGTGAGTTAAATTAGGATTGATTAAGAAAGGTAACCCCTAGCTTTGTCAAGTGTTTAGATCATTGTCTTCAAGAAACCGAAAGTGGGAACTACTTTAGGCAGTAAAATATTTTGCTCCAATGGTTGAGACTGAGTGAAAAGAAGTGTGATGTGTGTCACAGTTGCTTTCAGTTAGTGCTCTTTTTTCTGACCTTCTCTCCCGCAAGCGGGTAGGTTAAGGTACAGCTCCGTGGGCTTGCGGTGGAGAGATTTGTATGTGATGAAGAAGCTTCTCGTGAGGCCAGTGAGGTTACATCTCCATCTATTTGCTATAGGCACTTTGCCCCGCTCTTCTAATGGAAGCTTAAGTTATTTTTCCACTTCCTTGTAATATAGGTCACCTTGAAAGATTCTCAATCTTGGTTAACTGATTTTAAATGTAAAGTGTTTTAGCAGGAATCTGTTCAAGGCGCATTGTAGAATACACACTGAAGTTCTCAGGCTTCATGTGCTTCTGCTGTAGCTTCCAATGTCTCTCTTTACATGGAGTTGCACAGCTTCTGATTCACAAGAACCTCAAGATACTTTGGTTTCTATAAGCAGATAAGTGAAACAGTGGTTTGGCTCCAGTAAGTCTCTGGTCTAATGGGTTAGTTTGGGAGCTGTCTCAATCACCTCTGATAGATTTTCAGTATAGTCCTTCGGACTCTTGTACAGAAGATGAGGTTTCTCTCTCAGAAATCTGTAAGATTCTCCAGTGTCTGGGGCTGCTCAATTATTTAGTGGCTCCCAGCAAGTCACTCTTTTCAGTGAAAGCTAGGATCGCTCTGGATTCGTTTTTTTTCTAAGCTCAAAGCACACAAGTCAAGCTTTCCCTAAACTTTTATGTTTGCCCAGAAAATTCTGATTTAAAAAAAAATCAATTGAGGGAAACAGATGTTACGCTGGAAGACTCCATAAATATATCGGATATAAAATATTAATGCTGCACCGCTTCCAAGGAATGTTTGTTTGATAGTCTGTTTTAAGAAGACCTGTTTTCTAAATAGCTCGCTGCAATAGTGTTTATGGAGTTTGGTAGACCATGTAGAGGAGAACTAATTTGTAATGAACCAGTAGTTTGACGACAAGCACACGCGATCTACCTACTTGTTGGCTACATTTTGAGTCATAGCCTCAATTATGTAATATGCTGGCGTTCACAAATAGTCCAGGCTTAACAACGGTAAAAGTGATATATTATTAGTTAAAGTTAATTAAAATGAGAAAGGTCTAGGGGTTTACACTGCTTTATTTACAGCACAGATCTACTTTATTTCATTAAAAAATGTTAAGCGTCTACAGGTCAAAGCTAATGGGTTACATGAAATTGGAATTTTTATAAGTGATTTATTGCGTTGCTTTTGTTCATCCTGTGCTACAATGCATGTACAGAGGTACCGCGCTTAGGGTCCTAACTGGAAGGTTTGCAGTTCATTTAGGTTTCACACTGCAAATTATTGAAGGCTAAAGTTTGATACAGAATGATGTTACCACATTTCAAAGCTGCTTTGAAGTATGTTCCAGGGCATGCTTTACCTATCCGAGAAAGGTCTGAAGGGCCACAAAGTGTGAAACAGGTTTAACCCAAAAGTTATGTATTTCTGGAAGTGAACTTACCTCTTCTTTCAGCTGAAATCTATAAGCTGATGGTGCTATTTAGGGTCGAGCCTGCAAACGCATGCGCTCTCATGCAAGACACTTGTGTTCAGTAAATGGCTTGGAGCCTGCCTGTCGCTCACCATTTGTTGGTTTGCGTGACACTCTTCTTTACAGCCTTGTATTTCGTCAAGTCATGTCTTCCGGTCCTCTGTGTGGAGCACGTATCCATCACTAATTGATTCCTACTTAATTAATGCCCGTCCGCTGCTCCAGATGTTATCGAGGTACAATTTGTTCTTTTTAACTTCTAGTGACCCAGAAACAGAAAGCTTGTTACTGGCAAAAACGTGCCAGCAGGACAAACAAAATTGCAAAGTTTTTTTTTTTTTTTTTTTTTTAAACAAAATTTATTTTATTTTGTTTAAATCGTCTTTTCTTAGTCTTCACTAATTTTTTCTTTTGTTTTTGCTCATGGGTGCTGTTGTCAAAAGATGACTATTAACTTGTTCGAAATATGCGGGTCCTATTGCATTACAAATGCTTGTTTGTTGCCATGCACATTTTCATGGCAGGTAACTGGTTCTGCTTTGAACTCACAATCTGTTGCAGCCTCCAAGCTACTCTTACCCTTGCTTTCCAAATGCTCTTCTTACTTCCTTCGTCTCTGCGCCATTCAGAATGTTGTTCCCTGGTTTTGTCAGCACATTTTTTTAAACGAGTGGTCGAAGTCCTCTCTGTGCAGACCTTGCTCTTTTGTTTGCTTCTGACCCTTATGCCATATCTTACATCCGTTCTAGAGCCAATGCTTAGTATGTGAGAACTGTAAATATCTTGCACTTCCTCCTTTAATAGGTCTTCACTGATGTAGTTCCCATTTTTGTGTGATTTGTGGATTGAATCCTTGACTGCGCCAATGAATCTTTAATCCTTGTTAATACTTTACTCATACCCTTGGCAGAGTTCCCCAGATTGCACTTCTTTTAACTATTACGTACTTGACTGTAAAAACCACTAAATACTTTTCCTCTTTGTGGTTCCAGTTCCACTACATGCAGTCGTTCCCTACCTTTGGCTCAGTCCACCAGCTGCTGACATGGTTTATCTACTTCAGGGTTATCTGATTTTAATAGTTTCTAGATAGCTGTAGTGGAAATTCTTAGCAGCATCTGCTGTTTGACAGCGTGTCACAAATTTGCCAATGCCATCCTATACTCTGTTGCCTTTAGTCTTCCTTAAACTGTAATTTGTTTTCGGTATGCCCCAGTTTCAAAAGTGAGTGTTGCAGTTGCTTTATTGTCACAGATGAGCGTATGTTACAGCACTGACTGCAGGATGCCTGGTTGATTCACATCCTTTTAGCCCAAGAGTGAACTCTTCAGTGCTACTGTTTGCCACTTGAGTAGAACTCGAATACTTTCCAAAGCCATTGTCCATGCTAGAAGTTCATCTTCTGGTACTAGCAACAATAATAGTGATGTTTAGAAATACATACTACTATAATAAACTAGAACACCCTGGGGGGAAAACTGAACAAACTCATGTCCAATTTAGATTAAAGTACATTATTACATTTTTTGGTATTGCAGCATCAGTTAATAAAACTCATTGAACATAAGAGATCATGAATGACTATACTCATAGTTAACAACTCCCAACACCAATTTTTTGTTTTGAGAGCATGTTATAGTATCAGAAAACCTAAAACCATAGCTGGCATAACATCTTACTACTTAAATGTAATTTAAGACACTGATCTAATCATTCATTTTGGCTTCTGATTAGATGGGTAGTCAGTAGTGGTCCAAGAAAGTGTCCTAAAAATAAAAGGATCACTCTGCGTCGTCATTCCTCAGTGTGCTTTCTGTTTTCACCCGTTTCACTGCGCCTTTCTCATATAATGAAACTGGATGATATTATAGCTGTGGTTTTTCAAAAATATTTTTTTGGCAGGAATGTTAATTGTTTTGCAGTTGTTTTTGCCTTTTTTAAGTGGGCTTCTCTCTGGCAGACATAGTAGCTTTGTAACTGAAATTACCCTTCCAGTGATCTTAGTAATGAATCAAACAACTATTTTTGAAAGCAGTTGTCATACTTCCGGTGATGTCTCTTGACCTCTGGGAGACTGACAAGCATGCAGACACCAGGCCTGGTCTGTCAGCAGCACTTAGAGTATCCTACAGAGCACTCTCGTCCTTTGTCAATGGAGCTGCTTGTAATTGGAACAAAGGTGGGTAGTTTGAGTCCCACTTATATTCTCCATTTCCAGACTGGTATAGTGATCCACTTTCTAAGGTTCTGGAACTAGTTTGAAGCAGTTCTTTCAAAAGCCTTTTTTCTGTGCAGACATCGTCTTTGCACACAGTGATGGCTGTTAAATCAGTTAGTGATGATGATGATGATGCTTTTAAGCAGAAGTAGCTAAAATATGAGCAAAATAAGGTGTAAAGATTCTGCACCTGGCTGACATCAGCCCTCCCAAAGTAGCAGTCGGGGGAAGACCAATGGGATCACTCTGCCTAGAAAGCCCCTTCCCCTACACATCATTAAGAACAGAATCTGCTGACTCATCACCTCTCCTCTGCCATTAACTGCTGGTAGTGCTCAGGAAAATGGAATCGAGTCCCTTGCTAACTGCTCCTATTAGAGATTCTAATGGCAACCATGTCTCCATCATCTTAGTTTATGCATCTCTGGCTTCACGAATACAGTCAATACATGTCCACTGTCTGTGGAGGCTGTATTGACCCTCCATCTTCTGCCATGCTAAACGAACAGCTATCCAAAATGAGTCCCGCTGGTCCCAGCACTCAAACTCTAACCTTAAGAGTATCGTCCATCATGCATACATGCACTCTTCTGCATGTCAGTGCAAGGGTCGGGATGTTATATCCGACTGGAACTTTACATCAGTGTGACCAATAGCTCTCAGTCCTATCTAGAACTGTTTAAAAAGTTTGTTTTATGACTATTAATTCTAAAAAATCTGTATGCTGCCAGCACTTTGTCAGCAACACAGGACATGGGCAGTAGTCTTATGTCATAACAGGGAACCTTTGGTCCACCCCTCCAGGTCCCAAGCCAAATTCTGGACCTTGGATTTACCAATGACAGGCCTAGATCTTGGCGCACATGCTTGATTAGTTTGCTAGTTGGACCAACAATAAATCAGAATGAGTTTAACATACAGTTATGTCAATTACAACAATGAGTACCTGCCCATACACCATGCAGGAGACATTTCTGCCCCAGCAAAACTTGAAGTTTTGTATACTGAGATAGAATGAAAGCCCTTATAAGTAATTTTAAATAATTACTTTGAATTGGGTGTTCCTTGAAAACCTCGATTATATATTGTGCTTTTAAAGTTTTAAAGTGATCACAGATATTATTTCACATTTATGGCTAAGTGTAGTTGCTAATTGTTTCTCTTTTTGTTTTTCATAAAGTCACTGTATCATCACTTAAGTAGTTGTGTGAATATAATGCCTGCATCCATGGTTGTTCCTAAGTGCAAGCACATGGGTTCTGTTTACTGTGCTATTTTAGTTGGTAACTGTTAACATATAAAGTGAGCTAGGACACCATTTTGGTGCATACACATTTGTTTTTCAAGGTATCAAAATGATCTGTAGAAGAGAGCAACTTTTTGCCACTATTAAAACATAGGTATCTCAAAAAAGAAATTTCTTTAAAAAAAGATGAGTGAGGGGAAATCACGAAGGCACCTGAGATTGCGGCGGTCTGGAGGTGGTAGTGGTTCTAGTCCACCAATGCAGCACTGCAGGCAGCGCTGCCCTGGGGATTACGAGCCCCTTCTCCGCCACCAGTTTTATGGTGGTACCACTGCCATGAAAATGCTGGTGGAGAACGATTGCAAGGGGACCCAGGGGGTGTGGGAGTGGCCTGCACTGCCCATGCACTTTGCATGAGCAGTGCAGGGCCCCCTCTGGCCAGCAGCATTGCAGTTTTCACTGTCTGTCTGGTGGTGCACCCTGCAGGCTACAGCATTGCCGCTGGCTCGATTACAAGCCAGGGACAATGCTTTAGCCTGTTTCCCGCTAGGCCAGCGGGCAGTAACTCGGGTTTCCGCCCACTAACCTAGCAGGAAACGCTTAATGGGGCTGGTGGGGCGGTAGCCTATGTGGCGGCACCCTCCCCATCGAAAGTTCGGCAGCCGGTAAAACCTGTCTGCCGAACTCAGAATGACTTCCAATTGTTGTTCTAATGTTTACTGATTTTATTATGCTCAAGTTGTCAGTTGTAGCTGGGTGAAATGCAATTGAAATTGATTCCAAAACTTCAGGCAGATAAGTTGTGTAACTTAGCTGCCTTTATAATGGTTCCACTGAGTGTTTACTAAATAGCCTGTTACTATTAATGTTTATTTGTTTATGGTTACAAAACACAGTAGTATGTTCTTAACCTGTATGTGCTTAGAGTTCAGTACTTAAAAACATAGTCTTTTTTAAAGCTTTTATTTACCTCCTTTGATTTGAATTTATCTTGTAAATAAAATGCAAGACCTTGTCCTTCATCAAGTAAGTTTGTATTTACATACAGACTCTCATCATTGAAAGACTTTATAGCTATGTGAATAGCAATAAATGTTTGAATGAATAGTTGTCCAGTTGTATCATACTTTCATTTATGTGGATGGTGTCCACAGTAGGTAGAATTTATTGTTCTGGAAAGTATCCAAAATTTAGTTTCTGACTGAAATACAGACTCGTGTAAGAACTTTGGAACGTTTATTGTGTAAAGGGTTTTTTCTTTGTCTGGGATTGCCTTAAGTACTATATTGAGATGTTTTTTGAATGTGTTAAATTTATACCACTGTAACTGGATTCTAATAAGCTGTTTGACTAAAACGAAGGCATATAGTTGATCTGACACCTATTTATCGTAATACATTTAAGACTGTTCTGACACCATTAGACCTTTAGTGAGTTTAGAAGTGCATTTTACGAATTGTAGCGGTTTTACTTCTTTTAGTGTTTTGCAGAGGCATGCCCCTTAGAAACCACTCTTTCATTTTCCCTTAACGCCATCATTTTTGAGTATTCATTCCCTATTTTCCCACAACTTCCCCTAGACTTTCCCACATTTACGACAAAATAATATACTTACGTGTGCAGAGATTGCAGCCACCCGGACGGGTGGTAGAGATCTCTGCACAGAAAACATAGGACAATTGAAGGTGAAGATCTCTATCTGTTTGTGAATTACATTCACTAGTAAGTAAGCACCACTACTAATTTACGTAGTACAAAGTCCACTTGGTGAATTGGCCATAGGATTATTTTTAATACATGTATTTATCGGCACAGAATTAGAGTGAGCCCCCAGAAAAACTAAATACATCAATATCTATGCCAACATGCACATCATTAAAACTTTTTTATGAGGTCGAAAACAATAGTTTATGTTTACAGTGAGAATTAAATAAATAGTTTTCACTGTGAGATTTGTATGTGACAAACATGACATACTGCTACACCACGGACCAGACCACAGGACCCTCAGCTGATGAGGCGACCCATCACAACCCTGACCCATCTCATTTTAAATACTGTTTGTTTCTTTTCTGATGTAAGCAATAAACCTCCGCTTTGAAAACCTCAACTACAAAAGGAAACAAAACACTAAGTAACATTCTATGGCCTTGTTGAACTGATTTGCATTTGAAAAGATGATATGAATGTAGTTGAAATTTAGAGTGTTTCAAATTCTAGAAGCATTTCAGCTGATGTTAACTTAGGTCACGCCTTGATTCCATAGTACTAATGTCTGTTAACATTATATGTATTATGTAATAATTGGGGTAAGAACATACTTATTAGGACAAAATTAGTACCTCTATTTTTTTCAGACTCCCTCATATTTTCAGCATTGAGAAAGCAAAAGGCTTTACAAACGTAGAGCCCCTTTATTCTTCATCGCTAGGGCAGGGTAATACAGCCACCAAGTTTTAACTCATTTACTTATACCAAAGTTAGTAATTTAAAAAAAAGGCATTTTGTGATATATAAAGTAAAAGTGTATGTTGAGTAATGATTTTTATTTTTGTTAGTTATTTGGTGTGAAAATGATACTCCTACATTTTTCTGAGCCGAATTAGAAATAAGTAGGTATTTGACACTGCAGCTGTACAACTGGCAACATAAATATTCCATATGAGATAAGGCAACCGAAAGTATTCCATATTAAAAAAAACGTATTCTAGAGTCCGACCATGAGATTGTCATCTAGATATTAATAAATGAATGATAAGTGGCAATGGATGGCCTACGATACCAATTGATATAGTTGATTTATTTATTCTTTTTCTTTGAGATGGTCCCTCTCAGTTGAAACTGTTTGATTTATACAGTACTGCAGCAGTAATCTTGGTAGATGTGAAATAACAGTTCAGGGAATGCAGGGAAAAGTGAATATGTATATGAAATAACCATTTCTATTTACGATTTAAAAACTGTCCACTTGTGTAAATGAAGAATAAGGAAGGCGTAGGGCTCCCTATGTTACCACTCCATTTAATTTGAGATGGAATAGATGAAGGTTAATTCGGGCAGAGCTAATAAAAGTAGTATTAGTGCTTCTGTCCTGTTTCAGTGATTGTTTTCCACTATCAGAGCCGTAATTTGAGAACTTACATTTCCACTGCAGTTATTATAACCTTTTGACAATAATGCTCAATGACCCACCTCTTCTGTTTGGCTCATGACGTTGATTAGCTATCTTGTATCTTTGCAACGTGTTTAGAAACATTACATTCCAAAATTAACATCTGTTTTACATAGAATGCAACAGCTCTTCATAATCTGCACTGGCCTCTGACAGCCTTAAGTGAAATAGAGAGCTTGAAGTATAGAGTTCTGCAGTGTTCTAGTAATCGTTTCCCGTTACATGCAACTTGAGAATTGGGATTTGCACTACATCTACACTTTCATATGGCACTTTGATAGCGGGCTTGATTTGTTTTATCCAGGAGAGCTGTCAGGTAAACAAATGTATTTCAGATGCACTTGCATAAAGTAAGAACTTATCTGACTGGCATCATACACAAGTCTTTTTGCAAGGTGATTGTAGTAGTGCTATGGGAAAATTCAGAGATAGCTGTTAAAGTTGCAACCCAATAGTAGTCTGCCTACCCTGCCCAAATGGCAACATTGTAATCTTTGTTGAAGTAGGCATGATGGGGGTGCAGGAAGGATATTTTTGTTTTTCAAAAATGTTGTGAGGTCTGCTTCAACATACCATTATATAATTAAGCTATACAGTCATCCATGAAACCTAATTTACTTCTTTGAGTGGTCTAGTAAAGGCCATGTGATTTTTTTTTTTTTTTTTTTTTTTTTTTTTTTCCCCATGATTTCACTTTTGTTTTTAGGAAATAACATTTGTTTTTCAAACTTTCTTTTGGATAAGATGGTGACAACTTAATTCTCTGAAACTTCACCCAAAATGTAATAGGCGTCCGCTCCAAGTACCTTGATCCGTATAATGCATTAGTAAGGAGACTGCTTTGTTGCCCATGTGCAACTGCCAGTATTCAACAGACTTATAAGGAATATGAGCATCTGATGACTGCTGCCGAGAAAAGTTAATGTTACGAGGCCTGAAGCAATTTTCAACTATGCTAACTTTTCCCAGTTAAAAATGTGAATGTGCCTTGTTGCCACACAAATGTGTAAATACAAAATGCCTACTTGGACTACTTTTCATTTTATTTAGTTTTGTTGGCTTTTGAAATGAAACTTGAATCCTTTAGGGAGTGGTCCCAAGCGCTACAGGATAAAGCCACAGCTGGAGTGTCCCTAATGGTCCTCTGTTGCTCTACAACTCATTCCAAGCCTTTGGGTTGAGTAAATGAGGGATATACTCCCAATTAACACTTCTAGATTTCTTTCCTCCTCAACCCCTCCATTACTCCAGTCAATCTAACTAAAAAACTCTCATATCCGCGGCTTAAATAAACTCATAATAATACTAAAACTGTACTCCTATTTCCCAATACTAATCAATCACTAATTCTTGTTGGGTTCCAGAGTAGCATGCCACTCACCGAAAAGCGCTTTGACGCCTCGTCAGGGGTAGTAAGCGCTATATAAATACTATTACAATACAATACAAGTACCACATCACTACAATATCCGCTGACTTGGGGTATCAAGTGAAGGAAAAAATATTACAAATACTGGGCACCATCCTGAGTTGTCCCTCTCTTCTCTGAGCACCGCACAGGCTTCCTGGTCACAATTGTGGGGTGTTTCAACAGATCTAATGGCTGCTCTAAGGCAAACCAAACTATGCCTCTGCATGCAGATTAGTTTAATTCGTCACGTTGTGTCAGGTTGAATTGGCTGAAACAAAGACTTTTTTTTTTTTTTTTTTAAAGACTGACTTTGAAGTCCGTTGCTTTCTACACGACAGTGATAGCAGATTTGAAGCAACAGAGATTTTTTGTTAGTTTTGGTGTTCTGCCTCATGCCAGGTTTAAATCTGCAGTTTGCATCAGCTTCACAATATATTGCAAGTTCAACTGGGGGTCTCTCTACCCACATTTCTTCATAACTTACATTAAAAAGGACTGGTTTTTCACGTTCTTTGGGTTCACTGCCCAGATAGGTCTTATATGTGTAAAAACAATATCCACTGAAATGGGTTGTTACACTGGTTAGCCTACCTAGGTTTTGGATGAACATGAGTTGGCCACAATGCAGTGGTGTAACATAAAACTATGCCCCCCCTGTAGAATGCAAAGAGGGCCCCTCCCATATTTCACAGCCACTCATTGACCTTGGGTGGAACAGGGTTTGGGGGCCCCTGAAGGGTTGGGGGCCACCTGCACCTCAGGAGCTGCAGAGGCTGCTGGAATGCGAAATGGTAATACAGTTGGCTATTAATGGTAACTTTCCTTTGATACGCAACTTATACCACACTTCTGCCTTTTTTAGCACTGTTAATAACATGTTGCTATTACCCAATTTAATGGTACTCAAAATACCTATTGTCAAAGGATGGAAGAATGAGTTGGCTTTGCTACGTTTCAAACCCATTAATACGTCCCACCCAGTTTCAGTGGAAAGCATTAATTAACTGAACCATTTTGCGGGAAATGGGGGCATTACCAAGACTGACACCGAACTGGATGTACAACCTGGCCTTTGCCTTAAAAAAACTAACTGCCTCACTATACATGTGCCTAAACTACGCCCCCTCCACAAACAGTATTGCAATCCTGTCCTCTTGCTTTTCTTGTTGCAATAGCTATTTTAAAACTCCTTTCAAGAAGCTATTACTGTGCGACTATAACAACTCTAATTCCTGCGGAACATGCACAAAGTGCATGTCCTCACTCCCCTAAACATGGTTTGATTGGCATATACCCGACTGGCATATTTAATTTAGATGTAACTCCCTTGTGGAGTGGTATACCATATACCCAGGGCCTATAAATTAAATGCTACCAGTGGGCCTGCAGCACTTATTGTGCCACCCACTTAAGTGGCACCTTAAAACTTGTCCGAAGCCTTCCATTGCAGCCTAAAGGCAGTGTCCCACTGCCATGTCGACTTGGCATTTAAAACCCCCTGCCAAGCCTTAAACTCCCCTTTTGTAACACATATAAAGCACCCCTAAGATAGGCCGTAATTAGGTCATAGGGCATGGTGTTGTGTATTTAAAAGGTAGGACATGTACTTTTTAGTTTTACATTTCCTAGTAGTGAAAAACTCCCAAATGTGTTTTCTCACTACTGATGCCTACCCCTCCCATAGGGTAACATTGGGGATTCCTTATTAAAATTATTAAGTTGTTATTCCTAAACCAGAGGTGGTAGATATGTCATGTTTGGTACCTATGAACTTGATAAACCTTCTTTAAAGGCAAAGTTGGATTTACCATCACAAGTTTGAAAATGGCAATTTTTAAAGTTGGCATTTTCCTGCCCTTAGCCCTCTGTGGCTGTAACCTGCCTTAGGTCACATTACTGGGAGTAACGGACAGTTGGGACTTTGTGAATTGTGAATTAATACAGTGGCAAGATGCAGCTGGTGTCCATTGGCCCTCAGAGGTCTGCGGGGGCGTCTGGATGGCTGGCAGAGACACAGGTAGGGACATTTAGGCTGTGGGTGAAAATAACACCTGCATACCTTCCTGGAGAGCTGTACCCCTGCCGATCCTCATCACGTCCTGCTGCACTTGAGGTCGATCAGTTAACCAACCAGTTCTGTAGCAGTGATTGAGTCTGGTTTGGCCACAAAGCTAGTGGACACCTTGGCAAGTAGAACAGGAAGGCAGGCGAATTCCAGATAGATTTGTTTTTTAAACTTTTGATCAACTATTGGTAGAAGTACTACGGTCTGTAAGGCAGGGCCAGGGACGTCCGCTACTACAATTGTCTTTGGCTCTATGGGTACTTTACGGCACTGCCCTGGGATTGTAGGGAGTTGGACCTCTTGCCTGGGGACCAAGATCTGTCCCAGTTGCCCAGGCCCATCTCCTAAAGGGTGCCAAGTGAGATCCCTCTTTTGGGTTGCTCGGGCATGTGTGATTAGAGGCTCAGCTGACTTGCTGGCCTGTTTTGCTCCTCTCTCTGTGAGGGAACAGGGGAGTTTGCCTTGTACAGTGTATATATGTGGGGCCTGGTGGGTAACACTCAGGCTCACAGGTAAATTAACCAGTGTGCTGAGGACCAGCGGGTGGCGAAGCATGACTTAAAATATGATCTGCGGATACGTGTTTTTGTTTTTTTTTGTATAGTTTTCTCCAAACACTTTCGGCTTATGTAAATATTGACATTGATTGAACAAAATGGTGTGAATACTGTTTGTTGTAATAAATACGGCCTGAGAACTGTTTCTCAAAATGCAAAAAATCTGACAGCCTCAGGTCAGTTTTGTCAATTCTTGTATTCCTTTGTTGTGGGAACACTCAGGGGCGGGCCTGGGGGAGGGGTTTTCATAAGCTTCTCATATATGCCAGGCAATGTGTGTGGTCCCCTACCTGTAAAGCCAGAAAATGAAAAGCAAGTAAATGTGTGTTACAAACCACAAAGCCAATGACGAGCAACAGGCAGACGGCATTCCTAAGTCAGCTTTCTGAATGTCCCCAAGATGTCTTTAGCAAACCAGACTGCCTTTGCTGGTAGGCTTGCTAGGCTATTACCTAAACATTAAGTACTAAAAGAAGTTGCTGTTATAACCTGCCCATTTGCCTTATTTTATGATTACATGTAAGGGATCCAAGTTCGTAACATACTCCTTATTCTAAATGTTCAGACCTTGCCACTGATTATAAAGTATAATAATGGTATTTTACATCAGTCTTGTAGTTTAATCACACTTTTCATATCTGTGCCTGTGATCTTTTGCCACTTTCAGATTTAAATTGAGATGGACTCTAAGAGAAGCATAAAATAAAAACAAAGTGGCTGGTATTAAATGCCTGCACATCAATGGAGCTTTGCTATCTTTGATTATGTGTTTATTTATTTTTTATTTTTTTCTCTTCTTCTTTTACAGCACATACAGGTACACAAAGGTTACACCAACCTGGCATAATGAACGTTGATTGGAAGGAAATATCTCCTGTTTATCGATTAGAAAGAGATGGCCTAGTTTTGAAATTACAAGTTTATTAAGTAGGGCCATGTAGCAAAGTACCATCTTCCTTGGCATGTTACCCCCATTTTTCACATGTATGTTTTTGCCTGTCTCACTGGGATCCTGCTGGTCAGGACCCCAGTGCTCATAATGTATGGTCTAATGGGTATGCCTGTGCACTGCTTAACTGTGTCACTGAGGCTCTGCTAACCAGAACCTCAGTGCTTATGCTCTCTCTGCTTTTAAATTTGTCACTGTAGGCCAGTGACTTCATTTACCAATTTCAATTGGCACACTGGACCCCCCTTATAAGTCCCTAGTATATGGCACTTAGGTACCCAGGGCATTGGGGTTCCAGGAGATCCATATGGGCTGCAGCATTTCTTTTGCCACCCATAGGGAGCTCAGACAAACCCTTACACAGGACTGCCATTGCGGCCTGCGTGAAATAACGCACACTTTGTCACAGCCATTTTCACTGCACTTAAGTAACTTATAAGTCACCTATATGTCTAACCTTCACTTGCTGAAGATTAGGTGCAAAGTTACTAAGTGTGAAGGCACCCTTGCACTAGCAGAGGTGCCCCCACATAGTTCAGGGCCATTTCCCCAGACTTTGAGAGTGCGGGGACGCCATTACACGCGTGCACTACATATAGGTCAGTACCTATATGTAGCTTCACAATGGTAACTCCGAATATGGTCATGTGACATGTCTAAGATCATGGAATTGTCCCCCCATTCCAAATCTAGTATTGGGGAGCCAATTCCATGCATCCTGGGTGCTCCACCATGGACCCCCAGTATTGCCAAACCAACTCTCTGAGGCTTGCACTGCAGCTATATCTGCTGCCACCTCACAGACAGGGTTCTGCCCTCCTGGGGTCTGGGCAGCTCAGTCCCAAGAAGGCAGAACAAAGTATTTCCCCTGAGAGCAGGGTGTTACTCCCTCTCCCTTTGGAAATAGGTGTTACAGGCTGGGGAGGGGTAGCCTCCTCCAGCCTCTGGGAATGCCCAGATGGTGCCCTCCTTGCATAAACCAGTCTACATCGGTTCAGGCATCCCTTCTCCCCTGCTCTGGTACAAAACTGGACAAAGGATAGGGGAGTGATCACTCACATGTCCATCACCACCCCAGAGGTGGTGCCCAGAGCTCCTCCAGTGTGTTCCAGGCTTCAGCCGTCTTGCTTTGCAATGTGTGGGGGCACTCTGGAGGGCTCTGAGTGGCCGGTGTCAGCAGGCGATGTCAGTGACCCCTTCTGATAGGTCCATACCTGATAAGGTAGCCAATCCCAAACTCAGGGCTATTTAGGGGCTCTCCTGTGGGTTCTCTTCAGATTCTGCTTGCAAGTTTCCTCCAGGAATCCTTTGCAACAACTTCACTCTTCTGACCTGGGATCAACCGCAGCCTGCTCCAGGACACGCTGTCACTGCAACAAAGTGTCTACAAGAGACACTTTTCTTCAGCAACCTCATCTCCAAGCCAGCAACTGCAACAGTTTCCACGGTGTGCATGCTCTGTGGACTCCCTGTCCTCATCCTGCACCAGAAGGACCGAATAAATCTCCCGTGGAGTGACGGAGTCACTCCCCTGCTCCAAGCAGTCACCTTCCCAAGGCGACGTCCGGTACCCTGGGACTCCTCTCATAGGGACGAGCATGCTCCTAAGGACACAGAGGGTGGACATCATCGACATAGGCTGTCCTGAGTTCCTGCTGACGCAATTTGGAGGAGGTAAAACTTTGCCTTCCCTGAGTGCGACCGTACCACTGTGTACTGAGTCTTCCTTGCCTCCTGAGGCCTCTGTGCACTTTTTGCAAAATTCCTTCATGCACAGCCTGGCCCAGATCCCCAGCACTCCATCCTGCGACACTCAACTCGCTGAGTTGTTCTCTGGCGGCGTGGGACCTTCTTTTGTTGTGCTGCATCAACTGCATTCTGGACCTCCTTTGAACCTGGACCCTGTGACTCCTTGGGGTGCTGGCTGGTATACTGATGACTCTCCAAAGTGCTCAGAGCCCCCTCTTCCTCCTCACACAGAGTTGAGGCCCCCAGTTCACTCCTGGGTCCATCCAGTGCCATTTTGACGCAGAACGCACCTTTGTCGTAGCTAAGGCTTGTTGGCGCCTTCCAACTCAAAATCTTGTCTGCAACGATCCTCACGCCATGAGACATCTTTTGCATCCCGCAGGAACCCCCTGGCATCTTCCTAGGGTGCATTTCCACAGTCTTCGACCAACCAGGGACTCTTCTTTTGCACCCTCTTCTGGGTTGGCAGGGGTTCCTGTCCTTCCTGCAACTTCTTTTGACTTCCGGACTTGGTCCCCTTCCTTTTCAGGTCCAATAATTCAGCAGTTGTTCTTTGCAGACTTGGTTGGCTGCTGAAAAATCCCTAAAACTAGGTGTAGTGTGTCCTAAGGAAACTTGCAGTACTTTACTCATGCTTTTCTGGGCTCTGGGAGGGGGTAATTTACTTACCTTTACTGTACTCTTACTCTCCCAACAATTCTGCACACACTACACTTGGCCAAGGGGGAATTCGTGATTTGCATTCCACTTTCTTAGTATATGGTTTGTGTTGCCCCTAGACCTATTTTCTCCCATTGCATTCTGTAGGATTTCCTACTGTTTGCACTGCTCTGTTACTATTTACTTGTCTAATTTTGGTGTCTAGTGTATATATTGTGTACAATACCTCCAGAAGGAGTATTGTCTATGATATTTTTGGTACTGCCACCTAAATAAATACCTTTATTTTTGGTAACACAGAGTATTGTCTTTACTTGTATATAAGTACTGTGTAACTATAAGTGGCATTGCATGAGCTTTGCATGTCTCCTAGTTCAGCCTAAGCTGCTCTGCTATAGCTACCTCTATCAGCCTAAGCTGCTAGAACACTACTACTTCACTAATAAGAGATAACTGGAACTGGTATAAGGTGCAAGTACCCAAGGTACCCACTACAAACCCGGCCAGCCTCCTACAGGCCACTGATCCCGCTTAGTACAGGAGCATCTCCTCTTACTTGCCACCCCATCTTAAAATGATTTTAACCATAAAGTACATGAAAGAAAGAAAAATAAATTGTCAAAGCCAATAGCTCTGCAGATACACGTTAAAAACGAGATTTACTGGTTTTGGTAATGGTTGTTTGCTTCAGTAGTGCTGGTGTATATATATTTTTTTTAATCTTTTCTGTTTTCCAACCATTGGAATTCTTATTGTACTTTAAATGTGAAAATCCTTAAACTGGGTCCTTGAAGAGTGTGCAGCTACTGCATTATTTCCGTCTTCAGCTTATGTGGTCTCTCCCCACTCCCTTCCACCAGAGGACAGTGTAGAGCAAC
Source organism: Pleurodeles waltl (assembly GCF_031143425.1). Taxonomy (NCBI): domain Eukaryota; kingdom Metazoa; phylum Chordata; class Amphibia; order Caudata; family Salamandridae; genus Pleurodeles; species Pleurodeles waltl. The sequence goes on from NC_090436.1 coordinate 728,014,342, forward strand.
GGTACTCAAAGTACGGCCCGCGGGCCGCCAGCGGCCCCACGGACCTAGCTTGGCGGCCCGCGAGACGCACACCAAACGCCACATCATAATGGCAGCAGTATGTAAACATAGAAGAGGGCTGCGGGAGCATGCTCCCGCGGCCCTCCTCTATGTTTACATACGGCGGCCATTGTTTATGGCGTTGCCCTGACGATCCTGGAAGCCAAAGCCCCATAAAAGTCAGCGCTTGCAGCTAACTTTTATGGGGCTTTGGTCGTCTGCTTCCTGTCACCGGCTCCACGTCTGCTGCCCGCCTGCCTGCCTGCTGTTCCACATTTGTGGCATCTTTACAGTGCTTTGAGTCAGGTAAGGCTCTTTGGTTATTTATTTATTTGTTTTTAATGTAGTGTGTGTTACTGGGGTAGGAGTGAGAGCAGATTGCGCTGTGTGTGTGCGCTGTGTGTGTGTGTTACTGGGGTAGGGGTGAGAGCAGATGGCGCTGTGTGTGCGCGCGCTGTGTGTGTTACTGGGGTAGGGGTGAGAGCAGATGGCGCTGTATGTGTGCGCGCTGTGTGTGTTACTGGGGTAGGGGTGAGAGCAGATGGCGCTGTGTGTGTGCGCGCTGTGTGTTACTGGGGTAGGGGTGAGAGCAGATGGCGCTGTGTGTGTGCGCTGTGTGTGTGTGTTACTGGGGTGGGGTGAGAGCAGATGGCGCTGTGTGCAGATGGCGCAGTGTGTGTTACTGGGGTAGGGGTGAGAGCAGATGGCGCTGTGTGTGTTACTGGGGTAGGGGTGAGAGCAGATGGCGCTGTGTGTGTTACTGGGGTAGGGGTGGGAGCAGATGGCGCTGTGTGCAGATGGCGCTGTGTGCAGATGGCGCTGTGTGCAGATGGCGCAGTGTGTGTTACTGGGGTAGGGGTGAGAGCAGATGGCGCTGTGTGCAGATGGCGCAGTGTGTGTTACTGGGGTAGGGGTGAGAGCAGATGGCGCTGTGTGCAGATGGTGCAGTGTGTGTTACTGGGGTAGGGGTGAGAGCAGATGGCGCTGTGTGTGTTACTGGGGTAGGGGTGAGAGCAGATGGCGCTGTGTGCAGATGGTGCTGTGTGTGTTACTGGGGTAGGGGTGGGAGCAGATGGCGCAGTGTGTGTTACTGGGGTAGGGGTGAGAGCAGATGGCGCTGTGTGCAGATGGCGCAGTGTGTGTTACTGGGGTAGGAGTGAGAGCAGATGGCGCTGTGTGCAGATGGTGCAGTGTGTGTTACTGGGGTAGGGGTGAGAGCAGATGGCGCTGTGTGTTACTGGGGTAGGGGTGAGAGCAGATGGCGCTGTGTGCAGATGGCGCTGTGTGTGTTACTGGGGTAGGGGTGGGAGCAGATGGCGCTGTGTGCAGATGGCGCAGTGTGTGTTACTGGGGTAGGGGTGAGAGCAGATGGCGCTGTGTGTGTTACTGGGGTAGGGGTGAGAGCAGATGGCGCTGTGTGTGTTACTGGGGTAGGGGTGGGAGCAGATGGCGCAGTGTGTGTTACTGGGGTAGGGGTGAGAGCAGATGGCGCTGTGTGTTTTACTGGGGTAGGGGTGAGAGCAGATGGCGCTGTGTGTGTGCGCGCTGTGTGTTACTGGGGTAGGGGTGAGAGCAGATGGCGCTGTATGTGTGCGCGCTGTGTGTGTTACTGGGGCAGGGGTGAGAGCAGATGGCGCTGTATGTGTGCGCGCTGTGTGTTTTACTGGGGTAGGGGCATTGTTTTGAAAAAGGGGGTGGGGTGTTTTTTTTCCCCCTCTAAGCCCCGCCCCCGCTGTCACTTCAGTGCGGCCCTCGGCCGCAAACCATACTGCAATTTTGGCCCCCGAGAAAAAGTTTGTGAGTACCCATGGTGTAGAGCAACTCCACTGTATATGAGGTTAAGAAAAAGAATCACCCCCTACAACATGCTGTCATATGTTTGATCCCTCAGTTCTAGCAGTGTCAAATGGTATATTAAACTGATTATAGTGATACTGTCGAACGTGGTGAATCACTCCTTTGCATGGCTTTCAGATATTGCAGGAACCGTGTTCCCCGGAACAGTGTAACTAACTTGGGAACAGAGCCAGCAATTTCATTAGAATTGGAGTGGCCTCTGTAATCAGTGGTACCCAACACCATTGTTCTTAATTGGGTAGCAAAGGTTAATTTTGGGCAAACCAGGACTGTAAAGCTTTCTATGATCTCTCCCGTCTTTAGATGTAAGACTCGGCCAATACTGCTGAATAAGCAGACTCTTGCTGTGGCCCTCTTAAACCATTTAGGCCACATAATTCTAGCTATAAATCACTCAAAACTGTTATATCTGGTTATGATGGTATTTTTGTGTCACACCTTTAATTTTCTTGGGTTGAGAGTTGTAATTGAAGCAGTACTCATACCTACTTCTAAAGTGTGCGAACTAGCAGTGAGGAACAATGTGCAGTGTCGTCAAGATGGGAAGTGGGAGGGAGGGACAATAAATATTTTAGAATAGTCTATAATTTATGGTGTGCATATCACAGAAATCGTAATTGCTGCACTTAGGTTTTCACCTGTTCGTGTTCCTGGTGTTATTTCCAATGGTCTGCGGTTATGAAGGTTTGTGTTATGCACCCAGTGCGAGCTAGGAACCACATCTGCTGGAGCTCACTACCCTTTTGCAACATGGTTTATGCTGATACTTCATCTTATGCACCCATTTTTATATTCTTTCTTGCCTTTTATAATTTTCTACTTCGATGTTTTTTTAAAAATTGTGCTATAGCTTGTATTACCTTTAAATCCAAACTCTTGCTTTTTATAAGAAGCATGATAGATTACTGCGTTTCTGACTTACTGAATTATAAATTGTTTATTATGTTGGTTACCATTTAGAAAAAAATCAAGTGTATACTTGGTAAGTGTCTCACAGTTGTGCACTTGCACACACAGCCTAAAATTAGGCCTCGTGCTGTGAATATTCAAACCGAACAAACCTGGTGAAAGGTTTTCGGTAGATGACTGACCTACACAAAGGAAAGGTTGAGATCAAGCTCCAGGGCAGCAGGAATGTCCTAAAAACATACCTGTTTAGTATGCTTACAATTAGTCAGCTTGAACATTGTATTAAGGAAGCACAATCTAGGCATTTAACCATTTGACCCTTCTACCACATATAAGAATCTCAGGCTGGACTTCCAAAAAATCACCCTTGTGGTTGCTTGTATTAAAAAAAAAAAAAAAAATCCCTTCACACTCTGGTTGAAATGCGTGACTGGAGCAATCTTCTGGCATGGCCTGGCCCACTGTCCTTTTCCCATATGGCTTGTCATAGAATGTTGCCACTTAATGTGGATAAAGAAATGACTCATTAGTAAGGTGAAGCCCTTTAAGTGAAGAATCAATTAAATCGTGTGTCTGCAGGGCCAGACTGGATAGACTATGTGGCATCATTGCATTGTCACTCGGCGAGTGCCCCTTAAGTAAGGCAGGAGGCCCGTAAACTAATTTATATTTCCCAGGCTGCGTCTATTTCAGTACAGGGGCTCGGTGCAGTCAGAGGCTCGAAAAGTGATATGTATATTGAAGTGGGTCTGCTGAGGCTCTGCATTTCATCATTTTAAGGTGAATACAAGTGAATTTGATTTAGTTGGGCAGGACGATCGCATTTTAAGTTCCAAAAGACAAATCACCTTTTGTCGTGCAGTATATAACCACGCATGTTACTATTTGAGAGCCTTTATTGCTGCATCATTTTTGGCTATTCCCTTTAGGAAACGAAGATTCACCTCTACACCAAAGTTGCCTGATGTCCCTTTCATCGGCTTACAGTGCAGAGGAGCCCTCGGTGGCAGAGACGCCTTGGAGTACTTCCGGCCCACATTATATCCACCAAAAAACATGGTCTGGAAACCTCTGGATAGATGAGGCACGAGATGGCCTTTGAACCCCGAACAACCTCTTCTCGCACATAAATTAATCTAATGACTTAATTGAACATTCCCTGGCAGTGAAATATTTGCGGAAAGTCTAATTGCAGGGTGGTGCAAATGCGACCATCAATCTTGTTGCACAGTACTTGAGCGCTCCAGTCGTTGCATTAGGAGGATGCTAAGAAGTTTGAGGTTTGAAAATATATATAAGAGAATGTTAGGACTTTACCACTCTGCACATTAATATAGCATGGCATGCAGGAGATTTTTGTAGATTAATGGATAATTGAAATGTATTCCTAAAAAGAGGGACAGATAATGTAAATAGAATTGGCGAAACGGATGCAGGTTTTACATTTAAGAACGTTAAGGGTCTGGAAACTATTTGCATAATAGTGTGATGACCATTCAATGTTCGTCTGCAATGCAACTATTTTTGGTCTAGCTGGGTCCTAGACACGTGACCAGTGTCAGCGCGTTGAAGAGCGTTTCGCAGATAGGGCAGTGAGAATGAAGGAAGCGGAGAGCTGCATCTCCATGGCAATGCCTCGTGTAGGTGGAAGGAAGAGCTAACCGCAGGCTGATTTGTATGTGAGAAGTGTTTCTTGCCTCAGATCAGCAGCCCTTCACAGTGAGCATCACGGTCCCTCGCGTTGAGCTATCTTCGTGTTGATGAGGTGTGTACTGCTGCTGCCGCCTGTTTGCTGCTTTTTATTTTTCTGTCTGGCACTGTTTCAAAGATGGGGTTTATGTTACCGATCTTGCTTGCATTCTGACTTTTTTCCATTCTGTACATTAATTTGCACCTGCCCGCGGCCTGATTTTAAGGGCATTAGCACGGACACAAATCAATGTCGCGGGTGCGCTCGCTCGCGGTCTCTCTCTCTCTCTCTTTCTCTCGATCTCTCGATCTCTCTCTTTCTCTCTCTCTCTCTCTCTCTCTCTCTCTCTCTCTCTCTCTCTGTCTCACAACACATGGTTCTATTCAGCAATGTCGCAGGCAGGCAGATCCGTTTATTGTTTCTCCCCTCCCCCCATTTATTTATTTTTTTACTTTGCGATTAGACGTGCGGTTCTGGTGAGAAAAAAAGGTTCAGATCACGCGTGTAGCATCAGAAATTAAAATGCAAGGTCCTTGCGATTTTTTACAGATATTAACACGCAAGATATTGTAACACAGATTACTTAATAGCAATGAAATGCAGCCTGCCGGGTGTACACATTGAACACCGCAGATGTTAACAGCAGTAACTGCTGGATAATAAGCCTATGCGCGTTTCAGGATAAATTAGAACACTGGCATTAAGGCAAGTATGTGAATAGACTAGAGGGAAGTGTTTGGGAGCGCATTTTAGGAATGGTAGATGACTTCTGTAAACTGAATGAGAAAAGCCTGGTGCTAGTAGTGCTCAATTGAAGGTACAGGTAGCCAAACGAAAACAAAGGAAAAGTGAAACCACAAAAAATGTACAGATTGAGCTTGACCATTTTGTGTTTGGCGGTAGCCAAGGCCTGTGAATGTCTAAGCTTATCTTGTCAATAACAAGTAAGGTACACGGGGAAAATTGTGTGTGTGTGTGTGTGTGTGTGTGTTAGAGGGTATAAGTGCAGGCATGTGGAACCCATGGTGTGTGGCAAGACTGTTCTAGTTGAATCCCAAAAGAAAGCACATGGGGACCAGGACCAGCACTGTGACCTGGTTCACTCGGGCACTTACTTGGCTGGGTCGAGACTACGAGAAGGGATAGAAAAATTATTTAATTTTAGGAAAATCATCTCACCTTGTTTAAGTGCTTGGGAGTTTGTTCCTCAAAGAACAACTGTAAAGGCTGCAGTTGAGACGCATGCACCTCAGTAACAGCCTTCAGTGCTGTCACTGTGCAAGTAAAATACCCTTCTGGTTTTTAAAGACAAAAAGGCATTGGTTTGATGTGACACAACTCACAAAGCAGCACATTTTATTTATGTCTGACAGTAAAATATATATTTTTTCTATTTAAAATGTTTACATTTGAGCGAGTTCTCAGCTTGCTGAATTCCTTTTAGTGTGAAAGAGTTGCATGCATTTACAACATGTGAAAATCGCATTGGATTTATTGTGTGTGTGTGCGCACTTGCTTGGTTGTGCGTGACTGGATGAAGTGTGATGGAGGTACCTGAGAATTTTAACCTAAATCAGCAAAAACTGAGGCCGGCCTGAGAGGCGCACACCATATGCAAAGAGGTGGCCTAAAAGTTGTGTGTATTGTAGCTGCAAACATATACGGTGCTGTAAGGCAGCCTATGCAAGGTTGTTGAATGAATAAGATGTTGAGACATTTTTACAGACACGAAGACACAAATCTTGAAAATAAATAAGGGCGAGCAAGTACAATGCAGAATGAAGTCACACAAAGTGACTTGATAACAGTAGCACCGCCGCAACACTTTAACAGGAGTGGCTTTGTTCACCATTCTATGACAACCTAATATTTTATGTATTTAATTAGGGTACACTGTCTAGACACCTATGCAGCAGTGTGTTAAGGCATCCCTTACTATATTTTTCTTATACCTCTTATTTGTTAGAACTAAGAATTGCACCCTGTGCAGTGTCATGTTCTACCGCCCTGTGCAAAGCTTTGTGATTCTAGCAGTCACTGCTGGGATCTCTACGGGACTTGCTTGTCTTAGCTTTAGTTCTTAACTCTACTTTTTTTAGCATTTCAAAATATTGATGTTTTACCATAACATCTTAGCTTATAGGAATTGTTTTTCTAAGGACTATCTCCACAACTGTTATCTACAGTACTGAACAAACACACATCCTGAAATCTGTATCCGAAAAAAAAAAAATATATATTGTAGAGGGGTTTAAAATGTGTGAATATTATGTAACCTTCACATACTCTGATGGTTTTTCTTTGATTGCATGTCCCCATATCAAGTAGAAAGAGAAAAAAAAAAAAAAAACACCTCAGGAGGTGACCTAGCTGCGACCAAGCTAGCTGCATGGCATTGAAGCTCTGGGGACCGTTGCCCGAATAATGCTGCCTGCAAATGCCATCCTGACACCAAATGCGCCTCTGCACCATTTCCTGAAGTGCTAAGGCACCCGAGATCAAATATGCCCACTTGGGCAGATAGAATCCTCCTAAGCCTTCTGTGAGCTGTGTTTTCGGCCACCACAGCCCTTGGAGGTCGACAGCGTACTCGACCTGCAGTGGAAAAATTGGAGGGCGGCACGCCACATCACTGGCCATCCTGGACCACACTTTCGCACCGCTTACCTGCTGCCCGAAACATGGCAACAGCTTCCTCTGCGGTGGACCTGACACCAGGGCCTACAGCAATGCTTCCTCAAGCTGGATATGCATAATCATCTGCGCTGTGGATTCTGTATCGCCTCGCCCACGCAGCGCGAAGCGGCGGGGCATAAGAAAAATATAGTGCCCCACACTAAGGTATCTGGCCGATTGTGCAATAATTCATGTAACCGAGTCAGTCTCCAAGGAGGTAACAAAGCAGCCTCAAGGCAGGACAAAAGCAAAGCTTTTACCAACACCAAGGGATTTTTGAAAGGCAGGCCAATGAACCAATGAAAGTGATGGGTCTGGTTAAGTCCACAGAATAGATTACAACATTTCAAGGTTGCTATGCTCGACCTAAAAATGCGGCCTTCGCCATGGTATGTACTACCTGGCACACTTACGCAGTGAAAAGGATGGAAAACATCATGTATTCGCCTCTCCTGCAGATGCTGTGCTCTTTTGCAAACAACACAAGCTGGGATCGGCCTCACCGGCCCGACGACACACTGCCGGATCCCCGTCCCCTTTATTGCAGGGTTCTCAAGATGCTTCTTCATCCTAGATAACTCTTTGATTTCCTCACCACCTCGTGAGATGGCGCTGATCCTATAGCTGCTATAGAAATCCTGGCAGATGTCATAACTTCATGAAATCTGTGAAGTACTCTAAACTGCCTCTTCCTGCATACATCACGCTCCTACAGACACACGTTAAAACTGGGCATGACTTCCCATGGAGCATTGCCACACCCGAGGTGTATACCACCCTGCTTACTTATTTGCGCTGTTATTGTTTGGTTTTGGAGATTGTCTGGGGGCTATGCTTACCAGTGTGGGTGGGAGGTGGAGGACAAGGTATTTGGGCAATGTTCGATAACAGAAGCTACCATTTACTCTATTTTATGATATTTCATGTTTTTTCACCATAACTAACCTGCACACATTCACTATTGCCGTTGCATTGCCACAAGGTAATGGCGCCCAGTCCTTACTCCTATCTTTCATGACTAGGAACATCAGGGCCTCAACAATACCAGGAAGGGGCAACAAGTCTTGTCCTATCGCTATAGACATGGTATCAAGCTTGTTTATTTAGTATTAATAATAATAATAATAATAATAATAATAATATTATATATGTGTGTGTATATATATGTGTGTGTATATATATATATGTGTATTTTTTTTTTATACAGGAGACGCACCTATCACCCCTCGCTGACTGATTTTACACTGGGGAACTAATTGCTAATTTGCATATTACAGTAGAGACTCATGGGTAGTGTGCATACTAATCCATAATAGTATCCCATTCGTCTGTCATAGCATTGTTTCAGACCCTGAGGGGAGATATTTTATTAGTATATGGAGAACTAGCTGGCACGGCTATACTAGTAACGTGTATGCACCCAATGTCGACTCTACGGAATTTTTTCACAACACTCCGACTCAGATTTACTGCTTTCAAACTGATCATATTCTCCTTGGTGGAGGCTTCAATATCACATGTGATCCTACACTTGACTCCACCGGCTCAGCTGGCATCACCAAGCAACACTCCTTACAAGTACTCCCAGAAACTCTTTACCTATCTGATGCTTGGCATACCCACCACCCGCACATGACAGACTATACCTTCTACTAAGCACAACATGATGTCTGGACCTGAATAGACCAGTGGTACCTCTCCCCATCCGTACTTCTGACTCCTCACCATTACTCACTACCCATGCACTTTATCTGATCATTCCCCAGTGGTGGCCGAGCTATGTGTAACATGCCAAACTCCACAGCTTTGGACTTGTTGGTTACCTGTAAATGCTTCACATGAAGAGATATTTTGCACTGAAGTTCGCGACACAATTACTGATTATTTTGAACTGAACACTGGGTCTGTTCAAAGCTATTCAACACTTTGGGAAGCATTTAAGGCATACCTTGTAGTATCAAGAATGATCTAGCCGAACAGTTCTTTCTCTGGTTGTGTGTCTTTGCACACCCGCTCAGTGCTGCTGCAGGAGTTTCAGGCTTTGGCCACCCATGAGGTAGCATACTTATGAAAATATGCCAGGGCGCGCAGACACGGAGAGGGAGAACAACCAGGGTGAACTCTTGCCCGACTCCTATGCCAGCAATCCTAGCCCTCCTATATAACTAGTCTGCTCCATGATAATGGTACCATGATCACTGAAAATAACGCTATAGTAGCTGTGTTTTGGGCATTTTATCGTCATCTTTATACATCTTGCTTTGATATACCAGAGACTTCCCTGGTGGATTATCATTCCGAAATTGTAATGGTAGGGCTTGAAAGGGGCCCGCAGCAATTTTTCGCCTCTCCCATAACGTGCAAGTAGATGTCTCAGGCCATTGATGCTCCGAGTGGCCCCTGGATCAGATGGCTTCACAGAAGATTTTTATAAGACTTATAAAGCAATCATGATTCCTCACTTGTTAAAAATGTATGCTGAATCCCTGCAACAGGGTATTCTCCCTCCCACTCTTAGGGAAGCTGTCATTACTTTACTACTAAAATTGGGTAAATCCTCTCATCTCTGTATATTTTATAGGCCTTTCTCATTGTTAAATCATGATAATAAAATATTAGCGAAGGTCATCGCAACACGCCTCGCTCTCCTAATGGATAGAATTATCTGTCCCATGCAATTGGGATTTGTCCACCACTTTTCAACTGAGATAAATCTACACACAGTGTTTGCAGTTATTAATCAAATATCCCTGGATCGTCCTGCTGCAACAGCGCTTCTGGATGCTAAAAAGTTGTTTGATTCTCTTGAATGATTCTTTCTGCATGCTACCCTAATGAAGCTAGGGATTTCAGAGACCTGATTACCCTTCTCTATACAGCCCCAATTGCACGACTGTGGTTCAGTGGCATGCTATGTGACTCTTTCTCTTTAACATGGAGCCCCCCCAATGGATATCCTCTTTCCCTAGTCCCATTCATTATTTCAATGGATCCTTTGATCTGTCATCTCCGAGAACGTCATCTGGATCAAGGCCTATGATTTCACCATGGCCCATTGTTGGCGTCCCTCTATGCAGAAGATATCTTATTATTTGTTCAGGAACCTGCTGTTAGCCTCCTCCCCCACCTGATAAGGGAGATGGTGCACTTTGGCACCTTCTCTGGCTTATCCATTAATTGAAGTAAATCAGAACTATTTCCTTTGACAGATGCTACGGCCTCATGTTCCCATTACATTACATTAATCGCCCACGATTGAAATATGGTCCTGTGATCAAAAAACTTACAACCCAGATTGATCCCTGGACTAGGTTGCATCTGTTAATAAATAGCTGGACGGATGGCCATCATTAAAATGGTGGTTCTTTCATGGTTTCTATGTTTTTTCCTAAATATCCCTGTAGCCCTGTCAAACAGTTTCTTTGTCACTCTCTGCAGTCTCCTTACTAAACTTATATGGGCTGGACCTCACGCCTGCATACAATGGGACACACTAACGCTTCCATAAGACCGTGGTGGTTTCGGAATCCCTGAACTGTTTCTCTACTACTTAGCCACGCAAGCAACTTTTGCATGTTTTTGGTACCATCCTGATGCTAGACTCCAACACCTAAAGTCAAAGCTAACGAATGCCGTTCCCTTTTCGCTTTCCACCTTATTACCACAGGGATTGCCCAGAAATTCGACTGAGATACAAACACTCCCTACTACTTGCTGGGTATAGACTAAACTACTCTGCTATTTAGGTCATGATACGCTGTAGTTCCTGCATATTCCTCTCCCGGGAAACCTGTGGCTTCCACTTACCTAGGAATGGCTGACACAATGTTCACTAAATGCACATCAGATACACATCAGTGATATCTTCACTGATGCCACTTTATGTCCTATCTCCATGCTGACAGAGGGGCGTAACACTTCCCAGATGGATAGATTGATTCTACTCTGACTACATAGCATGCTGCATGCTGCCCTACATAGCACGCTGCATGCTGCTCTACATGCATACCCTGCAGAACCGAGAGTCCACCCCCTTTGCATTGATTATTACTGCTCCATGCTCATTTAATCTCTAGACTATACTATAGCTCTCTACAATTGAGGCCTATAGGAATGGAACAGTTGAGAGCCGCTTGGGAAAAAGACTTCGGGATACCCTATATCTGATAAAATATGGTTTTACTGCTGTGCACAAACTAAACTAGTCTCTAACAATCATCGACACACTCTTACATTGTACATACTTGCATCGCGCTCATACAATCACACATGCACTGGCTGAATTAGACCCTTCCCAGTTGCATCGCTGCCCTAAATGCTCAACTGAACATGCTGACTTTGCCCATTTATCCTGGAATTGTGCCCCAATCTGTGCATATTGGTAAACAATTCACAAACAAACGCTTACCCCTGACCCACTGCCGGCCCTGTTAGGATGTATAAAATCTCTTCCTTTAGGCATATGGCGCTTCACCAGGCTCTCTCGTATTTCTTTTGGCCAAAAATCTAATTGGTCTCCATTGGCACAACTGCACACTCTCCACACAAGGCAGCCTGGCTGTGGGGTATGTCTTACTACAATACCAGCAGCGAACTGTATGCTTCCCTGCAACCACCATCTTCGCGGCCTAAAGACATGAGGCAGCAACTCAGGGATTATCTCTTGAGATTAAACCCCGTAGCGTCAGATAATGGGTAAAATACTATTTCTCCCCCCCAGTGACGCATTGACTTATCTTTGACACTGTATCTGTGCATAATCCCCTTTACTCCTGTGCTCTTAGAACCTCATGTCTACCCTCTTCTTCTCTTTCCTTTCCGCATATGGTTAACATGCCCTGTTAATCGTTACCCTTCTGCGCTACCCCACCCTAACCAACTCTCTTCCTGCTTCCTTCTGGTCCTATGTTTCACTGTCATGTTTAACTTTTGGAAATGTCGTAAATTGTCACTTTACTCAATGTGTAGCCTCTGTTCTTATTGTTTTAATCTCTGCAAAAAGCTTAGTTTAAAAAGAAAAGAAGACAAGCGCCTCTGGGCATACTTCCGAGTGCTGTGACTGATACCACCCTGCTGGTTTGCAATTTGAGTGGAATGCTGGAGAGGCAGCAGTCATTCACATTGTAGAGACTGTTCGCACTAACGTTGGTTAAAGAGCATTTTGCCTGCGGTGGTTGTTGAGCCTTAGTTGGGCCTTTAGCTTTCCTGCTCCTCCTTCCGCCAGTAATGTGGTAATGTGGGGAATGCTTGGAAGTGGGCGGTGTCTTTATCCACCCTCTGGTAATGACAGCCATAGCACTGACAGCACACATCATAATGTATATTCCGTCTGAGCACTTTAATATTAGGTGATGACCGTGAACTTTGAAAGATGGAAGGCTGCGTGGGTGTAATGATGTTGGAAGACATCAGATTGCGAGTCCACGAGCATCTATTTTGTTTTCTGTAATATTAGGTATATGAGAAGTGCAAACATCTTTATTCCTCTGCTGTCTCCGCTGTCACTACACACATAGCCGCCTTACATAAGACCTCATCATGAAATTGGCACCAGAGCAGCACAGCTCAATAGTGAGGGAAAGTCGCACTTTGATGTAATTAGTATATCGCAGTTTTGGTCGTATTAAAGTGATTATATGTATGGGGTTGAACACAAAATTAAGTTGTCATGTGTAACCAAACGTTAGTTGCAGACGTGTTTGTCTTTCGCTACCTAATATGCACAATACAGAAACATTGGTTTAATCATGAATGCACTGTTAAATATACATTTTATCACATAATGGAAATTTGGAGCCTTCTCAAGGTATTTTGTCACCCTTGGCAAGATACTTTATTTGTGCCCCTCCCATTCTTTTTTCGCATGCACAAAAAATGCAGAAGCATGTGCCTTTGGGGCATGTTACACCTCCAAACTGGGCTTCATCAGAAGACAATTTATGTGGCCCATGTAGAGAACTGACTGTGTATATTATCTCTGGTGGCTCTCAGCGTTCCTTAAATCGGGACACCATCAGACTCGAAACTAAAAAGTGCAAAAAAAAAAAAAAGGCAAAGCCGATAGGTCAGACTTTAATGCACTTGCATGTGCAGCAAAATCACATTAGTGAGCCAGCAGGGCTGAGGTTGTAAAATAATATCCTGTAGTTTATTTCAAGCTCGTGAGTGGCAGCAGAAAGATACACCCAAACAGCTAAATGTTTTAGGTGACAAACACACCATGTGCTTAGCTGAGATGCGATTGATGAAGCATCATGCCAATGGCTAAAAGAGGAATGTTGATGAAAACCAGTGGTTGAAGGGGATTGTAATGTGGGGCCCTAGGCCCTCATGCTTGTAAGGAAGGTGACGCAGACACAGTGGTAGGGTGGTAATAAACTGGCCTCCGGCACGTGCGCCTGGCCCCTTTTATTGGCAGGGTCACCTGACTGGTGACGCCTGTGTTGGGTGGGTGTAGGCTATACAAGCAAGACCAGCCCTCAGCAGAGTGGCTGGCAGAAACACTAGAATTAGTCCAGCTGGACTCTACATCCCTCCCAAACTTTATTGAGGAACCAAACAAAAGTCCAACCTGTAAAAGAAACAATAACAAAGCACCACAATCCGTCTCTCGGCCTCAAAAAGGCAGACTGCAGAATTGCAGTGGACATGGTGCAGCTGGGAGCATCCGGACACCTCCGCACGAGTCCATAATTTAACCAGGTACAGCTGGGCACGAACACAGTGTGGATGAAGTCCAGATACTTCAGTTGCTTGTCCACGACCTCACAGTTCACTGGATATAGTCGATCCGGTCCTGCCTGGGCTCATGTGGTCAAAGTCTATTTACAGTTTCTGATGCGGGTGCATCTGGAGCAGTGGTGAGTCCACTGTACACAGTTCTGGATGGCATTCTGACTCTGGAGATTGTCTACCTCCTAAGACTGCAGATTACGTGACGGCCTGGGGCGCCTGGGAGTCCAGCGGCAGAGAAGCGGCAGTCTTCCCTCTCGTGCCAGATCTCCATCAAGCAGGAGTCTCCTCGAGGCCCTTTTGCGGGCTTCCACAGGACTGTGTGGACTGTGCTTGCCTATCTCAGGCCCAGCAAAGACGTCTCAGAGGAACAGCCTACAGGACCACATCCCACCCTCGTCGCCAATGTAATGTGGGGCCCTAGGCCCTCATGCTTGTAAGGAAGGTGACGCAGACACATTGGTAGGGTGGTAATAAACTGGCCTCAGGCACGTGCGCCTGGACCCTTTTATTGGCAGGGTCACCCGACTGGTGACGCCTGTGTTGGGTGGGTGTAGGCTATACAAGCAAGACCAGCCCTCAGCAGAGTGGCTGGCAGAAACACTAGAATGAGTCCAGCTGGACTCTACATCGATGAACACAAGGCCCGTTCTGTGTATATTGCTCGGTCTATTTGACACTTGCACTGTATAAATGAAGACCGATAAAACAAGGGCACACGACTTCTCCATCTATATGCCCAGGTCCGGAAGGAATTATTCTTACTTATCAGGACTGTACTAATGTAGGAACGAGCTGACTACTCGCCTCTTTAAAGAGTACTACATCACAATGTAGTAACTGTCCAATCGCACACGTTTGCCTTTTTATCTCTACAGGGCTCTGATGCATTTTTGCTAGGTTTGCACATTTTTTTGTTGTTGTATTTAACAAAAAGGAAAGGAGACGAACATAACTCATGATCACTGAAATAAAAAACTGGTTAAAGTTTGGAGTTAAATTGTGTTAATTAAATTTACATTCTAGTAGCCTACAAGGATCTAATTTAGATGGCGCCATTTGTGCCAAATCTTAATTGACTAGCAAAAAGAAGAAAATTGTGATTGTTAAGGGAGTAAAAGTTCAAAACTGAATGGGTGTTACAAACACATGCATATCTGACCTAAAGTATTTCCACATATATAATCTGTAGCTGGAATATTAATGATATAAAACAATTTTTGTAATTGTATTTGGATTTGTGTGCGTCGTTCTTTGTGTTCGAGGATGCAGAAGCACTTGCTAATAGACATTTGATACGAAATATATATCTCTATATTTTACATTTATTCTTTTGTGAAGCTGCGTTCAGTAATGTGAGTCATGGCGAGAGTGCCTTTTAGATTTGGCATTTTCGATGGTCACTGTTGTAGCAGCTTTTGCTCTATGATGAATTTCTCTGGCATTTCAGAGTTCCCGATAATCACATTTCCCCCTATTTTTAGTGTTATTTCTTACCTGGTACCCTTTACCTCGGAGAGTAATAGCTGATTCCATCAGGTGAAACCATTCTGCCATTGATGGGATCCTGTAACAAAAAATTAACTAATTTAATTTGACAACGATAATCCAGGCTTCAAATAATTTATTTTATGTACCCTGATTTTAGTAAGAATATTGCTCTTTTAAGGTCGAACAAGTGTTTTATGCTATTGTCGATCAGTCGGTTCTACTTTACCTACATCTTTAAAGGCGGTTTGTTGCTGAGATTTAATTATTATATCTCTATAATTAGGTTATTCCATTTTGCTATACCGCAGGGGTCTTTAATGCTGGCGAATGGAATTACGGGGTTAAAACGAGATTAAACGTATCAATAACCACGGGACATAGTGTTTCTGCAAGTTCTACCACATGCACATTTCACCAGGTTTTTCCTTGAAAGTGTGAGGTAGGAAGGAAGACGGGCAGCGCTGTTTAAATGGCCAAATTTCAGTTCTGGTGCAGGCGTAAAATCCTGTTTACGCATGCACCACAATCACAGCGTTGCTTCTAATGGAGGAATTAGAGTACAAAATAGCACTACTGCTTTAACAAAGTAGACTACCAATGCTAGATTTAGCACGTTTTGACAAAGCCAGTAATTATGATTGTTGCATAGTGGAAAGGTTTTCTCACGCTTCGGTGACAATCACTACCTTTGTTGCACCCGTTTCATAAGATTAAAGCTGGAATGGAAATTGTGGGTTGAGTTCTCGCCTATGTACACACCAAGGAGTTGTACAGCGCATGCCCCATTAATTTCATCTCCGCACTCTACTTTCCATTCTGTTTGCTGCTGCTTCAGATTCTGTTACGGGATTTACTTTCAAGGAGCTGTTAGAATGTAGCTGTGCCTGGGCAAGACTTTCTGCAGGGACCCAACTGAATATACAGCAATAAAAAAGACCTCCAAAATGGTAAAATTTAACATTTTGTAGTTTTGATTCTTTGCACATAATTGGCTGTCCGTTCTGTAAGCACACCTCTACAGCTCTGTTAGATTCCCATCTGCAGTCCTGGAATGAGTTTAACTGATAAAAAAGACTGCAAAATGGCATTGTAAACACATAAGGAGTCCTATTCTGTCTCACTGGGAATGTGAGACAAAAACAGCCGCACTGATGTGAACCATCTAAATAATACCATTTGTTGGAAATGGACCTTTTTGCAGAGCAGTGCTACAGTGCAAGTGATCCCTGTCTAAATGGTATTGGTGATTGGTTTTTCCAATATTGGCATATTTGATTTACCAGTAAGTCCCTAGTATAGTGCGCTAGGTGTGCCCAAGACCTGTAAATCAAATGCTACTAGTGGGCCTGCAGCACTGATAGTGCCAGCCACACGAGTATCCCTGTAAATATGTCTTAGGCCTACCATTGCAGTGTTTGTGTGTAGTTTTAAACTGCCATTTCAACCTGGTAAGTGCATCCACATGCTAGGCCCAAACCTTCCTTTTACTTAGGTGTAAGTCACCCCTAAGGTAGACACAAGGCAGTCTCATGGACAGGTTGTAGTGTATTTAAAAGTTAGGACATGCACTGGTGTTTTTGACCTGTCCTGATAGTGAAATATTGCTAAATTCGTTTTTCACTATTGCAAGGACTATCTTTCCCATAGGGTAACATGGGAAATATCTGAAGTGTAATTTCCCATTGGGAGCAGATAGAGATGTGGAGCTTGGGGTCTCTGAACTCACAATTTAAAAATACATATTTTGGTAAAGTTGGCTTTTAGATTGTAAGTTGGAAAATGCCACTTTTAGAAAGTGGGCATTTTCTTGCTTAACCATTCTGTGCCTCTGCCTGTCTGTGGAATAAACATCTGGGTCAGGATGACAGTTGGACTGTTTGTGAACTCACTCAAGACAGTCGCACAAAGGGAGCTGAGGTGTGCCTTGCATATCCTGATGGGTCTTCCTGAGCTATAGTAGTGGAAGGAGCAGACAGTTGTATCCAAATAGGGCTGTGCCCGTCATTGCACAAAGTAGTCTCCAACCCCCTGTTTGTCTGGGGCTAAGGAAGGAAAGGCAGGGTCTTGTGCACTACAAAGACATTCCTTTGAAGTTTGCCTATTTCAGAGGCATAAAAGGGCATAAGTACTGGACCTCTGACATCACATAGAAAATTTCTGGGCTGAGGACATTCTGCCAGTAAGAATAGCTAAATGCTGTAGGATGGACTGCCACTCTGCCTGTTGCTATGTTGTGCTGGCCTGCTGCTTGCTGCTTGCTACTTCTGTCCTGGGAGTGAAAGGACAGGACTTGGTTTCTACTTCCTGCTTTCCCAGGTTCCTCAAGGGCTTGAGTTGAGCTTGCCTCCTGTTAAGTCTCAGGGACATCAAAGACTTCATCTGCCAGCACCTGGGCTCCTCTGCTGAGAGCCCTGATCTGTCAAGTGGTGGCAAATCAAGTTCTGGGCTATTGAAGGAAGTTTTTGGTGGTACAAGGAAAAAATGCACACATCGTCTCATTGCGTCATTCCGAACCAACGCATCGCTGTAAGAATTCAACAACTCACCACAGCGTGGTCCCTGCTTGATGCATTGACCATGGTTTTGAACACAGGCCCCAACGTTTTGTTGCAGCACATTAGAAGAACCACCGCTGCATGAGTTTCGAGCTCAGCATCACCAAAGTCTGTGACTCACTACTCGGACTACTACGCAGCGCCTGCTTCATCGCTATGATATCGATGCAACGCAGCCTAATTGTGAGGCATTGTTCTTGAGTGCCATTTTCTTCATCAACACAACAGTACACTTCAGTAAGGAACAAACACTTCGTGCCACAAATGACACCTCACTTTCCTTGTGGTAGTGAGGAACCAACGCATCGCCTCCCCTGCATAGCAGTAAGGAGCCAAAGCATTACTTCCCCTGCAGCAGTAAGGAACTGATGCATCTGCGGCTCATTCAACGCATCACCTCCCCTGCGACACGCTCCAACTTTGTTTTTGACGCATCTCATGTACTTTGCCTCAGTGAGGCGCTTCATTCATTTCAAGGAACTACAATTACATTTAATCTTTTAAAAGTGACATCTTTGCTTGTGTATGTTGAATTTTTGTCGTTTTGGTCTTGTTTTACTCTGATAAATATTGGCATATTTTTCTAAACTAGTGTGGAGTATTTGTCTGGCGTTTTCCTGTGTGTGTGTGCTTACTACTACTTTAAACATTGAATATCGGATAAGCGCGTGCCAAGTTACTAAAGGGTGAGCAGGGGTTATCTTAGCTATGTGGCTTCCTTATCCTGAGTAGAGTGAGGATTCCAACTTAGACAGGGTGTAAACCACTGCTAACTAGCGACTCCGTTGCTAACATCCTTTGAGTTTAAAGTTTTGAATCCGTGTGTAGATTCTTTCCTTGTCATGCCCTCAAAGTCCCTGTGATGAATGAGTCCTCTGCACTGAACATTGAGTGCTTCCTGTTCTGAACATTGCATCCCTCACAGGGCAACAACGTATTGGGTGCTGTAAAATAAACGCAGAACCAATCCATTCCTTTGTACGCCCCTGAATGTTCTCTGAGAAAATGATTCTAAACAATGCTTTGATATCTTAATTTTTGTGGTTTTCTTTTTATTTATTATTAAAGGGTTGTTTTATAAACTCTTTTTATTAAATTCCGGAAGTCAGGATCTACTGTGTTTAACAAACGTTCCTTGGTGTGAAAAAACCCTCACCCCTCTCTTGTTGCATGTATAGCATGCGCTTTAAGGACCTTCTTTGACTCAAATATTCGTTGAAGTTAAAAATACTAACTAAAGCATCCTGTAACTGGATGTACCCCCGCAACACTCTGGTATGCCATATGAGATTCTTTTATCAATACGGGCATCCTAAAGATGTAGCAAGCCAATTCACAACTTATACTTTGCTCTATGGGAGGATCTACCACAACTTAACGTTTTGCCAAATTTTCTAATGCTTGTTGCTTCCATTTTTGATATTAGTTTGTACGAAGCTTCACGGACGGTATTCCCCTGGTCTGTGTTTCAGAAGACTGAACAATAAATACCTAAATTTGTTTTTGTAATGCACGCAATTACTAGGCTTCAGATGCTTTAATTTTTTTACAGAAAGTTGTTGCAACCTTTCCAATGCCAGTGATTCATCGCAGCACAGGCTTGAATTCCCTTTTCAAAATGAATTCTGATCCATTATCTATTTTAGAGAATAGATTGAAATGTAGGGAAACCCCACATCTACTGCAGATATGCAAATTCCATCTTGTTGTGCTTCTACCCATAAACCATTTTTTGAATGAACTACATACACAACTAAAGACTTAGGAACCACATACAGAAATGATAAATAGAATTCCCATGAATATTCTATTAATTTATTTTGCCACTAAATCTCTCTTCGATTTTTTTGGGGGGAGGATGGGGAGTAATGAATAGAGCTGCCGACTTTGGAGCTGAGGAGCCAGGTTTGAGTTTATGTTGGCTAAACATCCTGTGAGTCTGGGCAAATCATTTATTCTCCCTCTGCCCATAAAAAATGAATGTGTCCTTGTGTATTGTAACTACTGTGCATGTTAAGCGCTCCAATACCCTCAGGTTGAGTTTGCACGATTAAAAAAAAAACAGTTCTCAGAAGGGGGTTTCTATTATTTTAGTTTTTCTATCATTTTCCATTGTGAAGTACAAAAAACCCTACCACATTAAGAAAGAACTTGGGTATCCTATTATTTGTAGGGGGTGCGATAAATAGTATTTTTTGTGATGGTTAACATGTTTGTTGTTTTATAATGTTGAACGAGCTTGGTAATGCAACAAGTTGGGCTTTGATTCGTTCGAGACAGGAAATTGAAGGAGAAAGCTCAGTACTTAAAAGTTCCTTGAACCTCTCACAACATTCCTCCATAAAATGCTACAAACATTGCGTGCTCGAAAGTTAAAACCCCGTACCCCCAGCAGAGGGGGTAAGAGTTGTCGGAGAATCTTGGGCCTCCGTCCTTAACACTAGCGTTGAGTTGACCTGGGATACATTCGATATGTTAACATTTTGAATGATGCAACTACCTCTTGGCTTTCCTCAGACGTGCAGGATTGGGACTGACAATATCACCTGCTATCAATAGTGCTGAGTTGGTGTCCTCGGAAGTAGAAGTGGGGAAAGGGGTGGTAAAAATGTGGAGAGTGGTCTCTGCAGTCCCAGGGACACTGACCATCGAGGGCATAGACTGTGAAGTACTGCTCAGGTCATTGATAACCTTCTCTCAGTGAGTGCAGTTTCTGTGCTGATGACTCCCACAGCTCTTTTCAGCATACGATCAATGGAGGTACACTAACAGGAGGAGTGGAAACAGGATTACCCCATCAGGTTTCTTTTACCCATCATGAATCGGTCATATGAATTGACTTCTGCAGTCAGTTCAGATAGGGCGAAACCACAATTTCCAATAGGAGGCTTAAGTCAAATCAAACAGTCATGACATGACAGTGTCATGGGAAGTTGTGGCCCCTCCATTCCTCTTAAAGAAGCTGGGGGACATAGTCCGACCCCAGCTAGAGCCTCTGTAACAATGTGGGCAGGTCAAGGAAAAACCACCAAGGATTGCGTCTCCTGAGTTACTAAGCACAGCCTGATAAAACAACGTGCCTGCGTAAAAAAAGAAATAGAAACAGTTGCTGACAGACACTTTTTGTGCTATAAATCAGGTTGGTGGCCCAGACCAGCCTTCCCTGGGCTCCTCCGGGCATGGATGGGCCTTCGATTGGCCCGGGCTTTGCTTTTTTGCATTCCTCTGTAAGAGTGGAAGAAGTGCATTATGCTGCAGGAGTATCAAGCCCCTCCCCAGCCACAATGATGATGTCTGGGACTATGAGTCCCATTGGAGTCTCCTGGCTCGCCAGCAGTGATGTGGGGTTCCAGTCTTTCCAAATACCTGATGGCGTTTGGCTGAGTGTTGTGGGCACTGAGTGGCGCTGCATGGTGGAGGGGATGAGCAAGAGCTCACCAGGCTGCCCACAAGCTGCACCCAGACATAGCGGTGCCGCCCTGCGGGACGTGGGCGCCTCCTTAAAGTGGCTGCGTACAACCACTGGTTCACCCCCTCCATGTGCACCAGCACTGCTGTCTACTTGCCTTCTTGTTTCCCTGTGCCTTTTGTTCCAGGAGAAGAGAGTACTAAACAGATAGGTGATATGAGTCACTTCAAATGGTCCTATGACCCTCTACTCCTAAGTTGGACTGCTCAAGAACAAGCAAAAGGTATATGCAAGGGGCAGCCTGGAAGCAGCAGGTATTGAAGTGGTGGGTGGTGACCGGCTGTTTTCTTGGGCATCTGGGGGCATCTGAGAGAGATTGTATGCCAAGACCTCTCAAATTCCCAGCATAGAGGTAACCCCCGATGCATGCCGAGCTTGTATTGCAAAACGTCAATTCATTCGTATTTGAGATCAGACTGGGCAGAGCAGTAGGACAGGGCAGCAAAATGAAATGAAAATTGGAACCGCAGCAGCTCCCGCAGTTAACGGCTTACAATGATGCTGATGTGATGTTGAATTTTAATCAGGACCCCGGGGAGTCAGACCACAAGCAAGGCAGCAACTATCAAATCTAGACCCCAACATCACCAGCTGAGCCGAGACTGCCCCTGTTAACGTGGTCGCAGGCACTGCTTGCTGCAGTGTCGTGCTGGCGTTGGACCTGAGCTGATCTGATTCTGGCTTGCAGCATCCCGGAAAGGCCAGGGTTGGGGTTCCCGGTTCGAGCCTTTGGTTAAACGGTGCGGTGGCCCGCTGTGTGTCGTTTAGCTTGTTTCACCTGCTCCTCTGCTTTCTCAGTCGACCCCTCCCCCTGCCTCTCTCATCCGCTGTGGAATGAGGTATTAATTAAAGTTAGGAATAATCCTACAATATCATAAGACAATGTGAAATGTATCCTCCTTTTTTTTTTTTTTTTTTTTAAGACAATAGTTGGTGACTTTCCACTTTCCACAGGACCAAAAGTCTGAGATTGCTGAAATGCAAATGGCTGTGCATATCAGTGGTTTGACGAATAAGTGGTCTGATGTGCTGTGGTGTGTGTAATGTTGGTCGTGTTCAGTTCTCTCTAATGGTGAGGCATAGTCAACAGAAGAGACTAAATAACTTATTCTTTCAACTCCCTATGTTATATTGCTAAAGAAAAGAGGACTGCTTTAAATTATTCTGTATTCTTCATGTCACTTGCCACAGTCGGAACTTACCCATCTAGCTCTAGCCAAACGTCACAGCCATATCTAAACATTTAGTTAATCCCTTTCTTGTGCTATCTGGAATTGGAATTGAGTGGTAGGCCTTTTTCGGGACCGTGCTTCTCTCTGTTATACCTTAACTGTAATATTTTGCCTCAGATGTGAATTTTAACCACCTTCCCATCGAAGTTTTTCCTGTGTAAAATGGCAGTCGTTTTTGTGCACATGTAGGGCTGTGGGATAGTTGTGAGTTTAGTGCCTCTTTCAGTATGTTGGCACTCTTTACATCTGGGGTGGTCCCTCTTCACATCCAGACACTCTCCTTGTTCTAGCTGTCCTGACACCTGCACACTTCTTGGTTCTTGCCCAGATGGTACTGGGCCACTTGGTTCGCTCTCACTTTGAGTTCTGAAGAGCAGTGGTGTACTTAGCCCAGCTGTATAGTTACCTCTTCTAGTTCTGTTCCAAACATCGTGGGTGCTTTCATTTACTTGCACCCAACAAGTTGCTGCTTTCTGCCAATTGCTAACATGGCAAATACCTGGTATCTTAGCCATCAGGGTATCACACTTTCACTGTCATTACCTAGCTGGAGGCAATAGGAGGACCAAACATTGACAAAGCTGGTATATCTAGGTAAAATGGCCTAACGTTATAAATACACCAATGCAATGTGCATCTGTTAGCCAGACCTATTAGCTATTCCAATGCTAGGAGCCCTGAGTGTGAAACGGATTTTAAGTGTCCCAAACTAAGTAATATATTGGTGTTTGGTTACCCTCTGTCCTTTAGCAACAAGCTTACATTCCTCTGGGTGAGTGAACTTTGACTGCTGTTACTTAAATGTACTTGTGCTTTGTATGTGTGTAGGAGGTTTGCACTGCTGCTTCGTGTTGGTGTACTTGTGTTGTCTACCACAGTAAAAAACAAAACATAAAGGATTGTTTTCCATATACAATGCATGTATGAAATAAATAATTGCATATGTGACTAATCTGTCTACTTTTGAGATGTAAAATAACACATTTAATTATAAGCACTCCGTTAGATGCAGCCTGATAGATCTTATAGTCAAAAGCATGAGAAGAGAGAGTGCTCCTGGATGGAGTCAAAGACAACTCTGTATATTTATATTTAAAGAATTGGTAACAATAAGTTAGCACACAGCGGAGGTTTGCCACAGGGCCTGTCTCAGTGGATCTGTGAGTGGGTTTGTGAATGTCTGAGTGGGTCTGAAAGTGGGTGTGTGATTCTGAGTGGGTGCATGAGCCTCCGAGTGCATTTGTGAGTTAATGAATTTGTCTATGAATGTGTCGGTGAATATACTTTTAAAATTTTTTTTTGCGCAGTTTTCTCCTCAATTTTATTGGAAATGTTAGTGATATTATCTATGATGTCAAAGAAGATGTCATGAGTGATGTAATATCTCTGGTAATCAGCAGTGCATGGCGAGGGTGCAAATTATAGTTCCCTTAGGGCACAAGTTACAGTTAATTGAAATAATTCTAACAGCTGAATTTCTAAGGTTTGGTGCATGTAACACCCGAATCTTAACTATGACTTCCCTGTAAGCGTTTTTTTTTATTTTTTTTTTATTCTTTTAAATGAATTTCTGAGGTCTTTTTAAAATTCCATTCTTAACTGAAACATCCTTGTAACCTTTGTTTTTTTCAGTGAATTTTAAGTGGTTTTTTTTTTTTTTTATTTTTTTTGGTAAATGTTAAGTAAGATGCCCATTGCAGTGTACCATGGGGTTGGGGGTTGAGGGGTGGTTTGTTAAGACTCAGGACCTGGCTCCCTTCCTTCAGTGTTCCACTTCGATTCTATCAAGATGGCATGTAGATGTGGCACACTTTTGGCATGAATTCAGATTGTTAGCACTCAAGTTGCTCATTAGAGCACTATAAGCTACTGATCACCAAGGAGTTAACTGGCAGTCTGCTGCTGCTCTTGAAAGTGCATGTTTCAGTCCTCATGTCCGAATAGTTTAATGAAACTGAAGAGAAAGATATTTGAGAACTCACTTAAAACAAGTGCTAATTTGTCTTTCTACAGCACAAACCATAATTTCTATGACAAAGAATCCCCTCATTTTGTTTCTTTCTAAATTAAATGTTTTACCACTTTGATTCAATCAAAATGGCTTCAGGTGTGCCACATTTTGTCATAAGTGAGACTGTTAGCACTCTAGTTGTTCTTTTGAGCACTCTGGCAGGCTGCAGTAGAATATCGGAAATCAACTGACGGGCTGCTCCTGTCGGCAGTACATGTTTTACTGAGAATGTCTGACTTAATTCTCATATGGCTGAGAAAGATAGTGTGAATTTATAGAAATATGATCTCATTTTAGCTTCTGGAGCTCCTTCCATAACCTCTATAGGAAAACCATGAGAAAACAGTTTTCTTTCAAAGATGAATCATGAAATCCCAGCAGGATAAAATCACCTTAGAACACACCACAATTCCTAGAGTTAGTACGGTACCATCAACAAATGATTTATATTGTAACTAAAATTTGTTATCACCATTTATACATTCTTTTTTTGATCCTCAAAACCTGCCATTCACCACAACGCATTTCAGTGGGGTGCTATCATGTGTATTGGGCCCAAGATGGCTGCCATTACTTTCTAATTGAAGTGCTGACAGCCAATCAGATCTTACCATGACATCTGTGCCTAGGCTCCACCTAAATATACACATTTATTTTTCCTTTAATTTTTCAAAAACAACTTAATAGATGTACACCAAATAACAAAAAGCACTCTTTCTGGACAAAGAGCTACCTTCTTGCAAAATCTGGTGTAATTCCTTCCGCCAGGTCGGGCTGTAGTTGTCTCTAAATACTCTATGGGAATTAAAATCTGAAACACCCTCCTTTTTCTAAGCCCGCGCTTGAGAGATCACTCCAAAACTTTCCTTGCACAACAAGATTCTTGGGCACACTTTATTTTTGGAAAATGTCATAGAGTTTCATCAAACAACGCCAAAAATATAGCTAAGTCAAAAACTCTATCTATCCACCAATCTTACTGTGCACAGACCCATAACCCACTAGCCTCTTTCCAATAAGATAACCCAAACATCCAGCGTGGCAGGCCTCTGCTCACATGCTATACTGTCTTGTCATATTTCTGTGCCCCAACTGAATAACTGTACTCTTAGCTTGGCCCTCAGTAAACTGCATGCAGTAGAACGTTTTTATCTTTCTTAAATCACCATATACATTCTTAATATCCAGGACATTGCCATGTCATCTAGCTTTGAAATTGCTGTGGCTTTGTCTACTAAACCTATTCTTCTGCGGTATTGGTTGTGAATGATTTGAAAACATAATTGTGCAACTAATAAGTGTGACAATAACTGGGGCATTTTTTTCCTCAGAAGGAACTCCTGTTAGCAACACATTGTTGCCTTGATTAACCAATTCCTTCTCCCTGGTTCCCAAAGTGAATACCATGAAGACTAACCGTGAAATATACCTTATTGTTTTTGTTCAGATTTCTTGCACTTGTATTTTTTATATATCCTGTGAAAGAGATAATATGGTGGGACATAATTTATTTTGTATTGTTATCCACCCTTTAATAGCCTTTTCCTGAAAATTGGAAATTATTTGCATTTTACTTGAGGGAATCGTTCCAGTATTTTTTGGTGTACAGACAAGCTAGCCTTTATCAAGGGGCAGTGGAAATCCAGTGTTTAGCATGTGAGGTGGCTTGTAGCCGTTGATGTATTGAATGCCTAGCTGCTTCTGTTCTCGTTAATTGGACACCATCTGTAGTCTTTTTAGAGTGTTTATCTGTTGTTCAGGAGCATGTTTTTTTATATAAATAAAAGGTTCCCAGTATAACCCAGCTTCTTCCATTCTTCCACCTCTCTGGGTCGGTGCAGGTCACGGCCACCGGCAGCCATTATTGTAAAACAGAAAATATGCCATTCCTCCTAGGCATAGAAAGACTGCACTCCAAAGTTCTTAGATGCAAAATAAATTTAATGGTGTTGCGTTTCGATCAAATGATCTTCTTCACTGCCGATAAACATGAAAGCTCTCCACTCTCTTTAAAGAGGCATAATCCATACACTAATAAACATAGTAAAAATACTTTGAAACATCCCTCAATTTGATCATACCACTTAATACCAAAAAGAGAAGCAAGAAAAAAGGGAGAATAGAAAAAAATAAGAAAAGAGAGAAAAAAGGAACTAAAAGAAATTAAAAATAAGCAGTATATAATGTGATTTATCCAAAAATAACCATTCTTCAAATAGAATTAACTCTCCAATATTCCCAAATGATCCTGTAATATCATTCTATAATTTCAATATTTTCTACCCATTTCTGTTCACAATAATTCCATTTTATAATGAGCTAGTTATAGCCTCACTTCACTTTTCAGAATTTAATTTACATTTTAATTTTGATTTCTTAAATTCACATGCTACTTCTCTGGCCAAGTGGCCATAATAATATAGAGCTTCAAATTATACAAATTTCAGAAACCATTATCAAGGGATAAATAAAAATGCATATATTTATATCAGCAATTTTTCTCTCTATGGAGCACATATGTCCTTATAAAATATGACTTTTAAGAGCCAGCAAATGAAACCTTCATTTTGGGAAAATCACAAGGGTTTGAAATTCAAACTTAATTTTATGTTGAAGAATGGTTATTTTGCAGATCGATGCAGTGAAAATCCAGCTCAAGTGGGCAGTCTGAAACAACATAAATTCCCACAAACTTTCTTGTCTGTCCACAGTATCATTCACTGACCTGAAATAAAAATAAAATTAACTAAAAACCATGGTTACTGAACAGCCTAAGAAGCAAAGACTGGAGTTGTACCTGTGTATACCCCACTA
The DNA here is from genome assembly GCF_031143425.1 of Pleurodeles waltl. Classification (NCBI taxonomy): domain Eukaryota; kingdom Metazoa; phylum Chordata; class Amphibia; order Caudata; family Salamandridae; genus Pleurodeles; species Pleurodeles waltl. Next base: position 728,041,817 of record NC_090436.1, read on the forward strand.
CTGTAAATGTACTGAAATCTCTTCATCTGAGTTCAATCCCTGGGGCATATTAGTACCAAAATACAGAATATATTTAAATTCAATTATTCCTTTTCCCTATCTCCTCCTCCTAATGTTTGGTCCAAGATTATCTATCCCCATAAATCAAACTAGATTGGAATCAGCAGAGTGGATTTCAGCAAAATGTCTCACTACTGGATATGAAACACCCTTATGTACAAGAGCTCTCATGTGTTCCAGCTCCCGCTTCTTAGCCCTATGTATGGTGCTACCCACATACTGTACATACGGTCACATGGACACAGCAGAAAATACACCCCGTACTCAGTATTGCAAGAAGTGTGTTTTCTGATGATAAATTATTTTTCAGTATTGGGTATCGTAAATTTCTTTACATCAGTTTTTTTTATTCATGCCTTACATTTCCTACAACGGAAAAAGCCTTGTATTGGTTTGGGAGGAATAGACTCGGTGATAAAGTTCTTGCTCAAATTATCTTTTAACAATCGGCATTGTCTAAAATTAATCTGTGGTTCGGTCCCAATATATTTTCTCAGTGTTGTCAGTATGTAGTGTATGATAGTGTCTGTCCAATCTTTATCTTATCTTCGGGGCTTGGTTGAAGAAAGCAGTAATAAATCTTAGCATGTTAAATTCTTCCTCCTGGGGTTTAGGTTCTGGATATGTCTGTAGACTTCCTCCACTTTCCTAACCGCTTGTTTGATAACTTTTCGAGAGTAACTCTTCTCTCTGAATCTCCTGGTCATAACTTTATTCTCACATTCAAAAGCTCTAGCGGAACTGCAATTTCCCTTAGCCCTCGTATGGTACGCTATCAACCAAGCTTCTGGGTTAGGCACTGTAGGCAAAAAGAAGACTGTTGCCTGCTGTGGGCTTATGAAATTGTTGTCTCAAGCTGATCACCCCTTACCTTTACCTCTGCATCCAGGAACTCAACTCTTTCCCTGCTAATGTGGCCTGGGAGCTGCATATTGCCGTTGTTGTCATTCAAATGCTTGAAAGAATTCTTGACATGAGTCTCTTCTCTCCAAATGACAAAAATGTCATCAATAAATTAGACATATAATACAATGTGAGCGCAAATTCAGGATAGCCATGCAAGACTTGCTCCTTCCACCAGCCTACAGCTGGGGGCCAAGCAAGTCCCCATGGCTGTGCCGCTGATCTGTCTATAACCCTTATTATCAAAGATAAAGAAGTTATTGTTTAGACAAAACTTAATCAGATCCAGAAGCATTTACGACTGCAGGAGATAGGAAAGAGACCTAGCTTATAAAAAATGACTGCATGCCTTGAGACCTATGTCATGTTGCATGCTGGTTTAGAGGCTGGTGATATCTCATGTCTTGAGGAAACAAACATTCTCCCAGTGTATACCCTTAGTGATGGTAACAAAATGTCTTATGCCCTTCAAATAGGCAGGCAGTGCCATAACCAATGGCCTGAGATAATAATCCATATACCTAGAGGTGTTCCCCAGCAGGGACCCTATTCAAGATAAAGTAGGTCTCCTGGGGGTGGAGATTGGGGGGGGGGGGGTTGTGGCATTCTTATGCAGTTTGGATAGTAGATATAAAATCGGAACCTTGGCTTTATTAGGTTTAAGAAAGAAGTATTCTTCCCGTTCTAAAAGTCACCTGTCCCTCCAATCCACAAATAGTTCACCATAAGCTTGTTCAGTCTGCCTGAACTCCATTCTACTAGAAATAGTGTAAAAAGCTTCATTAACTAATTGCATCCTGCCCTCCTTCAGATACATTTCTTTTGACAGTACCACAAAATTACCACCTTTGTCTGATTTGCGTATTACTGTCTTGGGGTCAGATGTCAGCCCTTCCATTACCTGAAACTGTTTCTTAGTTAGATTTTTATGTGTTTGGCAGTGTGTGTACCTGAGGCTTCTGAAATCTTTGATCACACCCTTTTCAAACACATTAATAGCAACACATGATATCATGGGTAGAAAGGTAGACTTTGGTTTAAATTTACTGGGACAATTCATGCCTAGTTCAAGATCAAGGTTAAGCAGATTCAGATAAGGATCCTCATAATGGGACTCCCCACCCTCTAAAGGAGATAGCATGTGCAACAGTTCAATGTCACCAACCTGTAAGTCACTAATAGTTGGAGCAGGTCCTCTCTGTTCTTGATGTTTGGGTTTCAGTTCAAAGCATTTTTTTAGTTTTAGTTTATGCGTGAAGTAAAACAAATCAACCCTAATTTGGACATAATTAAAATCCGTTGAAGGGAAAAAAAATACAGGCCGAGGGTTAACAGATTGAATTCCTCATCTGTTAAAATATGCTTAGAAAGATTTACCAGATTCATGGCACCTTTGTTTGACCCCTTGTCTTCACTCCCACTGGGGTTTTGCTTCCTCATGATTGATTGGTGTTTTGCTTTCTTCTTCTTTTTCCGCCTTCTCTGACTCCTTGATAGTTCTGTTCTGACCTGTGTTCTTTCCTGTTTTGGTTTAGTAGTTGAAACTGTTTTAAAACATTTTGTCTGGAACTTCTGTGTTCCATCCGGGCAAGGGTCGTGTCTGATGCATCTGAAGCATTACTATCCGAAAATTCACTTTCTGAGCTGGCTTGATAGTCCTTTTCTGTATTATCCTCACTGGTCAGCGCATCATCTTTGTACTAGTATTTTTTATGGAAAGTCAAGATGCGCCCTGTTTGGTAGTCTTTATAATCTTTGCTAAACATATGTTGTTTTTTATTAGTAACCTATTTCTATATTCTCCAATTTAATCTATAGTTTTTAATGAAATCATCACACTGTTTCTTTGTGCCATGTTTTTTCAGTTCCTGATTTAACTTCTCAATTTTAACTAACAATTTTGCTGTCTTTTAGTGCATACTTAATTAGTATGCACATCATAAACATTGAGCAGTTTTTAGAGTTATGTGCCCACTCCACCAACATTTCAGGATCTGGATTTTCATTAATTGGTATCGTAAATATTCTTAGTCCCCTGGCACCCTCTCCACCTCCTATTAATGCTGTAAAGACTCCGCCTCCCACCATTTGGACAATTCTCTGCTTTTCCAATTTCTCAAATTTCAACTGTAGTTGGATTCCACCTACATCCTTGTCCTTTGATGCTGGATCTTCCATAGTCTGTGAGGAGGAGAAAAATTATCTGCTTGCTTTCGCCTTCCTCTTTGCTTCAATATTAGAAGCCATTATTAGTGATTACACTAGTTAATGACTTAACTGTTAGCACAGTTTAGACACCCCTCCCTCTCTTATTTTTTTTATTTTTTTATTATATATATATATATATATGTTCAACTATGGAGGCCTATAATTATGCTTATGGTATTAGCCCAGTATAAGTTCATGTGAACAAAACTCAAGTATGGACTTTTGAGTGAAGTTAAATAGAGATCGAATGACCACACCAAGACTCTTCTTCTGTTTATTGAATACAATGGACTTGAGTGTCAGGCTTTGAATAGAATACTCCCTGATTGGTTTATTTAGTAATTTTCTGCTTTCGTAGCAGTATTTTGAGCACTTGGTACTGTTCTGAGTTGCACCTGCACAAACTGGTGACACATTTCCTTTCCCTGTGGCTCTGTAAATTATTTGGTATAGTAAGGAAAAACATTTAGAAAGTTGCTCTATACCTGCCTGTGCGTTCAGGAGGCTACTTTGCCTTTGCCATCTAGCTACTCCCAGACAGTGCTCATCCTTGAATGAAGTTTGAAACGCCCACTAAGGTCAGTCTATTGTGTAAAGATGACTCCTCTGAGCTCAATAGAATATGCACGGTGGGGGGTTGTGCCCCTTCTTTTGACAGCTAAGTGTCATATTCTCCATGACAGGTCTGTCTGTCTGAAGTACGTGTAAAAGTTTTCCACCCTTCAAAAGGAGTAAGCAGGATGCCAGGACAATTCTTTTGTATCCCCTCTCAAGTTGCTAAAGGATCCTGCTTTTGTCCTGCCAGACTAAGGTCCTAGGTTGATCATGTATATCGTGCCTGTTTCAATCTGGATTTAAGTGTGAGAGGTAGGAGGACACTAGAATTACTGTAGTACACTCCCAACTCCCCTTCCAGCCTCAGAGCCCAAATTTAGTGTGGGCAAGGACCTTAAACGTCATGGATTTGCCCTTACACGTTGCGTTTGGTGTCTGTTTGCAGTAAAGCATACAGAAACTACTGTAAAAATAGGTAAGTCAGAGCCTAGGAACTGTTGCTCCATAGGTCAAAGAGGATCTCTGAGTGCCACCCACATGCTGGTGAGCCCTACCAAGCCATACCTTCACCCAGCCTTCCTCGGAACGCTGCTGGACTGACTAGCGAAAGGATACCAAGTGGACTGAACATGCTGCTCTCAGCATCTGTGACCAATGAGAAGGTTGGACTGCCTTCCACTTGAAACCCAAGGACAAATTAATCTCCAAGGATCATAAGGCTAATCTCCTTGGTGGCATCATGATCATAAAAAAGCTGACGTTCACATTCCTGTGAAGAATATCAGCTGACAAGTGGCAAATGGACAAGCACCGGACTTTGCTGTTGAACACTTCCTTGACACCCTAAAAGTCTGCACGTGCTTACCAGATGGTCCTGAAGGCATTGGAAGCGGACTTCTGTATATGTTTGATCACCAGAAGAAGTTCTAGAACGTTTTGCTCTAGAGCTTCAAGGGGACCGACTGCGATAAATATCGACCAGCCATTCCACGGTCTCTGATTGAATTTCAGGTTTCTCTCTCGTGGAGAAGAGGTTTTCTTCAGAAAGCATACAAAGTCCTTTTTCAGATTGAAACTTGGAGACTTTTTCACACTTCCCTACTCCCAGGCCCTAATAGAGCCAATCTACTTGGTGTATCTGACCTGCACTGCATCGTGGTCAGCCTCAAATCATACCTAAGTCTTGGTATACCTCGACCATTTTCTACCATTGGCGCTTGTCGATTTTTCTTTTTTTGTTTGTTGCTATTTTCACTTAAATCTTTTTAAAAAATCATATCTCTTGTTCCCCTTATTGTTTTTTTTTTTTTGTCATTTTGGTGTACGTTTTCGGATTAAATTTTTCTCATTTTGTAAATTATTATTGTGTTGTGTGTGACTTTTTTGTTTTTTTACTGTGTGGTAATTCTAACTACTTAAAACTGAATTTCGTTACGTTAATCCTGTCTGCTCAGTTCTGTGGCTACCAGGAGTTGATCTCTGGTTTACATTTCTGAAAGTTCTGACTGGACCTTACAAAATAGCAACTTATATATCACTTTCTCTGAAGCATTTTTTTGGTATCAGTTACAAAGGACAGAAGGACAACTCCTGGTTACATTTCTGTGGATTTGGCTACCAAATCTTTCATCCTGGTAAAAGTTATTGTGAACTCTCCTGCTGTGTACCATGAGGTAGGAAAGGCAATGATCATGTGCTTGTTTTTCTGATCTTGCTAGACATCCAAGAGTTAATGCAGTGGTATAATTGTTCCCTGCCAAAACGACAGCATCACATTTTATTTTTCTCAGCTATTGTTTTGGAACATACTCTTGTTTCTTTTCCTCTTTGCTTGATTTTCGGTGTTAAGATTTTCCTTACCCTGCGATGCTGTCTGGTATATATTCAAGCTAACCAAGCTTGAATTGGAACATTGTTTATGGACATGGGAATGAAATCCAAAGTAGGGTCCTATGTGTCTCATTTCCAATTTGGCAGAATTAAAGTTGATGCTTCCTGTTGGAACCTCCTCAAGAGCTACAGCTAGCTAGTAGCTACTGGTGTACTCCAGCTCGCTTATAACTGTAAAACAACCTGAATTCCTTTTGTCTGTGAAAAAATGAACATGTTACAGGCACTTACGTTCTCCTTCTAAATCCCCAACACCCTTAGACTTCAGTCTGAACAATGGGCCAGTTTTTCTTGCATCCTTCCTTGTGTTCAAACCCTCCCAGGAAGCAGAGGTTACTGAGATACTCTTGGGTTTCAAGAAGTTGGTACTTCAAACAGATATTTACAATGAAATTTAAGACTGCTTGTTTTGCCCAAATCCCCCTCACCATGTTTCGTAAGGTCTCACAATCCGTACTGCTGGGGACATTCAGGAACTCAAATATACAAACTACTCCTTCCTTAAAACTATAATTTGCACTTGATGATCTTTCCTGAGAAATTAAATTTTAGTTTATAGAATACATTGAAACATACTGGAAATTGCTGTCACATCCCAATTCTCTATGCACACTTGAATAACAAGGCATTCCCATTGATTGTTTTTTGTTCAGTGAGGAGTAGAAAGGACTCTTAAAGACATCATAAAAGAGATTTTGTTACAGACCAAGATAGTGGCCACATGTGTGCCCTCCTTGCAGACATTGATACAATCAACCATACCATACTGATTGAACAATTAGCAAGGGCTACCCATAACGTGGTTCATCTCAGCCCTGAAAGGCTGAGCTCTGGAAGATAAATTGATCACCTTTCTTACTATAACTACTAGCAGTATTTGAGAAATTCCATTGGGATCAATTTTCACAGAAATCTTCTATTCCATTTTAATGCCTTCCCAAAACAGCACTATTGGATGCACTACATTGGTCATTATATAGATCAAAGAACAAACACAGTTCTCAACTCTAAATGTAGTACCGGAATCTCAGTACAAATGCATCCCCGCTAACTCTGTGGAGTCTTCAATCCTCTTTCAACAGGACTGTCAAGTGAGATCTGTCTTTTTCATTTACTTTATAAATTAGATATAACTCTTTAGAAGAAAACCATTAAATATTCAAGATGCAAGCAGGAGACCTGTTGATTTATCACTTCCACCTGAACACGTCTTGTGGCCTTAAGAATCCATTCAGGATATTGTAAAGCACTGCACCTTTTACACCTGGTCTATTTTCCTGATTTCTGTTCAATCAAGATGTGACGGCAGGAATGCATTATGGTTTGTGTTTCACACGTAATGCAGGTATAGCTGTGTAAGGCTATCTTATTTTGCAATGGTACACAGGCTTTTTAGTTTCATTATCTGCTCTGGGCTGTCCTTTAGACCTGGCACTGTAATAGTGAAGCATCAAGTGTGTCAGAAAGTGTTCAATAGGAAGCAGACTGTCCTATGAGTTTTTGGTTTGAGGTAACTCTTGACTCTAGTGTTAACCTGGAGTCAATTTATAAACTTTAAAAATGTCCAGATTTCTGCCTTCAGTCAGTAAGTAGGAGGCATCACTCAGCATCAGTGGCCACTCATTCAATGACTGATGTGATCCAAGCATTGTGAGATGTCACTGTGGTATGCTGATGTGCCCCCAGGTGGAGGTAGATATTGGTGTCATTAACATATATTTTGAATAAATGATGGCGTGAGTTGCTGACTTATGTAGAATGGTGAGTGGACTCCTAGAAAGCCCAGACAGTTTGCCTCATGATCATTTCAGCTGACTCCTGGCCAGTTCCAACAGGATACAAAAAACTATGTCTCAAGAAAATTATAAGATCTATTCTTAAATGCTTCTCCGTACTAGATAGTGTGTGTGTGTGTGTGTAATGCACAGGTCATTTGCCATGCTATTATCTTCAAGTTACAATTGCACAGTCCAGTGATCAAACAGGTTAGATATAATGTTGATGTTTAAAGTCTATGTTTAGTTACCTGCTCATCACTTCCCAGCCCCTCCATAAGCCCAGGGATAGGAATAGAAGCTTGCCCATTGTAAGCTTCTATTCCCCACCATAGTATTTTTTCTTTCAGAGTACATCAACCAAAGACCACTAAAATTATGTCCGCCTCTCCGCCAGCACAAGCCTTTCTTGGCCAGTAGATGTGTTCTATATTAATATGCTTTGAGTTGAAAGCCAGATTGTGTTGTTTAGTTTTCTGGGTGACCCACGACACCGGAAGTAAAACTGGGTTTCCTCCTGGAAATCTTGAATGCAGGTTAGTTACAACCAGTTAGGACAACTTGTCTAATTGAAGTCGACTTTCTGGAAGTGGGAATATTTTTACTTTCTTGATAAATTGGCAGATCAGTTTGAAAACAGTGCACCAGAAGCTAATGGAGTTGTTAAGCAGTGCCATCTTCCACAATAGCATTGTTAAGTTTCCTTATTTCTTGCAGTTAACAGCTGGGTACAAAATATGTTTTTGTTAGTATAGGAAAATGCTTCTTTTTGCATGACCACCCCCTTTTTGTACTGATGTGTTTTTTTTTTGTTGTTTTTTTTTCATTCTTTTTTTTTTTTACTGTATGCACTGAGACTCTGCTAACCAGTCCTCGGTGCATTTTCGCCAACCCCTAAAACAAATCAAAATTGACTGTACTCCTAATTGGCATATTTAACTTACCTAGAGGTCTCTAGTATATGATACAAAGTGTATGTTAACTGACACTAATGGACTGCAGCACACATTGTGCTACCACTAGTGACAGTACAAAACATGCCTGCTGACCTACCACTGTAGCCTGCTTGTGCAGCTGTAAAACTGTGAATGTAATCCGTCAGAATAACCCGTTTTGGCATGTTTAAACCCTCCTTTTAAATATTATTTAAGTTACCCCCACGTAGGCCTTAAAGTTCAGTAAAGCAGTTTGTACAGTATTTAAAATGGTGCTATGTTAAACATGTCCTTACAGTGGCAATGCCCTAAAAACTATGTTCACAGTAGCAGGGTTAGCTGTTCCATAGTAAAGCAATGAGCTACATTATTAATACTACTAAAGGTATCTCCACCAAGGAACCAGCTACAAAACTAATCCTTCGACTTTTATAAAAAAATATATATATATATATATATATATATATATATATATATATATATATATATATATATATATATATATATATATATATATATATTTATTACAAACCAGTCCATTGGTGAAGTCTGATTTTTAAAAAAAATATTGTTCAGGACTTACTTTTAAAAGTCACTTTTTGCTTGCCTAAACCTGTAGAAGTCACCTGCATCATAATCCATCTGTCCCCCATGAATAGCTCCTTGGAGAGGTGTAAACTAGGTCCTAGAGCTCGGACAAAGGCCTTGGGTGCCAGGAGGTGTCCTGTTCCTCTGAAGTTAATCAAGTTCCTGGGCACAGCCCTGATGGTCATTCTGCCAAAGAGGACTAACCTGTCACAGGCAAATGTAGCTAACACTTGGGATTGTCACCTCCATTGTACCCCCTAACCAGTCAGGCACAATTCCCAGTGAGAGAGGAGCTGCCCCAAGCATCTGTTTTGACTGACCACAGAGAAGCAGTTTCTCATTTCCCTGTTCACATTTCTAGGGTATACACAGGAGCCCTGCACAGTGGAAGAAACTGATGTTGGACTTAAGAGAGGATGACGCTGCAGGTTTACCCCTAGGACCTTTCCCTACTGGGTAGAGAGGGGCCAGGAGTCACCCCACCCCCAGGTCAATGCTGGGCATAAATGGGGCACCCCTGAGCAACTTCTCCCGAACTATTCTGGATCTGTGGAAGACAGAAGGACTGCATCTGCTGTTGAGACCTAGGAGGAGAATCATAAGTGGTGGAACCTGCTTCCACTTGTATCCAGGACAAAGAAGTGGACTCCCAAGAGTCATTTGGCTGTGTAGGGACACAAAAACTGCAAGAAGCCCACTTTCTTGAAAGAGTCCAGCTGACCAGTTTTAACTGGACCTGCCCTGGACACTGCTGGCAGCTCAGCTCCTGTCAGAGTGAAGCCTGCCCCCCCCTTTGTCCCATCCCCTCCAAGTGCTGTTCCTGAGGTCCTGGAACCTTTGGCTGGTGTCCGATTGCGCTCCTCCTGGCTAAACCTAAAAGCCTGTGACTTAGAAATATTTTTCTGACTTTTTGCCTGGAGGAACATCAAGGGACCTACCTGCGAGCCAATCTCCTGAGGGTGCAATGCTGATGGGACCTACTTTGGCGTAGCTCCCACTCTATTCTATTTCACAGCAGCAAAGCATTTTAGTGGGCAAAATGCCAACTGGCATCAGACGACGTGGAATCCTCCTCAGTTGCTGCCTGCAGTCTTGCCTTGATGAGGAAAGCAAACACCCAGAAAAGAGTCTGCCTGCCTGAAAGTATAAACCTAACCGGGTTTGACACCGAGCAGCATCCAATCAAAGTTGACGGCTTCCTGTGCACAACCCCCAGCCTCTTTCTGCTCTGTGTTTTTCTACACCTTCATCAACTTCTTCCTCAAGACCTCATCCTCCATCATCCAGTCGTTGACAACCCCATCTTAGTATCCAGCCTGCAGCTCTGTCCAGCTGAGAACTCTACTTTTAACTAGAACAAATCCAACCTGTGTATCCCACCTGTGCCCCAGTCGCAGTCTGCCTTGAACCTTACCGTTATCCTTGTTTAGCCCATCCAGTTGCCTGCTGTTGGCACTTTGCTTTTTTGGCACTATTTTTATTTTAAAACTTTAAAATTCATATTTCTGGTTCCCCTTATTGGATTTTTGTTGTTTTGTTGTCATTTTCTTCATTAAATATTCTCTAGTTTTATAAATTGGAGAGGGATTTTTATTGTGTTGTATTTTCAATGTTTCAACTGTTTTGGTACTCCTAAATATTTTATGAGTTTTCTTACCTCAACCCTATCTGCTGTGTACCATAGCTACCAGGGGTTGAATTTGGGGTTAAGTAACGGAAACCTTTACTGGACCTAACAAGAATAGTGACATTGTTACTTGTTGTGGACTACCATTCACCCCAACTAATAATACACTTTCACAGTTCTTGAAAAGAAACAAAGATATTCTAATGAACAAGTGAGCATGGGAAATTATTTCTGGAGAACGAAGGCATGGCCTTCTTACTATTTTACAGACTTCAGATTGGATAGAACCTCTGTTTGCTAAATCTTCATCAGTAGTTAACTAAGTTGGGGCAAGAGCTATTTTGTAGGACTTCTGTCTTGACTTTTAGTTTAACTGCGAAACCAACCTATCGCAGTTGAGTGTTCATGTAATTGATGACCGGTGAATAAACCCATTAAGTTTTTTAAATGTTTGATGTGCCCTTGTGGAAGAAGAGCTGAAGATGATTGGAAAGATTGAATTGAGTAAATGGGAAGGAGGGCGTTTGTTTCAGTATCATGTTTTGTACATGAATAGTTTAATTTATTGATGGAGGGTTAGTTAAATGTATTATGAACTATACATGCTTTTGAAGAACCCAGGGTCAAGTCACAATGAGTTAGTCACGAGTATTAAATGTTGGATCTCGTTATTGTAAGCTTGTTTAAGGATAAGTTAAATTAATGTGTCAGAAGAAAGTGCATGTTCATAATTAATTAATTTGCATTTTACAGCAAAAGGAGAAAAGAAGCATTTCATGGGTAGACATATGGAAGAGTACATATGTGTAGTATGGTGAATTCCTGATAAGCAAAGCCCAAGCAAAAGGGTTGGAATATACAGTTTTGTGATTACTCCTGCATTTGAAACAAATAACTGACTTTTATGAGGCTGGCAGGTAATTCAAGGAAGTCAATGCCATTTGCGTATTTTCTTGAGTGCTCCGGTTAATAAAATGTAAGTACTTGCACGTTTACGTTTTGTAGCTTCTTCAGAAGAAAATAATCCTTGTGCGAGAAACTCTTTTCGATTGCACCATAGTTATGTTTGATGTTTTTAACCTCCCTACTCTCACCCTGACTTCTGACGTGGACAAGATTACATTTTATCTGTGTTTACGGGGGTGGGGAACCCGGAGTTACTGGAGGAGTTTAAAATCAGACATCAGCATTTTATCCAGCTCCTCTACTCAGAACTCCCAACAAACGTGTTTCAGTCAAATACTTAAACTTTTCTGAAGGTATTATGGCAATTAAATCACTGGACCCCCATCCTTCTCAATATTTAAAAAACACTTCAATTAAAATAAGTTTCCTTATCAAACACTATATTTGTATTCATTATAACAAAAAAGGACAAACCGCAGCAATACTTTGATTTGGAGATTGATCCATTCAACTAAATACGAAGTGGACTTCTGTGATATTTAGGATAGAAAAGATGAAGGGAAAAATGTGGATCTAACATCCATACTGGCTTAAAAAACATGTTACGACAAAAGAAGGCTCGAACTCTTGGTGTTTGCGTTATTGCAAATATTTCTGAATTATGTACCAGAATTACTTTAAAAGTGGTATATCTGATTAGAAAGTATTGGTTTGAGATACAGGTTTGCTCTAATAGTAAATAACTACTTGAAGTCCCTAAAGTGAAAATGTAGATTTTGGCGTGCAGACTGGAGTTTATGCTGAAGGACCATCTATGCAGTGTGTAAAGTAGTCTAACAGGAGACCCATGCCTGCACAGGGCAGGGCGACGTTTAAATAGTGGATTTGTAATATCTTCTCAAAGGAAGTGCAGAGTGTGGAATGTGGTAAAAGATGCAAATTATATTTCTGCATTTAAAACCTTGTCCTCACTTATTCAGTTACTCAGGATTGTGATTTTGTTACTACGTAATCATTTTCCACACCTGCACACATGTTTTATGAGTCAAGCCCAAAACCTGTAACATATATACCAAACGGATAAATGCTTAGGCTCTTATGAAGTGTCACAGATGTAAAACAGTATGTTCAACCAGAGAGTATCCAACTGTTTTGGTGCTTATGTCGAGTTTAGACACTGATGGAAGAAGAAGGGAGAGGCAAGGCACCTTTTTGTCTATGTCCTTTCATCCATAAAAGCAGAACTAATAATTGAATTGATATCTCTTGTAGTGGAGATGGAACTTTAAGGGCCTGATTACAACTTTGGCGGACTTGGTATGTCCATTGCGTCATCGTTGAAATCCTCAACCGCCGACTTGGTGGTCCGCCAGATGAATTACAATGTTGACGGTCCCACTGATGAAAGACCACCCGTGTCCTGCCTCCACCACCAGTCTTTCACTACACATCGATGGCCATCACAGACTATAGGGGCTGACGGCTGGAGTCCATCCTCTGTTCCCACAGGCAGTAGTACGATGTGGCTCACCGCCAAGCCGACTGGCGAGAAGACCTCTATACTTGACCTGGCGGAAACCCAAGATATAAGATAAGTATTTACCTTATATCCAGTTCTCCCTCCTCTTCCCTTCATGGAGCCCCTTGTCAAGGTCCTCCCTTTGCTGTACACACTTGGCCATGAAGAAAATCCACACCGTTGTCGTCAACTCCTAAGTTAAGCCACTCATAGATTTCTTCACTGTTACAATGGCTGTGGGCCTGTGCTGTTGGACAAGGTATATTTTCCATAAGTGTAAAAGTGTAATACATATGTGTGTATTTTCAGACTTGCTTTGTGTACATACATACATTTGTATTAGCACTGTGGAACAAAACCTACAAAAAGTGAGGTTCCTAGCACGACAGTTCATCTCCGTTGGAAGAACGCTGCCGAAAGACACAAACATCATAATACAGAAGGCAGAAGACTGCTGGCTCAGCTGTCTTCTTGGGACTGGCGGTACGATGGTAAGACCACCAAACTCGTAATCAGGCCCTATATAAGGAATAGATGTTTTAAATATGAGAATGTGGAAAAGTGGAAACGTCCTGAAGTCTCATCTTTAAAACACCCCCCCTGAACCATGCCTAGGTAATTGTTGAAACAGTTTCATGTGCAAAGGTACTGTGCAACACCACACAGTATAAAACATAAACTACGAAAATCTCAATGGTATATAAGTAGCTCTCTATAAAAATGTATTTAATTCCTAACTCGAGTGAAGCTCACTTGTCTGCATATTGTAGGCCTGAGATAATTTACTTTTCAAGCTCTGTTCACACCATTGTGGGGATAGAGCTGGGTAGTGGGTTTAGAGACAGATCGACATATATATAAAGAGACATATAACTATGGTTAAAATATAGGTTGTCTATATTTCTGTGTCTGACTTAGCAAAACACTCTCTCTGCTACTGAAATCCAGGCGTAGCTAGCAGCAGTTTATCTCATGGGCACCTCATTTTAGGAGGTTGTCTTTCACATGTGGAAATGTGAGCAATGGGATATACGCTTTAGTAATTACATTTGAAGTCCAGTGATCTAATGTACGTCTGCCCTAGTGGTTCGAAGTTAAAATCAATATTCAAATTTGAATTGCTTGGATTACTTGGCAGGTCTCTCAGATCAGTCTCCAAAACCAGTCTCTTAACTGTAGTTTAGTTAAAGCATATTTCACAAACAAAGCAATGGGATTCATAGTAAACGGTCCTGTTTCAGGACATGGTACTTAATTTGTGAGTCACCCTAAACTAGCGCTGTACCAGCTTGAGACTCTGTGACTGATTCCAGTAGTAAACATAATTTATGTTATTCATAATTGCCATCATGTGTTCGTACCATACCCTGTTTATTGCTAATGTTCTCATTTGGTGAATAACTCTTCCTAAATGGTGAAGTTCTTTCATTCAAGACTCCAGCCATTGTGCTGTGATAAGGTTTGCATTTGATGCCATTCCGCAAACTCATGTGAACATAAACTTTCCTTGAACCCATTCATAATCCGAGTTTAGTGTTTGTTTAATGAATGTATAGTAATCCACCCTTAGTTACTGTGGGCCTGTGTTTTAATGAGATGGGCCTGCGGCAAAAGAATACGCCTGTGGGTAAATATTTAGTTAGTGAAACATTCCATTTAGCACTGCTAAATTGCCAACAACCTTATGTGTGCCCTTTGCTCAAGACGGTGTAACTCTGAATTTGTATATCAGTTTCTACTGAATGCCTGCATCTTCTTAAACCGTTGTTAACCAAATGCAGTACTAATAAATATAGGCATTTAAAAATCTTGGGATTCCTTTATTCTTTGTATCGTCCATCTATTTGGAGGTTCCCATGGATCACAGTAGTGAAGGCGAAATGTGAATTAAAAGAAATGCCATATGAAAAAAAATAAACAACATAGTTAATCTAGGATTTTCTTGCTTATTTGCTCATTTGTTAAAAAGACAATGGGCCTGATTACAACTTTGACGGAGGGTGTTAATCTGTCCCAAATGTGACGATATACCACCCGCCGTATTACGAGTCCATTATATCCTATGGAACTCGTAATACGGTGGGCAGGATATCTGTCACATTTGGGACGGATTAACATCCTCCGCCAAAGTTGTAATCAGGCCCAATGTCTGAATGAAGCAACAAAGGTTTTCTCTATCAAGTGTCACAACATAGCCAGATGGACGCACAGCTCAGATTGGAATTGAGTTTTGGCAATCTTAAGGTGTCTGTGGGAATGTGATTTCCAGTTGAATCCCCATTTCTATGAAAACATAGTATTGTAAGAGGACAGACATAAGAACTGGAGCTAATTTGAAGCAGCCCTGTGGGACTCCAAATCCTTGATCTATTAATGGAAGCACTCTATACTCTTATCTTCTCATCTTTTCGCGTGTAGATGAGAGCAAATTGTACTCCGACTGGAGTGTTAATGGAACATTACAACGTGTGTTTTAAAATGCCCATTTTCTTCCAGCACTCATCTGGGCAGAAAGTGTTTGACAAGGTATTTCCTTACTGGAGCTCTGAAGATCATCTTTTTAGTTTGCCTTTGCTCACAACTTTGTTCTCTTTGAAAGACGATAATGTAAGCTAAGTATAAGCAGTGACTTTGTTAATATTGTTCTTCTACAGTTTGTTCTATGGTCTCAAATTATCGATTACCAACAGTTCCAAGTCGGAAGGTAGGCATGCAGAAGCATCCAATTTAGCTTTCCTCTTCTTATTCTAGGAAACCCTTACTAATACAGAAAAGCTTCATACCCACTACCAGAGTTTACAAATTGATTTTGACATTTCCTCCAAGTGTCAGTATGGCCGTTTTTTCTGCTGCTGCAATTTGGCAAATTTACAAAGCACCAGTTTCTAGTTTATTTATTCTTCTCTAGTTAATGTGTGTAGTATTCTAGTTGGTTCTGTTTTGTACCATACATTTCTTAACCATAAAACTACACAAACATTGAAAGTTGTTTATAGGCACCTACCACCTACATTTCAAACGTATTTAATGATGCACACCTATTATGAGTACAATGTTATTGATGTTTGGGATCAAAAGGCTTGATGATATTTGTTGATTGTCTTTGTTACTATAACCAATTCAATACAAAAAAATATAAGTTGTGCTTTAAGTTGGATAGCAGATTTATTTCATCGTTGGTATGCAGCAAGATAGCAGAAACATAAGAGTACCACAGTTCTGCAAAGGGCACCCATATTCTAAAAGATGTTTGGCCATACGAATGGCAAAAGACGATTTACAAATAAAGGTCGTATAGTTTGGCCTATTTTGCATGGTGGTTTCCAGCATCAGTCACCCGCTCTTAGTTTTTTCTATACTGTTTACCACAAGTTGTTTAATACGTAGCATTATGTGTTGTGATTCGAGTTCGTAATACCCTGTAGACAAATCAAAAAGGTGTGTAGCATGTGGCTTAGAAAATACTTTCAGCTCCGCATTTATTAATCAATGCTAATTCTCTACCATGGCTCCTGTTTTTAAATACCAAAATATTTTTTTCTGTTTTTCCATACCTTTTGTTAGGTATACGGCAACAAATTCAATATGAAAGTATATGCATCCAGAGGATTCCATTTTGGCAGTAATTGTGCTTCTCTTCCAGTGAAACATTAGTTTAAAAGTCAATTTGTTTAAAAAAAATCATATCCTCACACCTTGTCTGGGGTTCATTCATGGAGCAAGTAGTGGTGCCTAAATGTAAGAGTTGGAAGGCTCCACATTTGGCAACCACACATGTTTATCTTGCACCACGCCCATCATGCACGTGCATGGAAGAGAAGGCAAGTGGTAAGTTTTAGAGACCAGGGCTTCCACGCATTTAGTGCCAAATCACAGGACCCCAACATCCAAAATGTCCCGTTTCTGACCATCAATGATGGGGATACTAGTGAATTCTACCAACCAGTTTTTAATTTTGTTCTCTCATGAAATAGTGGTCTGCGCTTTTAGAATACCATAGTACACTTCTTCAAAAACATTAACTGCTGATTCATATCCACTGAGATCTCAAATGGACTCCCTCAGACTCTGCAACAAAGCCAGTCTTTCTTGCGAGACTCGTATTTTAAAGTCCCCAAACCAGGAGAGAGACTTTTTTCCTGCTTCTTTGTTCTGAAGGAATCTGATGGCTAAACCACAGCATAGATCTTTTCAGTGAAGTTCATTAATCAAGCAGATTTTTCAAATTGTGATCGACAATGCTACCTTCAATTATTTTGTCTACTTATAAATGATGAGGAGATGCCACTTCTAGGCGAGAATGGGCAGGATTGTTCCTAGGAAACTTTTAGAACATTTTTGAAGGATGGATATTTCTTAAACTGTGTTTACCTAAGCACCATAGAAAGGGAGATTATGAAATTAGAAATATTTCAAAACCTACCACAATACTCAGAAGTTCCACTTCTCCGTGACAGGAAAGACATGAGTGGGCCAAAGAAGAAATGATGCTTTGTCAGAAACTTTCTCTGCTCCAAAAATAATTGTAATTGTAATGCCAGGTGAAATATTGTAATTGTAATACAGCAACAGGAGCTTGAACAGCCATCACCTTAACTGTGCCAGAGTATGTCCATCAGAATGCAAGTGGAGGTGAATGTCCTTCAGAATTCCATGCTACAAAACAACTTGATTACCATTCCTTAAGTCTTGGTTTAAGGCCAGGGAGTCTGTAAATCCGTAATGGTGATGGCTCATTAGTTCCTGTGGCACATAAAGTCTGACCTATAGACAGCAAGGCTGTATTGTGCGTTATGTACACTGTAGGTGTCATAAAGAATGGCTCACACATTAGGTACAGTGCTACTCAGTGCTTGCTTCTGTCTTCTTTTCTTTTAGCTCCCAATTATTTCTAAATTTCCCCAACCTTTACTATCTAATTTTCTCTCCATTTTCATAATTTTCTACTTCTCATTATCTACCACTCATTGTGTATTTTACTTGTGTGTTGCTTACTCCAAACATCCACTCTCATTCGCTCACTGTAATCACTCTAACCAAGTCAATATTTGTCTCACTTTCTTTCTGTCTTTGTCACTCTATTTCAGTCTCTTCAGTTCTCCAGATCACTCCCGCCCCTTCAGTAGTTCACTCTAACATATGAGGCTCACTCTATCTTTGTCATAATCATTTCCTTGCACACTCTAGCTCACTAATCTTTTACTTCCTCACTTAACTCTTATTGTTTCTCTTAGTTTATTTACTCTGACATGGGCACACATTTAACTTTACACTTTTATGCTCACTTTCTGGCTCTCTCACTTGAATTCACAGTTGATTTTTGTTTCTTTGTGTTTATGTAGGGAAGTTGAACTCCAATTTGCAAGAATATTTGTGAACCTGCCCTTTGTCTTTTGCTTAATTTGTAAAAGTATAAGTGCACGGGCCAATAGCTTTGTTTGGAAGCCTGCGGCTGGCGCTATTGAAGGTTGCAGTGACTAACACCAAGACTGTGTAGTCTTGATTCCATTGCATGGCTTTTTAATCCATCACATACGCTCCTGCCCCTTTCTCTGTTTGTTTTTTTTTATCCCGTATTTCTCCCTTTGTCAGTGTTTTTCTCTCTTTCCTATCCTTTCTTCCTTTTGTGTTTTTATCCCTCGTTCTCTGGATAAAAGTCTGTTGAAGAAAATGTATTGCTGGTCACCAAAAATGATTGCGGATGGGGCCCCACGTGCAACCAGTGGCTTAAATCAATCTATGCCTTTGTCCGCTGTGGTCAACTCCTTTGTGGAGGAGATATTGTGTAAGGCATACTTGTGTTGGCCTAACCTATACATTTGTACTGCGGATGAAAGGTT
Source organism: Pleurodeles waltl (assembly GCF_031143425.1). Taxonomy (NCBI): domain Eukaryota; kingdom Metazoa; phylum Chordata; class Amphibia; order Caudata; family Salamandridae; genus Pleurodeles; species Pleurodeles waltl. Next base: position 728,060,623 of record NC_090436.1, read on the forward strand.
CTACTATTATTAAGGCATCAGAGAGGAATCGGGCTTGAGGTTGACTTGTAGCTGCTGAAGGCTTTTTTTTTTTGCAATCGTCTAATATATTGAGAAGAGTGCATTATCAGCACACACACATGGTATCCTCTAGTTTGCAAGCAATACTTCGGCTAAGACGTTTGGGATATTATAGCTGTTTACTATATTAAAGTTTGTGGTACAGTATTGCAGCTCTCTTACACTGAAAGTGCTGTATAGTTTCATAAATTTGTATTCTCGCTCTTGGGAGTCTCTGTTTTTAAGGGGTTGATGGGACCGTTAAATAGTGTTTTTTTTTTTTTTTTTTTTTTTTTCCCTCAGTTACTGGAGTTTTGTGTGCATTGAGGAGGGAGTAGCAGTGAATCCTGGATGACATTTAGGAGATTTCTTCTTGGCTCTGTGAAATTAGCCCCCGAATTACAAAGTAGTTTTTAACAGTTTTTTATGTTGTCTTTGAGTGTTTTTCATTTTTGTGGTCTTTGACGGAATCTTTAAATCGTTTTGTGATGAACTAAACATACTTTCCCGAGCACCTTTACTTTCTTGGAAATGGTATTAATGTTTGTTTGAAGTTGTTTTCAACCTGTTTGTATTCTTCAATTGACCGACTGCAGTGAGAGTAACTTCAATGAAAAGAAAACGTGTGTGTGTGTGTGTATAATTTCATAACAATTTTACTGACTGTGTTTGAAGCGTGAGGAGAACACTCCTAGTATACCACAGTAGAAGTAGAACCTGGTGATTATCATTAGGAGTACTGACATGTAGATTGTAGCATCACTACACTGCCAAGACTCTAGGCGACAAAGTATTTCCCCTCAATCTGTGGCTAAATGCAGGACCTTTTTTTTTTTTTTTTGGCTAGGCTTTGTGCCCAAGTTGACAGCTTTATCTACCTACCTCACATGCACGCCGTTGATGCTGGTGGACCTACAAAAGTTTGCATGCCAGATGTGTAGGCTTATATGTATATTTTTTTTGTTACATTTGTGGCTACGGGTCAACCTCCTTTTCAATACTGTAGCACAAAATATGTGTTTGTAGGTATCTAGATTTCTAGACAAGTAAATGGTAGGCTTTCACCCACAAGGATGTCCATCCCTCCTTGTAAATGTGACTCTTCAAATATTGTTTGCACAGTAATTATCAATTAGTCTCTTTCCTTCTTCTGGTGTCTGAGCCTGTCAGTAGGACACTTTGCTAAAAACATATGCAACTGGTGTAGCAAGATGATTTCTCATTACCAAACTGTATGCTTGTGGTTACATGTCTTTTTTTTTTCTTTGGTTTGTTGGTCCTACACTATAGATAACACGAGTTTGTGAACCAGTGTGCCTGTATTTCGGATGTTTCAGATACAGAACACGATCTGTATTTCAGCAAACGTGTGTGTATAAATAGAATGAAGATTGCAAACTCAGGGAGGTGGAGGGTGCATGCAAGGGAAATTGAGGGTACACACATGGTGGAGATATTGATGTAGCCTAATGGCTGCTCCCTAGGAGAGAGAGTGGGTTTTAACCAAGGAGCGGAGGTGGAGAGGGACGTTCACTGAAGTGAGAGAGAGAGGGTGCATACACAAGGGAAGGAGGTGGGAAATTGGGCCAGCTTGGTTTGGTGTTGCTCACGGGGTTGGGGGTAATGAATGGGGTTAAAAATTATGAAGAGAAGCCAAAAACACAACTATCTATGAAAATCAAAGAAAAAAAGAATCGATAAAATATATTGTGTATTTCTATTCTACAGCAGTTATACAAAAAAAACGCATTGCATCAAAAAGAAACCGTTTTAAAATGTAAGCATCTGTTTTGAAACTTGCACTCTACTTTGGAAGGTAGAGTGTGTAGTGTCCTGCTGGACACGTTCTAGTGTTTTGCCAGCCTCTCTGCTGAGGGCTGGCCTCCCACATACACCCCACACCCACCCAACACAGGCGTCACCGGTCAGGTGACCCTGGCAATAAAAGGGGCTGGGCGCACGTGCCCAGGGCCAGTTCAAGATACCACCAAACTGTGTCCGTGTTGTATCTTTTTAGTAGCATGGGGGCTTAGGGCCCCAACACAACAGAGTGCAGCAAACTTACATTTTAAAACTGTAGATTTGCCGCATCCTTTAGGTAGGAGCCGCTCAAGCGCTTAAAATTGCTCTAATTTTAAGTTGTGAAACTTTGTGGTTTTTCACAGGCCCTGCGGCGTCCTTCTGGAAGTTGTCATCAAGGAGCAGAACATCATGACGGATATGTCTAGTAACGGCTCTACAGGTGAGATATGTATTGTCGTGATCCCCATTTGCTCAATTATTTACTCTATGCACATTTTAATATGTACTACCCATGCGTTTGTTCATGCGTCACATGATACATGACACTTTTATTCTTATGGGGAAGTTCCAAAGATTTCCCTAATCATTTGTGAAAATATAAGAACGGAAATCGTATGCTCGTAGTTTTTTCACATGCTTTGGAACTGGCATGATGTTTTTATGATTGTGTTTGTAAAATTAATGACCCACCAGGCTTTGCTGCCGGGAATCGCATTGTATTTCGTAACACTGACGTTTGAAACAGGAGGGGTTTGTGGGTCTTTAAATCAGCTGCCCCTCTTCATTTTGTTTTATCAGAGGTATTGAAAAAGGAAGGGGTGTCTAACAGGCTCTTTGTCCATGTCCATTTTCACGATGTTGACATAGAGCAAACTTGCTTTCTGGGTTCTGAATGGAAATCATGTATGTAGGATAAGGTCCTTCTGAAAATCAGGCATGGCTCTGTCTCCTGGTTGTCCGCTGGGCACCCCAGTTGTACTCGGTGGGAGAGTGTGCTGCTGGGCAACATTACTGAATGTGATCAGTAAGACCTGGTGAAAGAGTTTGTATATTTATTTAAAACATATCAAGTTAGATTTGTCAACGGTTCCGCCTTTTAATCCGCTACATGGGATTTCCCATTGCCAACATACTTCCAGACGTTTCAAACACTGGATTCGACTCAGCAGCACTCACCTTGTGGCTGTCAGTGCCTGACTTAGCAGGGAGATGGAATAGGGAGAGGTAAGGAGCTAGTGCATCCCCCTCCCCCAGTTCAGAGACTATGAGCTGCTGTCTACTAGGTGGAATGTCCTGCATGCCAGAGGGCACAGAGAAACCTCTGCACCTGGACTCTTCCCATTCAACTGCACAACACAGTTTGATTTTTCCAGTGGAAAATTCAGAAATTTTATTACAACATATGATTAACTAAGATGGAACATGATTAATCAGTAATGCATACTTTGGTGTAATATAGCGGGAATAGTGTGAAACATATTTATGGAATGCCACCAGTTTGGATGCTAGGTCGAATGTTGTCCAAACTAGCCCCAAGTGTAAAAAGTGGGCAGCACTAGATTTTCTAGACGGTTTTTTTAGGTCTCACCTGCGACAGCTCCTGTTCTCTTGCTTGTGAGAGATTTTGTATACAACAAAGGGGCTTCACGCCCTCTTCATTCTGCTGGAGCATGGGCCAAGTATTTATTGCTTCAGCTTGATGTTCTTCCACTGAGTGCACTGTGATTGAGGTACTACTTTTAAAAAAAAAAAAAAAAATTCTTCTCTGTTGTCCTTATTTAACTTCTGGCCATTTGCAGCTATGTTTTACTATGCCACACACACTTCAAATTAGCCCTTTTTTCCTTCGAAATGGATGTTTATTCTAACAGATGTTCTGCTTTTATTAACAACGTCTGTTATCTACTTCCATAAGATATGGGCGCAGTTGTTTTCTATATGTGATCAGTCATATTTTGTTTTTTCTTTTTCACTCATGGGGAGCTTAACTGATTTTCCTCAGAAGTACAGGGGTGTTGTCCCAAGACTTGACAAAGCCAGCATGTCTTGCCTTTGAGACTCTGCCATTGCCTTTAGTTCATACAGTACAGCATGGGGATTGCCGACTTTGGCAATAATTTATAGCGTGGCTGTTGTGTAAAATTGCTTAAAATATTATGAATAAAAAAGGGCTATGATGCATTCAGTGCTAATACACTTTTTGTTTATTTAAAAAGCATGTTAGTCCTGGCTGCATGAGTTTTATCCTCACTGCAAAGAATTCCTCTTCTGTACAGCATGGCTGTAAATCACTACAAATTAATAGCTCTCACAGGCGAGCCCTATTGGCTTTGCCAGTGCTTGCCTTTTGGAGGAGTCCAGGGGCGTTGCAGAGGCCTTCGGTAATAATTCTTCTCGTCAGCATATCACGGTCATTGTGGGTGTCTAGCTTTCCAGCTAACGTAGCAGAGCTTAAATACTGTCAAGTTTTGAGGGAAGTCAGAAAAGTGAGTGAAGATATAAGGCAGGCATTGCAGAGGTAGTGTGGCTATTTACTCTCTTTCAGTGTTTTTTTCCCCAGTGAATGAGTTGTGTGTTTCTGACGCACAAAAGCTCCTAAATATTTTCCATTTACCTACATTCCTCTCTAGCACTGTTTTACATAAATACTATTAAAGGATATGGAACATTGGTCCGTGCCAGTTCACCCGCTCCAAACGAGACTTAGTTTGCATTTGCAAGTTCACTAAATTCAATCAGTCACAAAATGGTGATATTGACCTAAGTGCTCCAATCAAAATTCTGATGTGGCTGCCCTTACACTGTACCATATGTAGGGCATTTCTTTCAGGAAGTTGAATCTATAGCATCTTCTGACGTGGTGTGTTTGTGAGCTCATGATATCTCGGACATATTTGCCGCTTTACTTCAGTTTTTCCAGCTCTCTTAAGCGGATTGTAGCACTTCGTTTGCTCGTTTATCTCACTGGCTTCCTACTGCTTATTATTTACAGTAAATAGCAAGAACATACTATACCCATATATATGGGTAAAAGTGCCTAATCTGAAACACACGGATCTCTTTCACTCCCCCAGCTGGATCTAACAGTGCAGCCTACCCCTAGCGGGTGTGGGGAGGAGTTGGGGGTCAGACAGCTGCCACCAGTAGATGCCAAGTTTAAACACCAGTAGACCAATCAGGACTCACACACACTCTGCTGTCCCGCCCTCTCTGCGAGACAGGCAAGCTTGTATGGACAACGAGAAGATACAGCCAGAAAGAGCTAGAAAATCTAGTTTTTTCTAATCTAGACACCCACTAGTGATGGTAATTCTGCATGTCAGATTAAAGAAAATGTTAAATATGTAACTAAAGTAGAAAGAGGCAAATACAAGTTATTCCTTGCTTAATTGGTGACCATTTTGGAATAATTTTTTTTTTTTGTATAGCATACTTTTTATCTTTTAAATTGGGAAAAGCTATGCGGTTGTGTACTTTAAGCAGGTGTTTGTGAAGATGTCTGATTTGCCATTACATAGCTGCTTCAACAAATAGAAATGTTTAATTACAGAGCAAGAGGCAGTCCCATTTCTAGTTCTAAAAGCATCTGGACTGCAAAACAATCACAGGATCTTGTGAATAAGCCTGGTTACAGCTTCTGGAATGCCCATGACTGTGAAGCATGCCGTCCCAAACTGTGAGTGAGGGCAAGTACAAAAATATAAGTTTGCAGTGAAAACGCTTCACACTGTAGATGTGTTCAAATGTATTCCAGTCATTCGCCCTCGTATGCTGCAGTGAATCCAGAAAGGCCCCGGATTAACAACAGACAAGGGGGTGGGGAATTGAGGAAATACCCAAAATGGGAGGAGAGTGGGAAGTTAGGAGACATCTGACAGAGCAGGAGTTGGGCAAAAAACAACTGAGTGGAAGGAGAGCAGAAGTGCAGAAGGAGTGCTTGTTCGTAAATAAATAAATAAAAAATACCTGCAGAATAAAATAGCCAGTGGAAGGACAGTGGCCAGTGTTGGAAATGGCCTTTCTGCAGGGTCACCCCCAAACCTTTTGCCTTCCTCCTTCTCCTTTTCTGACCTCATTTTTTCTGGCTTTTGGGACTCTGCGCACTTTACCACTTCTAATCAGTGCTAAAGTGCATGTGCTCTCTACTTAAACATGGTGACATTGGCTCATACCCAGTTGGCTTATTCAATTTACTTGTAAATCCCTAATCAAGTGCACTACATGTGCCCAGGGTCTGTAAATTACATGCTACTAGTGGGCTGCAGCACTGGTTGTGCCACCCACATAAGTAGACCCCTAACCATGTCTAAGGCCTGACACTGCAGGGCCTTTGTATGCAGTTTCACTGCCACTTCGACTTGGCATTTTAAAGTAATTGCCAAGCCTTAAACTCCCCTTTTTCGACATGCAAGTCACCCCCTAAGGTAGGCCCTAGGTAGCCATTAGGGCAGGGTGCTTTGTAGGTAAAAGGCAGGCCATGCACATGTGTGTTCTATATATCCTAGTAGTGTAAAACTCCTAGATTTGTTTCACACTGCTGTGAGGCCTGCTCCTTTCATAGGATAGCATTAGGGCCACCCTCATATACTGTTTGAGTGGTAGATTCTGATCTAAAAGGAGTAACCAGGTCATATTTAGTATGGCCAGAATGGTAATAGAAAATCCTGCTTATTGGTGAAGTTGGATTTAATATTGCTTTTCTAGAAATGCCACTCTTAGAAAGTAAGTGAGCATTTCTCTACACTTAACAACTTCTGTGTCTTACAATCCAAGTCTGGCTGGGTTAGTTGACAGCTCCCTTGTGCATTCCACTCAGACAAACCCCAAACACAGGGTACTCAGTCACACTTGCACACATCTGCATACTGAATGGGTCTTCCTGGGCTGGGAGGGTGGAGGGCCTGACAATTACATGTCAAAGGACAGTAGCCTGCCCTCACACAATGAACTGCCACACCCCCTACTGGGACCCTGGTAGACAGGATGGAACTGAAAGGGGACCTTGTGCACTTCTAAGCCACTCTTTGAAGTCTCCCCACTTCAAAGGCACATTTGGGTATTTAAGCTTGGTCTCTGACCCTAGAAACTCAGACACGTCTGGACAAGATACCACTGAAGAGGAATCCCTGAACCAGAACCTGCAACCTGCCAAGAGAAACTGCCTGGCTACCCAAAGGATTCACCTGACTGCTTTTCTGCAAAGGACTGCTGCCCTCTGGCTCTGCTGAGAAGTGCTCTCCAAGGGCTTGGATAGAGCTTGCCTCCTGTTCCTTGAAGTCTCAGGACCAAAAAGACTTCATCTCTGCAAAAGAACTCCTTGTGCGGCGAAAATCGATGCATAGCCTGCAAGAAACAACGCACAGCCTGCATTGCGGTGAGAAAATCACCCCACGTCAAACTGGAACGACACAGCCTGGCTCCCAGAGAGGAGAACGACGCAGCGCCAGCGTTGCGACCGGAACTCCAATGCACGGCCCACTGGATCGACGCAAAGCCGAACCGGAACAACGCAGCCCGACTTCCTGCGAGAAAAATTAACGCAGCACCTTCTGTGCGACAGAAATTTCTATTCATCGCCCACCAAATCGACGTAGCCCCTGTGACTTCGTCCTGCACGCCCAGGATTTCTCTGCATCATCCCCGGGTCATCTGAAAATCCCGCAACCCGATGAGGATCCCAGTCTATGCACCAGAAATCGACGCAAAGCGTGCTGTGCGTGAAAACTCAATGATTCATCATCGGTGTGCGCCAGAAAAAACGACACGCACCTCCCCGTTTTCCACGCATCTCCTCTGTGGCCCCTTGCGGAGAATTTGAACCCAAACCAGGTACTTTGTGCTTGCAAGAGACATTTGTTGCTTTTTAAAGACTAAAGACTTCGTTTGTCCTTTCCTACAGTGACAATTCAAAGTGTACTTATCCATTGTTAAACGATTTGACCTGCATTCAACCAGATAAATATTATATATTTTTCTAAACACTGTGTGGTGTATTTTTTGTGGTGTTCTACTGTTATTGCATGATTTATTGCACAAATACTTTACACATTGCCTTCTAATTTAAGCCTGGCTGCTCAGTGCCAAGCTGCCAGAGGGTGGGCACAGGATAATTTGGATTGTGTGGGACTTACCCTGACTAGAGTGAGGGTCCTTGCTTGAACAGGGGGTTACCTGACTGCCAACCAAAGACCCCATTTCTAACAGCCTTTAGCCAGTGGTTAGAGACTGAAAGGTGTACTTGGTCCAAGCGCCCTGTGACCGCATGGACAGCAAAAGCAAGGACAGCAAAAGCAAAGCAGGAAGTGAAAGCAGAAGATATGCTTGCCAATGAGAAGCAAGTAAATTAGAGCGACGTTGGAATCCACACATATTAAGTTCAGGTAAGTATTGGGTGCATTCTAAACCTCTTAAGAACTTTTTTTAAATACAAAATGCTTTGCAAGCACAGCTCAAGTGCTGTACAGGCTAAATGTTAAAAGGGCCAAGGGAAAGCCTATGTAATTATAGATGTCTTATAGACAGTATGCAAAAAAACTTAGCCGTCCGGTTTTATACAAACTTCAGGCATGGCCTACTGTAAATGATATTCTCTCACATCTCCAGGCCGGCTTCTGATAAAGGATTAGCACTATAGATCAAGTCTTTAGGTTCTGCTTGATTTATTGGATAGCAGTTCTTTTGGGAAAGGGCCACTACTATGTGGCATTTGTACATCTTAGGCCAGATGCTTTCGATTTGGTGTCTAGATCCAAGCTGTGGTCATTCCTCAAAGAAATGAGAATTCAGGAAAATGTTGTCCATACAAATGAGGCTACATGAAAGCTCCCATGCTCAATTAAGGTGGGGCCCAAAGTGCAGGTTAATCAAACAGATACCAGTTATGAAGAGGATATGACAGGGTTGGAGTCTCTCCCCAACGGTCTTCTTTCTGTACATAAATGGAGTAGTAGACTTCCTGAGTTCTGTCAGCAGGAATTCCCCTAAATGACGTCCGAGTGCAATTCCAGCTCTTCTATTTGCAGATGATAGGTGATACATTACTGATTTCTAGGACACATAGGGGACTGCAGACCTTATTAGATCACTTTGGAGGCTTTTGCAAACAGGAGCTTGGAGGTGAATGCTGCCAAAACTAAGTTTATGGCTTTCAATCGTTAAAGCGAAATCATGACATTCCCAATCTTGATGGGGTGAAGCTCAAGAGGATCAGGACTTTTGATTATCTGGGTGTTAAGCTAACAGACAACATGATGCGAATATGCATATGGGCAAATGCACTCTTCAGATGTCTTACAATAAATCGGGCTTATTAAAAGTCCACAGATCATCCACGGGGCTAAAGTTTGAGGTCATCCGAAGGCCCCAAAGCTTGCCATGAATGAATAGGAATTTCTATGGCCTCTGATTAATTTGCCACTCAGTACCTCGTCTCTTCCCCCGTACATGGATCTGGGGATCAAGTCCATCGGACACCGAGCAAATCTGAGACCTATACTATTCTGGAGGAGATTGTGGGGAACAGAGGAGAGCTTTACGTGTATAGAAATGCCCTAAAAGAGATAATAAGCTACAAGGGCCATTGGATATATTTTCTCTCAATTATGTTGGTACGCGTCTGCTCCAGCTCAGCTTAGATTTACCCTGAAAGAGGATACCACAATCACTAAAGAACTTAAGAGAAAGTATTTGTTCACTTTACAGAAACTGTTGTAGATTCAGTTCATGGCACGCTGGTTAATGCGTTTTTAGAAGTTAAAAGTTTAACTGTGTTTGAGCCATTTTCAGATACCATCGTGAAGCAGCTCTATTTGCAGTTTAGATATGGGACTCTTGATATAAACGTGTTTTGCTGCAAATTGACATACATACTTCTGTGGTGACGCCAGAAATAGACCCTCTCTGTACGTCTTGTAAGTTTGAACAGAGACAGTAGAGCTCATACTTTTTTTGTAGCGTCTACTCTGCCCTGCGTAAGAAATGGATTGCTGGGAGAAAAGGGTGTCCCAATATAGAGTCGACATGAGAAACCTGATACCTGACATGAGGAAGATTTTTATATGTAGTGTATCAAGGTTTTTAAATTCAATGTGGCATATTAGGCGGATATTTATGGAACACATCGAATTTTGAATTCTATTTATTGTATCTGTTTTCATTTGCGGACTTGCAAAGGTGTATGATAATTTTGTTATGTTTATTTAAATTGGTGCATTTTGTAAATGGCTTTAGGGCTATTGGTCCCCCTAATGAACTAAATTGAACTGTTAATTGCTACGTTAAAATGTCATATATGATGTTTTTCGAGCGTTTTTGTATTTTCTTTTAATGTTGTGCTGCCATTGAACCTCTGACAAATGAACTACTGTACAGAAAGGTTCCCCAGTGGTACCCCGGGATGGTTCCATAGGTTTTAAATGGTCATTCTGCAAAATTACACATTTATGGGTTGATGTGTATTTTTTTTCTCTTTCTGAATACACTAACCCCTTGTATGCCGCTTTTGCTAGTTTATTTGTAGTGCTTATAATGTCTTAAACCTTCTAGTTGCGGTGTCAGAGTGCAGATGAGGCGTAAAAATGTTTGGACGCACGTACAATGTCGAATCATTGGATACACACAGAAATGGAAACATGAATCGAAAATAATGTTATGAAATTTCTATCAAGCCAAGTCTTAAATGCCTCCATCTGTGCAAAAGGGACGTTGAGCTGAAAGCCAGTTCATTAATAATTTAGCGTCAAGCTGGACGCCAAGTGATAATTTTAGTGACATTTGTAGAGTTCATGTCTCATAATTAAATGAAGCATAAACTGCAGCTGAGAATGTTAGCCTAAATCAGACCCTGTGAGCAGTTCAAATGAAACAACCTGTGCTCACATAAAATGCCAGTAATTTTAGAGTTTGGAATGCCCAGGGGTTTGCAGCAAAAACTGTACTTTCCATTGGAAACGTGTGCATTTTAGGCTCCTGGAACTGTGTGTAAACTGCAGAAGGCCTCACTAGGATCAGCAGCTATAGAAGCCAGCCAAAACTTGTTGAAATTCTTGGTGGAGAATGCATTTTCAAAAAACAGAGAAACTAATACAGCCACTGGTTTTGCATTCTGCTATTTTACTAGCAATTTCTTATATTGGGCCCACAGAAACTTTAGAGGCAGCCCCAGGCAGGGGCGTAATACACGACCCAGTGGCGTGAGGGGTTTCCCATGCTTCCTGGGCTCCCATCAAACGCAGAATCTATGAAAATCATTTGGACATGAGACTCTGGGGCTTTCAACTCATTCCGAAGGAGAGTCCCATCATTTTGCACTATGCCACTGCCCAGTATCCTTAAAATCATGAGCTCTCATGTCAGTGTTCTGAGAACCCCTAATAACGAAATGTAGGTCCAGCTAAAAACATTCCATTGGCCTATCTGCATTAAAATATTGTAAGAAATTGTTCATTTTCTTAAGTGAAAATGTGGGTAAATTGATGTCAAATATTAAATGGGTGTTTTTAAGACATGAATGAAGGGTTGTCAAAATTGCCCGAGGTTCCTCTTAGATTTTTCCTTTTACAGGCACCTGGACTAGAGATACGGGTTACAGCGGTGGCTGTCCTGTGATTCACACGTCCCTTACCCCTCGCTATGGCTGCTACTCTTAACAGTGACTGGGAGCAAACATAGTCCTGTTGCTGGATAGAGAGTAATCTGAGCGGGGGAGAGGATGAGAAGTAAACAGACAAGGCATTTCTCATGATGCAGAGAGCCAGTGGGACTTAAAGTGCTTAATTGTGAAACCACTTAAAGGAGCGTCTTCCTGTCAGAATTTGGGTTGTTCATTTGAGAGTGTGGTACACCCACCAACTCAATAGGCCGACTCTGGATAGGTCAGTATGCAATTCTGAGAGAACCTCTGTTCAACACTATTGCTTAGACACTAGAAGGAGGCAATCCACAGAGACATACGTGCTCAGTTAAAGCAGTACCAGCAACTCTAAAGTAAAGAACACAATACATTAAAAATCCCAAACTAATTTAAAAAAAATCAAGGGATAATAAGTGAAAAGATACCCAGAACATCAAATATGGTAAGGGGGATCGGAAATATCATTGTGCAAAAGTTTGTCAAAAAGAGCCTATAAAAAAGTCACACTACAGAAAAACAAGTTTGTGGTGGCCCTGTATATAGGTGCAATTTGAGGTCGACCATGATGGGGCAGTGGTCGGATACACCAAGCAGTTTGTCCTAGTTAATTTTTACCTTCAGATGTAGTCTTCAACTGCTGAGGAACTTTTTCTGATCAGTCCTTCAGCCCTAGCTCCTCCAGGCAGGCTCTGGGCACCAGATGTCTTCCCAGCCAGTTTGCCTCCAGGGTAGTTGCTTTAGTCAGCTGGGCCTTCTTGGAGTCAGGACTGCATCTGCTTTTCCTCTCCATGAAGCAGGTTAACAGAAGGCCAACCTCTACACCTTTGGACGGCATTTCTTTTGGACGTGGGCCTACCAGTGCTTGGAGGTTGGTGGAGAGCCGTGAAGGCCAGTGGTCTAGAAAGTTACCAATGCTTCCTGCCCTCCTCTCACGTTTCCTGTCTGCTGTGCTTTCCTGCTTGAAAAAACTGGATACAAAACATGGCTAGTCTAAATGCACAAGCTTTAACATCATTTGTTTGTGCATTGGGGTTAACTATCGCCTGGCTCCCGTCATAACCAGGAGCTGCGCTGGCGTCTAGCTTTTGGGCTGTGGCCTGACTGAATGGTCTTCCTTCAGGTTCCCACCCTGGGCTTCTGGCTGGTCATGCAGTAGCCTTCCTTGGGGAATGGAGTGGGTATGGTAGAATGTGTGCCACAAATCGCACCCCCTCTTCCCAAAACCATGGAGGGCTGCGGTCTGCTGCAATAGGGTCGGGTTCAGAGAGCTGGGCTAGGTTCCAGACAAATACTGGGGCACCTTACAGTAACACAGACCTTTACTGAGATCAACTTTAACTCTGAGCAGGGGGAATTGGAAGTCTGCAATGATGGGCAGTTGCAGGAGGGAAGAGGAAATAATCACAAGAGTAGAAGTAAAGCCAGCTAAGCAAATTAAGCCAACCGTAATGATGAAATCTACCAGGCATGTGCCTAATACCCACCTGCTTATGGTGTGGTCTCTAAGGTCTTGGAGCTGACTCTGTGCACTTGTTCTGGGCTGTATGGAGAGTGCAGAGAGAGTACGAGTGCAGGCTTAGTGATAAAGCAATCCGGATATTGCATGTTTCAAACAGGCTGTGGTGGTGCTTCTGTTTAAATATAGAAGCTAAAATAGAAACCAAAGCTGCTAAAATGAAAATCAGAGCATCATCCCTTGGTAGAAGCATGGAGACAGTTTACTCTGTAATTAGGTAATTCATTGTTTTAGTCATTGTTTTCCATTCTTAAATGTGTGAATCCACCCATTCCTCTTCCATCTAACCATTCATTCATTGAACCATGTGCCCATTCATCCATCCCTGAAAGCCTGGCGATGTCTCTTGAGAGAGTTAACAAAAACGTTTTTTATATCCACTTAATCGCCATCCTGTCGTAGCTTCACACAACGGGTATAGGAGTAATTTACATTAATTGCTTCCTTCCTATGCTACCACCATGCATTGATAGCTGATTGAAGCAGTTAGGTTTGTGCTATGTACTGCTCAAATAGGTACATTAGTAGAGCCATGGTTTTAAGCCATGGAAATACATTGTGTTATTGTTCAGGCACATCAAAAAGTTTGAACCAATTAGCTTGTGCAAAATATTCTGCTTTTTGAATCTAGAAAGTTCATGAGCCTAATCACAAACTAAACAGATAAAATTACTTCACTATCCTGCTTAGTGGGCTCTCAAAAGCTCCTAAAAATATGGTAGCATGTTGGCACAATTATGAACAAGTCCAACTGCAGAATATTTAGATTGTAGCAGATGCATTGTAGATCTAAATTCCTGCCAGGACAGTTTGTGGTGTGCGTTTGGGATCTAGATGAAACCTGAATACAGAAACTAGGATCTGATGGAAACTGGGTGTAGGAGCATGTAATTACGATGGTACAGATTACACAGCAATGAAGGAATGTGCACCATAGAAATGTATATGACATAACGTTAAACGTTTTTGAAAGAAAGGGCAATTCAGTGAATTTTCCTGTAAATCAATGCCCCAGTTAGCACTGGCATACAAGTTTCCCTTTTTTTTCAAACTTAGGCCTTTGCCTTTAGACCACACCCAGGACAGTATGTGAGAATGGCCAAGTCACAGTGCAACATAACACAGAGACGGCTCTCAGGCCCAAACGTAGTGTTGTGACCAGTACATAGGTTTTACCCATGAGCTGCAAATACAGCTAGTATGGCCATTCTGCATTAATGGTAATGGGAGAGTGGGTCAATACCATATATTCATGTGATAAATTAACTTGCATCAAATATAATTACAAGCTATCTACATAACGGTTATCCTTAAAATCTGGCTTGGATCATCCCCCAGTTGATCAATGTTTGATAACCTCAACCCACAATATCTCTAGCAGGAGATTGATTGACATACCACAGTACTACTTTCAGTACTGATGGAAAAAAAAAAGACATTTCCCCGTGGAGCGAACCATCCAGGTGCCCTTGAATCCTTATGTGAGGCCCTTCTTCCAGAAGGAGCCAGAAATCATGATTATTCTTCTGGTAGGTCTTTCTTCAGATGGAGCCTTCTCAGATCCAGGAATGTTCTGAGGAGGAGGGAGGGTTGTGTGAAAGTGCCAGATTTACCCTATGCACTAGCCAGTGATTGGAGGAATGCAACTGCCCAATCATAGTAATTTTCTAACAATTCCCCTACTTCCTCTTGCAGCGTTTTTTCTCTGCTTTACTGTTGTACTACCTAGGAGGCCCATTTCACAATGGCGGGATGCAGCTGCCAACAGACAGGCTTGACTTCAGCTTCTTAGCCACTCCCCTTCCTGAAAGGGTTAACAGTGGGTTTCCCTTCCGCTATGGCTGGAGCCTAACTGTCTAGGAGGAACCTGGGCTAAATGAAAGAAGCCCTCCCAGACATCGTCGAGTCAAAAGAGGTAGTGCTAAAGCTGACCTTCTATTCTCTCAGCTGTTCCAGTACACTTCTAGACAACTAATCCCTGCTAAGTGGTCAGCGGTCAACACACATTGGCCTTTCCTGGGTCCGGCGAGACATCATTGCCCTCTGAGCCAAGGTCACAAAGTCTTGAGGCTAGGGATGTGTATGCCAGCTCTGGAAGTATGACAATTGGCAGAACTGGTTTTACGCCATTTCTGGCTGAGGCAGCCTAAAATAATTTACTTTTCTGCTTAAATTACCCAAATCCGATTACACCATTAAATCAGTTTTTAAACAATAAGCAGATGAACTTTGAAGCATGTTTCAGCCCTTCCCTAAGTAGATGTGGAAAATAAAATGTTACTTCCATCTGTGTTTATTATGGAAACGTCAGGCCAGGTCTACAAAATGAAATAGATTTTCGGGTTTTATTTTTCTGTGCGACACACTAACCCCAATTTGTAGTGTGCCTCATTTTTTATATATTAGCGCCCTTCCCTTTAGACCTATAGGGCACACTTTTATGGGTGACTTATGAATATACATAAATCTTGTTCAGCATAGCAAAGGCAATGTTTCCCTTCAGTGTGTCACTACAGGATATTTAAACTGCAGTCCAGCCTGCGCACTATGGTGCTCCTGGCAGACGTAGGTTTTTGTCATACATGAAGGTAGATTACATGAACACTGCGTGCAGCCCATATATGAAATGCAACTTTCCGGGCTATAGGTGAATAAAGGCACGATTTACAATGAGCTTTGAGGGAAGTTAATTAAGCAAGCAATGGTGTTCCAGTGTACATCACATGTTTTGTAGGTATACACAATAACATTACTTCTGTTTAGTAGTTGTAAAGTGAGCAAAGTTCTAAAGCCAGCAAAGATAGAGTGCAGAAAAAGGTGACCATGCAGAAAAGGCATATTTGCTACAATTCCCTACTCAAACGGTGAGGTGTTCACCAGGACGTCTCTAAATACGCCTATGTCCAGAACGTCTCTCTTCCTGGAGGTCATCTTTGCTGGGACTGTGTCCATAATGACACCCTTGCGGCCCTCTATTTTGAAAAATCTTCTTCTTTTATTTGTTGTTAACTCTGTTGTGACTAGGGCCAAAATAGCTAAACTGGCCTGAGAAGGTAAGAGCATCAAAACATCTAATAGGGCGTGCAGCGCTGATCACAGCTATCAGCATGCTGCGTATTGTAAACCATGAAGGTGTGTTTGTCTCTCATGCATCATCACCCCTCTGAGCACTGTACCCCATAACATGCTAAACACACCTCGGTGGTCGTTACACACAAATGTAAAAACACATTCTACATACAATCGTACACACCCACCTTGCATGGAGTAGTGCGCAATCTGTGCGGCAAGCACTTCAGCACCCATATAAGATAGGAAGGTCTGTAAAGCTACAATCTATCCGTGTTTGCATTACTGTCTCCATGCATTCACGTCTTCACTCACCCAGCACATCCATCCATCTGGTTGTGTATTTATCCATCCATTCATGCATTGATTCATCTATTCATTCATGGCTGCACCCACCCATATTTTCATGTTTATTTATTTCCTCTTTCATTCGTCAATTCATACACTGGTTCACGTGGCAGTGTGGCACTGCTCCTTATAACTTTAAAAAGAAGTTGCTGTGCCTAAGACTTCATAATGTGACTACACGCCACAAACGTCTAAAAAGAGATCCACATACCTACCCACTCACTGCGAAGAGTCCCTTTGTCTGTGGCTTAAGTTCCTGGGCTACGCCTGACTTGCAGTAACTGGGAAAATCCTTTGGCCCAGGCATGCCTGCCTTGAATTAGGTGCAGACATGCACTGGCCTAATGGTACATATTGATCTGAACACTGTTAAGGGGGAGTTCTGGGAAACTCTGTGCCCTCTGCTGTGCTGGACTGTTGTGGAAAGGTAGTGCATTTGAATACAGAGTGGAAAACATATTGTCAAATGCACAATTTTTGCCATTTCTTTCAACAATTTCATATGGGAATAGACCCTCCTTATCTGTCTCCCCACACTGTCTCCTGCACCATCCCTCATACCTGCCCCTGTCCAAAAAAAGCTGTTTTTAGTGGCCATGCTTGCTTGCAGCGTTTACTCGCAACACTCATTCTGGGGGATGGCCTGACCAAATTTGTCATGGTTGTTTTTGGTTCCCAGTTAGGCCTTGCATTCATAGATGTCATATTGGTTACACAGGAGACGCAACTCTGAATACAGCTGTCTATGATAAACCGGAGAGACAAAAGTCTATGTGAAAATGTTAAAAAGTGAGAGTTATGCAGCTTATAGAATTCCTTAATTTATGGTCTAGTAGAAATAAGCAAAAGTAATGATGCACGGAAATATTGATCCTCCTATTAACAATTGAGTATAGAAATTGGTTTTGTAAAAAGAGCCCAGTAAATTCACTGTCTAATGCTTTTACCACTTTTGTCTCTGCCAAACACTCAGGCCCTCATTACGAGTCTGGCAGTCTCATGACCGCCAGACTTGAAGTGGCAGACTGACTGCCAACACGCTGACGGTGGCACTGCCACATTATGACCGTGGTGTAGCTGCCACGGTCAGACCACTGACACTGCCAGGCTTCCGGCAGCCTGGCAGTCCCAGTGGTTTTAATCCGCCAGGGCAGCGCTGCTTGTAGTGCTGCCATGGGGATTACGAGTCCCCATTCCACCAGCCTTTCCATGGCGGTTTCCACTGCCATGGAAAGGCTAGTGGAATGGGGTTGGGGGGGGGGCCTGCACTGCCAATGCACTTGGCAGTGGATTGCGCAACGGGTGCTGTTGGTCCCGCCACACTGCCACATTGGCACCGGCTCCATTAGGAAACCCTGTTTGGCACAGCATCTCTGATTTCCCCATCTTAAATTTCCCTTGGCATTAGAGGCAGACCTCAGAACTTTCAGTAATGTAAAAGATTAGTCTCTGTGTCTCGAATTACTACACTGTAATTGGAAATGGTTAATAATTGTAGACAAGCTGTTCGGTATCAGGCCAGTTTAAACAGTCGCAGTTTGTCTTGTGCTGTGTGGGAAATAGCAGGGTATTTAAAGCAAAACATAGATTGCCAACTTTCTACAACCTTGTAAAATTTAAAGCAAATCACTAATCACGAGAACCATATGTTTTTTTTAAATGCTTAATGGAAACTATTAAGATTTGAGATCTTAATATTTCTGCTATTAACTGCAATTTGTCAAGATTTTTCAATTTACTTGTGTTTTATTATTACAGATCATTGTGGCACTCTTGTGGATTTGTCCAGTACCAGTTGGGTTTATGGACAAAGTAAGCTAATACAGTGAATAGCTTTTGCATCTTTAGGGGATAAGATATTCTTGCCAGGTTAAATACGATCTGAGAATGGTGTTCCATTGATATTTTTCTCGGGCCATCCTACACTGTTAACTTTTTTTTTTAAAAAGCACATTTTAGGTCTCTCCTACTAGACGGTGCATTGGTTGTCTGTTGCGAGACATATTGCCAGCTTACAGTGGTTTTAGATCATGCCCATATCGTACCATAGGTTGACTTTGCCACACTTATTGCTTGCTTTGTATTAATTTGTTTGTCTGGGCTATACTTCCTTACCTGATGTTTGTTCTTCCCTTGGAGCATGGATGGATTATTTGTTTCCTTTCACTGCTTGCTTTTCGAGCACTACTTTTTTTATTTTTGTTTCAGCACTCCTCCACAGTGCATTTGTTTGCCACCGGTCTTTCTTGCGTACTTCTTATGCCCATGCCATGTTCCTCTTTGTCTCCTGTGTGTTTCTCTCCTGCCCTTTTGTGATGCTCTTGCTCTTGTGTGCTTCACCCCCACCCCGTTGCTTTCTTGTCTGTGTGCTTTTCCCCACTCCTCATGATGCACTTGCTCATGTTGCTTTCTCGCTTGCTTCCCTCACCTCCAGGTCATCATTGCTCTCTCACCCATTTACTTTTCTCCCCCATGCTTTGCTGTTCATTTTGTGTTGTTTGGTTCCCCACCTGTTTTCTCTGTTTTCACCCATCTGTGGCCAGTGTTGCCTCTACCCCTGCATTGCTCCCCTACGCCTATTGGTTTCCCCCACAACTACTTTGGTTAAAAAAAAAAACACTTCCACACTTTTTTAATTCATTTGTCAATCCAATTTAGATTGATAACAAGAAAGGAAGAAACCAGCTGCTGCTTCATTTTGTGGGTGCACGTGTCATAGGTTTTTTTTTTTTTTTTTTTTTTTAATATTCTTTACCAAGACCAGAAGGTCCCATAGGCATAACTTATTGTCTTTCTTTACAGCCCCGGGTCTTGACAGTGCTAAAGCTTCTGCGTCCTTCCAGAGATAGAGCTTGGACCTTCACGGGCCAGTAAAGTCACATTTTACAATGATTTGAAGTTCACTTAATAAGTTCATTCCCTGAGTTTATTAGTGTAGGTTATGAGCTTCTGTCAGACAATGGAAAGTTCAGATTTTGGAGCTATTTTAAGTGATTGGTAACTTAGAGTTTATGAGCTGTGTAACTTGTAATCTCCTAGAAATGAGTCATTTTGGAAAAATAGTTTTGCGCTTTTTTGGTTTCATAAACAAGATTAAAATTTGTGTAGTCCTAGTTTTTCAAATTAGTTGATATACCACTTAGGACAGACAAGCATAGTTCTCAGAGAGGTAGCTTATGTGATGTTCTCAAATAACCTTTCCTCTAGGAGAAGAGCAGCTAGAATTAGAAATAATTGTCCTCCAACAGACCCAACTTGATGGCCACAAAACCGGGAAAGTGATAAATCCGAGACTGTTGAAGTAGATGTTGAGCCATGGCGTAAACAAGGGAGCAGTGAGGTCCAGGGTGTTTTTTTTCTTTTCTTTTTTTCTTTTAGGTATGGTATTTTTGGTTGACATTGTTGTGAAAAATAGTTCCGGTTGTATAGCGCCTTATAGAACTTAAACACTTTTGCTTTCTCTTAGTCAGCTCTCAGTTTGTGATTCTCTGCGATTGCAGTTTCTCTTATATATCTAGATGCTCCCTTGCTTACTTAACCTTGCTATCAATTTATACACTTTGTTTCCTGCTTTTTATATCCTCTTTCTAACCCCAGTGCAGTGTGCTTTAGCCAAATCTGTCTAGCCTACTCTTCATATTTGTCCTATAAGTCACATCCGTGCTCTGGCATTTGTGCCACTTACGGGTATCTTTGTTCCCCTTTCTATCACTGATAATTTCCTTTAGGTTCTGAATAGTGTTGAATTGGCTTTGTATCCTAAAGGCGGTTTGTCACGTGTCTCGACCCTGTACCAACATTTTTGAATGATTCCCTCAGTTTGACCCTGGTGTTGACTGTCTGCGTTGAAGTATTGGGTTTTGACCATCTTCGAATGTTTCACCAAGAAATCTCCTTCAACTCTCGGGCATCTAGCTCTCATAGCTCACCCTGTTCCTTTTTGCGGTTACCAAGTGAAAGCATAAGTGACACGATCTACCACGGAACTCGGCCAATTTAGCCATGCGTTCATGAACTACATCGCTAACAGGATTAGCAAACTCTAAAGGTCCGAATGGTGAGGTCGGTTGGATTTGAACATGTTTGTTGTAACTGTGCATCTCTTACTCTCTGATGTCGTGCTGCTAATAATATTATAACAAAACAGGGAACCAAGTTATATGCAGGGCCACTGCAACTATGCAGCCGGGTAGGACAAAATTATGTGGCAAGGTTGACTAAATTATGCATCAAGCAAAGGGAAATTATGCAGCGCAGTGAAGCACATTTTGTGATTGTATCAGTTCATTATTTTGTTATTTTTACACCTGAACACTATGTGAGCAAAGATGTCACCTTGTTAGTTAGTACCTGTTTAACCCTCAAATACAGCAATAGGCCACTGAAGCATGACCAGTCAGCCTTAGCAAAGGGCAACACATGGCACTACGTTTTTAGTAACTTTAAATCTGTTTGAGCTGCGGACAGTTTTTTGCTCAAATCTATATATTTATGCAGCAGTGATGCAGTATGCGGCAAATACTGCGAATCCATAGCTACGCACAAAATGCCCCAGCCCCAGAAATGCATATTTCCAGTGGCCCTGGTTATATGTCCTAGAATTGTGCTGTTACTGAACAAAGTGTCTTTATAATATTAATGTTACATTCTTGTTCTGACTAACTTGTGAGACGACAGTGACACCAAGTGCAACTTAACAAAGGGAAGACTAGCTTTTCGGCTTCCTTCGTTTTTTAGGTCTGGCTTGCCAGCGCAGCTGTCGCCAGATGTTATGTGATAACTTAAAACAGTTTTTACCATAGCTTTCTTCGGGGCCTTTCGAGTGAGCAAGTTATTGGCCACGGCAAAGAGAGCCGGCGGTGACAGATGCTTTCAGGCTGAGGATTGCAGAACAGAAACAGACAGGATACGCTTGTTTTTAAAAAGATCAAAAACAGACCAAAAGGGCAAAGGCAGTTGGATACAGCTCAGTTGCATAAAACAAACAAAGTATTGCCCGGTTTGCAATTTAAGGAATTATCTGATAACACGTCCCAGTCTAACAGGCCGGTTATTTATGCACAGCATTGGGGATTGGCTGAGCAAATACCAATTTTCAACAGTCATGCGCATAACATTAAAAAAATGCGGTCTAGCGCCTGCCGGATTCGGATCACTTCTTTTTGCATAGGCGCAGCCACAACAGCAGCAGAGTTCGGTTTGAAGGAAGATGCTATAAAAGCCGTGGGTAGGTGGCGGTCCAAGGCATACAAGAGTTATATACGGCCACATTTAGTATAACTACCACTTGTGTCTGATTCCATTGACAGGTGCGCCACCCAAGGTAATATGGGTGGTCGGGCACTCCTTCATTTTTAGATTGCAAACATAGTGGAATCAGTACATCAGACACACGAAAAGAGATGTAACAACGAGAAAAATCAAATGGTGGGGTTTTCCTGGCATGAAGTGGGAGCAGCTCTTGAAAACAGTGAAGGGGCTGTTAGCCATTACACAGAAATACCCAGATGTTCTAATCATACACCTGGGGGGGGACAGTTTAGCCGCAGTGGGGAGAAAGATCCTGCTGAGCGAGATAAGGCGAGGCTTGTCAGAAATGACAAAACTGTGCGGAGACACAGTCATCATATGGTCTGAGATAATTCCCAGGTTACAATGGAAGGGGGCTTGTTCAAACAAGGCAGTGGACAACTCCAGAAGGAAGCTAAACATTGCAGTTTGCAAACATTGCAAAGCAAACGGTTTTGAGAGCATACGCCATGGCTTGATTCACCCCAGGGGACCGGAACTGTACGCACCAGACGGGGTGCACCTATCAGCAGTAGGAATGGAAATATTTTGGGCAAACCTGGCCGCATGGATGGCGTAGTCAGGATTCCAAAACAAACAAAAAAAATTCTACGAAGGGGGAGCTGCCAGGAGACGTAAGCCTCTCAGGCAGCATGGTGGAAATTAAAGGCCGTTTTACCTAAATAATCACTAGGCACACTTACTAATGCAGTGTGCAGATGGAAGGCCCTACACCTGGGGATGCCTTACGGCAGGGTGAAAAGAGGCCAGCGAGAGGACTAAGCGGAACACGGCACTCGCAGCCCAGACCCGCCAGGACGGGTGGCAGGGCACAGACATATGCCAGTTAGCGAGTTGGGCCTAATCCAGAAGTTCTTGAAGCTACCCCGTGGTGAAATATGGTAGAACGAACAATATGGACTGAGTCTCCTCAGAAACGAAATGTGAAATTGCCTGCAGACAAAATGGGTCAGCAAGACATGACAAACAGAGGCCAAGACTCAAAGGCCGATCAGTCACTGCATTTAAGAATTTTGTAATGTTGATTTTCAGAAATTGCTTGTCATTGATGTATGAAACAGATGAAAAATTGAGTATGGTGTCAATATAAACGTGATGTTAATTAAACAGTGAAATTAAGGTTTTGACACAGTAGCAGAAAGTTCAAGAGTATCCGGCAATAACACATGGGTCTAAAGAAATAAAAGCGGCCAAGTTTATCCACAGGTAAGTATGGTCAGACTCGTTTGTGGAGTTGTGAATGATTAATAACTGGAGTGAGACAAGTGCGGGAGATAAAAGAGAAGACTAGCTTTTCGACTTCCTTCATTTTTGCAGGTCTGGCTTGCCAGCGCAGCTGTCGCCAGATGTTATGCGATCAACTTTAAAAAAAGAGCTTTCAGGAGTACTTTTGGGAAGGGCTTTGGATCCGTCCACTTGTTGGTGATCAGAGAGTGCATGTTTTGATCGGATGGACGTTGTGTACTTCCACAGAAAAAATGGTTCCTCTCCATGGAGCTGTGAATATTTTGTTTATCCAGCTGCATGAGCCAGCTGCATGAGCTAGTTGTAGTATTGCTGCCCAGAGAGTGCTCACTAGAACAAATCAAGTATTAAAATAATAATGACATGGAACTTTAATTTTCAAGGGCACTCACATGGCACTGTGAAAGGGTCTTAAGTAAGTAGATAATTTACCATGTAGGCAGGAGCACAGATCCTCTTCCTGTTCTATTATTAACTTTACACTTCAGAGTGCAGATGTGCATTTGAGATAACCAAGGGTACAATAATCCAGATATATTTTTTAGGTCTGTCTTAAAAGCACAGCTGTTGCTTGATCTTGTAGGATCAACAAAAAACAATTTCAGAGTACTGGTGTGCGAGATATTTAGGCACCACCCACATGATTGTTTCTCTGAGTGAGGATTTTATTGAGGAAAAGTTGTGTATTTTCTCTTAAGAGTAATTGTAGTGCACTTTTTGGCTTGTGGTAAAGTCTATACTCAACACAGCAGGAATAAGTTGGTTTTGGTGGCAAAGCTATTGACCATGGCTGTAAGCCTGATCTGTTTTTTATGAAGTGTTGAATACAAGGCAGTAGGATTGTTGTATCTATTGTGAAAAGTAGAGGCGACCAGTCATTGTGGGAACCAGAGCTCTGCCTCAATCCATTTTCAAAAGCATGATCAATGTCTGTCAAGCTGAGCAAAAGTCAGCTTGACAGACCATCACTTCAGGGGAAAGTAGCCAGGTGCTTTACATGTGCTAATGGACGGTAGCCTGGCAGCCTGAGGTAAGCTTTGCTGGGCTGAAGTTCTCTCTGCCCTGAGGGCAGTGGCTGCATAGGCATGGCAAGCCTTGTGAGGTCATCCCCCTATTGATGAGGGGGGAGCATCACTGATAGTAAGCCATAGTTGCCTCAACTCTGAAGAGTTCAGGGCTGACTATCATCAGAGTGATGTGGGGGATCAGTAAATTTATTTAGGGAATGTTCTCTGCTCTTTCTGGACCCATGACAAGGTCAACCAATGAGAGGGAGGTGCCTTACCACCCTGATGCCTCCAGTAACTTCTGAGGTCTTTGTGCTTCTCCTTTCTGCCACCTACTGATTCTGCTGTCACTGTTGCATCCTGGTTAGTGCTTATTAAAGGTTGGATGTATGTGTGCATGTATGAGTGTATGTGTAATTAATTGCGTGTGTTCTGTGAATGGGTGTGTCCTTATGTATGTGCCTGTTATTTTATGGTGAATGTGTGCATGCTTGTGAATGAATGAATGGGTGGCTGAGTTGGGATAATTTATGCATGTATGTGCTTGTAAATGGATGGGCGGAAGTGAGTGTACACGTCTGTGCCCGCTCCAATATTCGTCCACATTATGAGCCGCCACTGGTGAAAATCCATCTGAAAGTCAATAGGATAGGTTGTTATTACTCTGTATTAAAGTCTACAGCTAGGTTAGATGGAATTTCACAGATTACAGCATTAGGCAGTATTAGTGTTAGTGTTTTGTTATCTCCTCTGAAAACACAGTGTAGAAGATTTGCACTGTTAGAATCCGTGTAATGGCATGAGATGTTTTTTTTTTTGTTTTTTTAACCAACTGTACATTTGCATGCATTAGTATTTCATGGCTGTATGCCTGTTGGTTGCCTTGGGAAAATCTTATGCACAGTACAGTAGGTCTTGTTGGTTTCCCAAAGAAAAGTTATGCCAGATGCCACAAGTCTGTTTAGTATGAAAAGTTATGAAAAAACCAGTAAGCTTGGCTTATTTTTTGTGGAAAGCATTTGTTAAAGTGAATACTCTAGATTTGACTTTTATCACACTGCTGCAGGCTGTAGACAGATGTTTGTTTCTGTGAAATCTCACAGATAACCATAGTAGGCAAGTGATTTGATGTTGGTCACCCACACTGACAAACTCTGAAATTGAGATATTTTCACTGTGATAATTCGTGTTATTCTCTGTTGAGAGGGGTTGCATATTGTATTGCCAACTGTAATTCTGTACATATTGTAATTTTATAACTGTATGTATTGTATTTGCCGGCTTATCTACACTTCAGTAGATCTGTGTTGGTTATGATGTCAAGCAGTGAAAGGATATAGGCCTAATTGGTTCATCTGGGAAAAATTACATCAGATTCCTTAGGACGGTGCTGTTTATAATGAAAAGTTAAAAATAAACCAAGTAGGCCTGCTTTACCCATTTTTACCTTGCCCTAATATTTTGTTACGCAGATTTTCAGATTACTGTAGGAGGCAATTTTTGGTGACCCACCTGAACAA
The DNA here is from genome assembly GCF_031143425.1 of Pleurodeles waltl. Taxonomy (NCBI): domain Eukaryota; kingdom Metazoa; phylum Chordata; class Amphibia; order Caudata; family Salamandridae; genus Pleurodeles; species Pleurodeles waltl. The sequence goes on from NC_090436.1 coordinate 728,086,111, forward strand.
ACCATGGGGATAGATTTGCGCAGTGGTAATCCTTATTAGGCTCTGTTAGTAGAGATTATATATTGTATTGAAAACTGTTTTGTAATTTTAATATGGCAACCCTGGTTATTGCCTTGCGTGAAAGTTTGACCAATATGGTAGATTTGAGTTGACCTGATTTCTGTTTTTATAATGAAAAGGAACAATAAAGTCATTAGGCCTGACATATTGGTTGTGAAAAGCATACGTTAAAGCCAGTAGACCTTTAAGGATAGATTGTTATTACTCTATAGCAAAGCCTACAAATAGGTACTTTACTACATGAAAACTACCGCTCCACAAAGCTGGTCTCAAAACTGATGACGTGCAGAGACATAATTAGTGATTGGTAATCATTCGTTTTTGATGAGCGGTACCACCATAGTTAGAGATGTAATTTTAAATGAAATCATATGGATGTGCCTGGTATGACAACTTATCATTAGGTTGCTCGTTTCAAGACATTTTTGAGAAGTGAGATGGCGAAATGCTGCAGGGTGTGGACATTTAATTATATTTTCCCATTAGCCAGTCCTGGCTGGCAGTGTCGCAGTTGAGGTTTCCTTTGATGCAGGCTGTGGGTAAGGCCAGCTCAGCTGTACCTAGGTGTTGCTATGATTGCGGCCTTCAGAACAAGGTTAAACGCCTCTAATGCACAGAGTCTAGACTGCTAAAAGCTTTTTATTTTTCTCGTCTGACACAGAGAATCGCAGCACGCAAATTCAATATGAACCCACAGACTTACAGCACCTGCTCGTCTCTGTGCATGATGTAGCTGGCCTTATAATGCGATTGAAAAAGTGACAAAAAATAAGGGGGTTGTGTGGAAAGGAGAAACCGCACCAGAACTCAATTATTATACAGGTTATTGTCTTTCATCTCGGCAAATCTTGTTGAGCTCTGATATGGTTGGAGCTGTTTGCAAAACAAAAGCCGCAAAACATGTATGGTAGAAATTTAAATCTGAATATTACATTTGTGATGTTTAAGGGATCTAACCACGTGTTTTAAAGTGTTACCAATGCAATTGACAAACCAATTTGTGGTTTGAGTTACATAACAATAATTAGTTATTTGATAGTTCATGAAGACTACTTTACCCCAGTGTGGCTTGTGGTCCGTAAACTAGACTGACGACACTTGTCTAAATGATCAGTGCCAAGAAGCCACTGTAAGCACACGAGATCTTAACAAAACGTGTATTAAACCTCAAAAAACCTAGCTAGAGAGCTGTGCAATTTCGACACAAAAGGATGAAGCTCTAAATGGTGAAAATCGGACAAGGTGTGTTTAGATGTCACGGTAAGTGTAAGTGGAGGGAGAGTTACTGGAACCTTCATATCGATTGGAAAAAAATATATATATACAAGAGGAAAGGCAGAGGTAAAAAACTACAGAATTATGAGAGGGGATAACATAGATGGTACCTGGGGAATTATGCTTTGAAATAAAGTAGCACAAAGCAAGCAATTGGTGACTGTTGCTGCAAGGTTAGAACCCTGGGGAAATTTAAAGCAATATCAGTGGTGTCCAAAAAGCCTGCCAAATGTTGGAATTATGTATGTAGTAATTGCTGGTTATGTGTATAGCGATAATAGATCACTGTACAAAAGAGTTATACAACTTGAAGATGTGTATATTTATGTAATGAATCTGTATATTACAAACCAAACTAAAGACAGTAGGACACTGCAATAGAATGAGGTTATAAAGGGAGTGCAAATAAGGCTTGCTTATAAATGGAAGAATTATTTTCGTCGCTGTGCATGTAGGGAAAGCCGTTGAAGACCTACTTCTGGACAAGTTGCTCACAAAGAGTGACATCAGTTTCTTCCTGAAGTATAAGGTTAAAAATGGATGTCTAATCGGTGTTGTGGCCGCTTTCCAGATCATTGATGTACAGAAGAGAAGGCCTGTCTGCTAGATTTTTTTCTTAACGGCATGGAAGGAACAGAAGGCTCCCAAGTCCTGCTTGATGGAGTAGGACCAATGGGCATTGGCTCCTCATATGAAGGAGGACCAGGAGATCTAGGCGGCCATTTCTTATTTCCAGTGCATGCTAGACGGCTGGGTGTGAGGCCCATGACCTGTAGAAGCTCTGAAGGATTGCTAGTTCTAAGAGAGAAACATTAGGGCCAGGCGTTAAATTGAAAGAACCCAGGAATGGAAAGCAAGACACGTAGGTTCAGAACTTGAAGGGTGATGGGTTCAGGAAAGGAAAGACGACCAATTAAATAATGTTGCTTTGATGTGTAAATCAAATGAAAGGCGAGGGAGGGAGGGAGGAACACTGAGAGGTTATGTTCAAGCAGTTTGCTGCAAAAATAATGGTCATGGAGTGTCAAGTCTAAATGTGTGACACTCTGGGGAGGGCAGTGATAAAGGTAAGAACTTTCATGTACTCGTGTGATGGCAAGGGCAGTTATGCAAGATGACAAGCCAGACATAGCAATATTTGGGAGTTCAGACCTAACAGTGTAAAGGATGATTTTAAAATGTTGTGCTTGTTTTGGTCCATCTTGCCATTTCATTGAAAGGACCAAGGAGATGAAAAACGGTCGTCTCTTCTCCAGGTATTTTGGATAAATTGTGATATTGGCAATTGGATGTTGGCCTCTGTTGGCTAGTGCTGCCTGTTGAGGTGGATAATGGGTGAATATATTGTGTATGGAGGTAGGTGGCATACAACAGCTTTGGCAGAATGTGTTGTAAATCCTTTTTAGGGTTGGCAGTGCTGACTAAAATCTCTTGTTACCTATTCTTTGAAATATACAGAGTGTTTTTTGTGTTTTCCCCTCACTCATAGGTGTATTTTCTTTCTCCTCATGCTAGTGGCTGTTCGGTGTGCTATTCCCCCTCCTATGGAGCGCTTGCATTACCGTATATGTGTGTCTATTTTACATTTCATGAGTACACCGCACATCCTTTGTCTCAAAACCATTGTATACAGACATTATTTTTGGCAAGTTCCTTCACTTCAACAGGCTTTTTAAAACATTTTGGTCAGGGCCAAAATGCAAGACAAAAAGCGTTGCTAATGCTTGTGAATTGTGTTACCTGAGATGAAAATGCTTTGGTTATCTCCTTGTAGAATAAATTTTTGCCACTACCTCCCCCCCCCTCCCCTTTTTCTTATTGGTATGACACCCCGAGTATGGTTAAGTTGGATGGCGAAGTGAAATAATGGCATATAGTGGTATAGGAAGCAAGGAGGGTCGCCTAAAGTGTGGTTCCAAGATTACACTAGCTTTAGTACCCGTAGATAGGGAAGGTATAGCAATGGTAAGATCTTGTTCATAGTGACAGAGATAAATTGAAGGGATACTAGTAGGTCAATTAAGGTAAATAGCACCATTATGACCAGCATTTGAAGGAAGAGCAGTAGGTGCAGGGAGTTACAGCCAAGTCAATGAGTCCACAGAGATAGAGGAGGACTGGTAAGGTTGGGAGGCTAAACTGGGAGGCCACAAAGAGGCGTTGAGCGAAGTAGGAAAGCCACAGATGCATGTTGGAGAGTGTATAAGGAGGAGGATAGAGTGGATTTTTGACCCAAGAGGGGTAGTATCTCGCAGGATGGCTTACTGTTGATGTGTCAGTCTGCCTGTTAGGATATGCCGTGTATAGTAATATTTTTAAGCTCTGATACCCAGAGTGCACCCTTAACATTATAAGTTTCCAAAAGACTGGTGCATTTGTTTTGCATTAAAGAAGCATAGATCGATTTAAATCACCTTGCAGAAAATCCACAGTCGTCCTAGGTACAATGTTTTTTGAATAGCCCTGCTATTGCTAGCATTATAACGACGACTAGGAATGGTGAGGCTGAAGCGTTTCACTTACTGGCAGAGACCTAAATATTGCTAGTGTGACATCCTTTGACTTCTTGCCTCTGCATGTTTTTATTGGCATGTAAATAGCGGTGATTCAGCAGTCGTGCTTCTCTATTTTTGTGTAGCGTTTTAGATGTGCAGTGACTGGAGTTCGAAGCTGCATGTTGTGCTGTATGTGTGCCTTGAAGATCTTTGTGCCCTGTCTTCAAACAGCGCTCATTCTAAGCAGCACTTGGCTACATGATTGCTTTCTCTCAGGAGGACCACAGAGAAAAGAAATGTAGCATCTTTCCAGAAGCAAGACATGGAGTTATACATTTCCATGTCAGCCAAAGCCGAATTAAAGTGGTAGAAATGTGAACCGACTGCAATTAGAAATTGAGAGACCAGCTTCTGAAACCAGTAGGCAGGCTAGTGTTTGACGTATTAGTTTCCATTACTTAAAATTAACCAAAAATCTAATCTCCCTGGCACCAAGTGTAAATTAAGCCTTTCTGTTAAATTATATGCTCATGTGGTCCAGCCTTAACTCCTCATATGGATTTAGTTACCGTGGGCGTTAGTTAGCTGGTAGCTTCACTTTTGGCACACAAGGCACGACTACTGTCAGCATTCATCTCATTCCACGCATTGCCCTTGTCTTTCCCTAGTTCTAGAGGCTGCGTATATGTTGAGATGTAGTGTGGAAAACCTCTGGGTCGTGATCCATTGTTGAAATTACTGAAAATATAGCTACAAAGCTGTGTTATGCCCATGTCTGAAAGTCACACACAATCAAATTGAGGGACAGGAATAATTAGTAGTGCATAGTATTTTTTTACGCACTCGAGAAAAATGTGAATTTAAGAGTTTTAAAAAAAGACACGAATACACAAAAGTGCAATGAATTAAAACGTGAAATGCAAATGTCATCAGACTTCCCCCTCCCCCCCCCTTCCCCCTGTGGTGTTGGAGGATCCTTTGCGTGACAGCACATTGTACAAAGATGCACGTGTACAGGTTCTTTCCGCTTATCAGTTAGCCTGGTTGGCAAGCTGTCCCTTGGTGTTTTACGTTTACTGATGTGAAATGGCACAATATCAAGGACCTCAAATATTAATGTTGATCGTGTTCTCTGTAGAAACAAATTCCAAACACAATTCTTGCTTAGCTTCCATGTTTCACGTGGATGAGCAGGAAAAGTGTTATGTAGTTGTGGGATACAGTCCTGAGGTTGTTTTTCCTACTTAACTATGAAGGAATAACCCTTGCCCGCTCACTGATGTCAGGGCTTCCCACTCACATCTGATGTGACCTACATAGCACACATTAGAATCGCCACAGAGCTAACTTACCCTCACATTCTCTCGAAGTGGATACATTAAATATAATTTAAATGATAAATTCTAACATTTGATATTGACGTTGCTTGAAAAGTGGTTAATATGTTTCACCGATCTCTGTGTGATTTAAAAAAAAAAAAAAAAGTGAAGCAAATAATTATTCATTTTTTGGAGGATTCGTGAAAGTGTTTTGAGGTATTACGTGTTGGAAGTGTGTTTAGATTGATGCGGGCAGTAGAAGTAATGGGTATGCAGTGGGTCTCAATAATTTATAAGTAGTTGTAAGTTACGTGTCCATTTGTTATACCTTTCTAGTGTAGTAAATGCTGGTGAGTGGGAGGGGAGTGAGTGAAGTTGCTATACGTCAAAGACCTGAATGCGAGTGGCATATGTTGCATTATCCCTGACTAGCCTACCCATCCGCTTGGCAGCCCTTTGGAGACTGTTTTAACAGGATGAGTTCTAGGCCGTGGTGTAACCAAATGCATGTGACCCAGCACTCTCTGACTATTAATTACGGCAACCTTTCAGTTTGGAAAAGTTTAAAAATGGTTGACTGCCAGTAATTAGGTGTGCCATGTATAAAGAGTTACCTGTTGTCAACTGAAGGGCCTACATTTCTTCTGAGAGACATTTGCATAGGTACAGAATCCCCATGCCACATCTGTTTACTCACCCTTCCCATCTTCTCAACCGCTTAAGAGCTCCCTAATCTTAAAATACTAGCATTTTGGTGTGTAGTATGTTCTCTACTAATAAAAACTATATTTTAAAAAATGAAAGCCACTGAAATTCACCAGTTATACTTAACTGATCTAAGTATAACTTGTATTGCCTTAGATATCGCATGTCATCAATGTGGGTATATATTCTGACGTAAGAAGTGCAACATAGTGATGTCAGTTGTACTTGCATAAGTTACGTATTTTTTTGGGGTGGGGTTTAAATTGCAGCTTTTTTTATTTTTGGAAGACCAACGTTTAAGTCCACTTAAACGTGATTTCTTTCAGTGAATTTGTAAGTTTTTATTTTTTATTTTTTTTACGTAAATTACTAGCTTACGGATCAATTTTTTTATTAATATAAAGTAAGGTCTTATTACAAGATGCCTGCGCTCAAATCACCCACCGAGCACAGCCTTTGGCCATTTTGATTTTGGCTGTGCACAGTGGCAACCCCAGGGCCTGTTCCCAACCCCTGTGGGCAGCCAACCTCTTGTGAGTGGACAGAGCCCCACAGACCCCCTACTCTTATTTTTTTTTTTTTTTTTTTTTAATTGCTGGTCCTGTGGTACCACTGTGGGACCATGGTACCCCCCACCCCCTCACACCCCAGAAACAAAAAAACAGCTGCAATATTTTTCATCATGTTACAATCAGCCAAACGGAGCTTTCGGTCACACAAGACCAGCCAATCAGAATTAATTGTTTTGAATTCTGGTACAGCATAATCTCCAGTGGAGACCCGCATATATATTTTTCTCTTAAAAAAACAAAAAAAAACAAAGGCTTACAGGGACTTTATAGTTAGGCTCACATTTTAAATGTACCAAAGCATAGAAATTTACCAGTTATAGTTATCTCAAGTAAATATTACTCATTCCCTAAGGTAACTATAACTCGTGCCCCACCATGCACAGTTTTTTTTTTTTTGTCTCCAATTTTACCTCAAATATTACATTGATATTATCAATGATGTTATCAAAGATGTCATCAGTGCCGTAATTTGTGGGGTAATTAGCAGTGCATGGTGATGGTGCAAGTTATAGTTACCTTAGGGCACGAGTTATAGTTACTTGAAATAACTATAACTGTGAGTTTCTATGGTTTTGCACGAGTATTATATTAGTTGCAAGTCCCGTGGCGGTCGGTAGGCCGCTCGGCCTCCCACATGATATTTGTTTTCAGCCCCGGGAGGTGGTGGTCCCCTCATTCCAATAAACAATGCCCCCAGGACTAGGCCCACCTAGGGGCTTCTGAATAACGGAGCACGGGAAGCTCCTCTTCTTTAAATAAAAAACACAAACAAAAAACAAAAATTTTAAGTGGATTTCCAAACCTGTAATCCCTCATAATTGGTACATTGCACTCCCCCCACCCTACAGTGTTTTAATGTGCAATCTGATAAAAATATCTTGCTTTTGTGATAATTCTTTTGTTCATGCAGTATATGTAGCACACTCATTCATCTTTAAGGCTGCATCAAGGGTGTACTGAAACACTGTAAGCCTGCACAAATACCAAAACTTTATTTAGAAAGTGTGTAGGGAGAGACTTAATTGAAAAGATCATTAAGTGGACTGCTGGGGTTAGGGTCATGTGGGATATGAGCGCACCTCTTACTGCTTTGATAATGTAAACTTCAACCTCTAATTCTGTGATTTGTCATCCACATTACCTGTGGGTACTTCCAGACCCCTGTGCCTCGATGTTTATTTTTGACCAACAAAACATTTTCACTTCAGTCCACAAGCAGCTCGAGCTTCAGTTTATTTTTTTTTAAATGTTGAAGTTCAGCGCACCAAAGCACAGGGCCTTGTTGTACAAGAGACCATTCTTCTCAACATTTTGGTGACAGTCAGATCTAACTATGTTTGAGTCAAATGTAAAATCAACTTAGTGTTTCGTATAGCTGTCAATGTGCAGATGTGGCTGATTGAGATATGAAGCCGTACAAGTGTTCGCTGGAGTGTTCGGTTAACACCGTGAAACATTAGGGGATCACTTATCGAAGATAGCTAAATGGTGTCCCGGTGGCTCATCTTTTCTTAGCTTCCATTCTGCTCTATCTTGCCAGTTTCCTTTGTTAATAGAAAATGACATTTAAGATCCTCTACCTAAGCCTCAGACCACCTCTACAAGTAAGGAAAAAGAAGGAAATGGCGGACAGCTTCTGGGAAAGCTCATTTTGGATACAAAGCACCACAATGTAAAGGCCTTTTGTCAGTCTGTTAACTCCCTAAAAGACAAAGCGCCATCACACCCTGGTTCAAAATTGTCTGTAGAAGCCGGGGTTTCCTTCCTTACCGCTCACTTCAGTAACTTCACAAATGTAGGAGACATACCAGGCTGTCCACGGGCAGGCTCGGCAGACGAGCAATGTCACTCAGATCTGTCTTGGAGGGAGCGAACCCTAGACGAGGATATGATATAATGGCAGATCATTAAATGCAGACTCACAGGTGCTCCTGGCCTAAATGGAATCCCCCAGGTCATCTATAAGATCAACTCATTAAAATGGATGGGGTACATGGCCCCCTTATTCGCCCACACTCTGTTATGTGCCGCAGTCCTGCCCTCCTGGAAAGCGTCCATCATTTCATCAATCTTTAAGGGTGGCGACAAGTCAAAACCTGAAGATTACACACTGAAAGCCCTTTTTGTTTATGAGGCAAAGTACTATGCCGGCATCCTACTGGAATGGCTCCTTGACTGGGCTGACTGCCACAAAAATCATCCTGATTAATCAAATGGGGTTTACAAAAAAAACTGGGACTCAACAAACATCATGGCACTGACCTTGCTGCTCGAAGACTCAAAAACAACCATTGTATCTATTACATAGATTATAAAGCAGCCTTTCACTGTATCCCAAGGAACCTGCTCTGCAGTAAGCCAAAGAACTGATAAGAACCGCCAATGCTTTTAAGAGTAATTGAAAACATATATAAGACACTTGGGTCAGAATAAAGCTGGACAATGGGGTTAGCCTCTCCAGGGCCATTCCAACATCTTGAGGGCTAAAGCAGGGGTGTGTTCTGTCTCCCACGCTCTTTAATCTATCTCTGGCGGACCTGTCTCCATCCTTGGCTTCACCCTTTCCTTTCCCTGAAGCTCTGCACCATTCTACTCTGAAACTTGTTTTATGCTGATGATTTGATTCTGATCAACCGTACCTAGGTAGGGATGCAACGCCCTGTGAACGCCACCAATGACTACTCAAGAAATGGCCTGACAGTTAACACCAAGAAAACTAAAATCATGAACTGTTGCAGAAGAATTAGTAGTAAAATCAGCTGATTCCTTGACTCTACAAAGGTTGAAGAAGTCCCCGTTTTCAAATACCTCGACCTCACATTTGACAATAAAATTAACTTTAAGCCTCAAAGGGAGGAAATGTAAAGAAAAGGGCTCCTCCTGGCCATAGAGGTCAGGGAGCTCTTTACAAACCCAAAAGGGCTATCTTACGGCCCCATTTTGGAAATAGCTAGGGTGAAGAAAGTCCCAAATTTGGCATACGGAAGCAAAGCCCTTCTAGGGACGGCCTCAACCACTCTGGCCAACACTGTCATGAAAATCTACAGGGAAATATTCCATATGCCCAGGCACACCTTGTCAGTCCAGATGAGGCTAGAATTTGGTCTTGCCAAACAATCGATAGCCAGAACTGCAGCATTTGTTATCATGTGCTGTAGGCTCCAATCCACTGAAAGGAATACCTTAAATCACAAGTCTGACTGGAAATCAATAAACCCCACTTAGCAGCCGGAAAATATTTCGAAGATTCCATTGACCAGCTCGGACGAGCTCAGATCGTTTAGAAGGACAACTGGTAAAATGTTGACACTGATCTCATTCTCAGAGGACAAGGCTTCTTTTGAGAACCGAGCCCACTCATGAATGGTACTAAATAGTTAGACACAAGCCTTTAGTAGTAGAACCAAGGGACCTTTTTTTAAATATCACCCTGGTGTTTTCCCCACCAACGTACGTGCAGCACCCAGGTTAAGGGTAGCAGGAGAAACCCCCTTTAGATTGTGCAGCAAAAGAAGATGTGATTCACACTTTCTACCTTTTGTATATCTAATTTAAATCTGTGGCCCTGCTGGCTTAGGGCTTTCTGAAACTAGGCAGGGGTGTGTTCTTGCAGACAAGCAATACCAGCATGCTTAGACTCTGGGGACCCTAGAGTAATCTCTCGAACAGTAAAATACCTACAGTTAGTTGATTAGGTTATAAAGAAAGCACTTTGCTAGTCTGCACAGCTTCCCCAGGCATGATATCTGGTCTTCAGTGGGGAAGGGGGTAAAGTACCCCTCCCACTATTTGCTTCAATGGTCCTGAATTCCTGGCTCACCCACTGCATTTTAGTTATCATTTGCCCAAGCTTTTCTCCTGCAGAATGCACTTTTATTATACATGTTGAACTGCCTCCTGCTTTTTTGCACAAAATAGGATGCAATTTTATAGCAGGGATGCTGACCTACAAGTAATGAGACCCTCTTGCCGTCATATGCAAGATGTTTTATTGTTTTAATGAATTCTATTTATCATTGCATTTTACATTGTAATGTTTTTAATTCATCCATCAACAAAGATTTGTACTTGTTTTTGCTTCTTACTAGGGCAGTGCTTCCCAACCTTTTGACTTCTGTGGACCCCCGCTTTATCATTAATGGAACTCGGGGACCCCCACTGAATCATTATTGGAATCCAGGGACCCCCCACTGAGTAATTAGTGAATGCTGTTTACCTGATCTGTTAATATTATTTATTTTTCTAAGCAGTCGCGGACCCCCTGAGGAGGCTTTGTAGACCCCCAGGGGTCCACAGACCGCAGGTTGGGAACCACTGTACAAGGGCATCCAGTGTCAAAATAACTTGTTTAACATGAGTCTTTGCTCCCTCGGAGAAGTTCTAAAATCATTACCTAGTGTGTCACTCACCCATTAGGGTTTTGAGTTGTATTTATTGCTTGCAAGATTGGATGAGACGTTCTTCATTTTTGGAAAAGTTCTAAGCAAAGGAAAGCTTGATCTTTTGTGTTGTACACATTTGCCTGCAACCTGATAACACTCCATTGTTAGTTAAAATAATTATTTTGGTCTGAGAGTAACTCCTACATTTAAGGGTCATAGTACATCCTTCTACATAATTCACAATTTTGGAATCTGGAAAGTGTCCAACAAAAACGAATAATTTTCCCTACAGTTGTGTTTTACCACACCTGAGGATGGAAGTTACTTTAGTGCTCCTTAGTTTGACCTCCCAATGCCTTTCATAGCATTCATCAGTGTTACAATGGCCCTCAGCTTTTTTCAGGCATTGCAAGGTTTGTTTTCTTTACTGGCTGCATAAGGTACAGGCAGATTAAAGGGTGCCTAGCCCTGTCTGTTGACTAAATTAGGCTTTTACTCGACCAGTTATTAGTCCTTCTACATGACTGCATTATCAATAAATGTGGGTCATTGTGTACGTAGTTCAAGGCCAATAATTTACTCCTGTGATGGTGTAGGCCCTAAGGAAAAAGGTTAGGTAATACAAAGAATGGTGCCACAGAAAAAGCTGTGTCTTTGTGGTGCATTATGTCTTCTGCAGAGGAAGTCTGTTGCATTGAATTTACTCTCTCTATTCTTGCAAAAGTCCATGGGTTCAGGAGTGAAAACCAATAGATCCCATAAGATCTTGACGTGACCTCTCAATTTAGATTTTTATAGTGTGGCTAATAATCCACTTGGGTATCGAGGCACTGTGAGCCATGCTGCTTCGAGGGGGTTCAGTTAAACAGCCAGGTCTTTAGTCCTTTCCTGAATTTCTGAAGAGAGGTTGAGGTCCTGAGATGGATGGGGAGGATTTGCCAGGACTTTGTGGTGAGGTGGGAGAAGGAGCGTCCTCCGCTGTTGCTTCAGCAGATGTTAGGGGGTGTGTCCAAGTGAGAGAGAGGCAGAGTGCAGGGTTGGTTGGTGGAAGTTCTGGCGGTGGTTGATGTAAGCTGGTCCATGATTGTGGAGGGCTTTGTAAGTGAGGTTCAACATCTTAAATAGGCATCTATTCTGAATGGGGAGCCAGTGGAGCTTCTTGAGATGGGGGTGATGTGGATCCATCTGAGGAGGTTGAGGATGAGTCTGCTGCATTCTGTATGGTCTGCAGTCTCTACGGTAGGTGCGTGGCGATACCTATGTAGAGTGGTTTCCTGTAGTCCAGTGAGCTCGTGATAAGGGCTTGAGTGACCATGCATCTCATGTTTATAGGGATCCATCTGAAGATCTTGCGGAGCATGCGAAGAGTGAGGAAGAAGGTAGAGGACACTGCATTGATCTGGTTCTTCATGGTGAGCTTGTTGTCCAGGATGATGCCGAGGCAGCGGGCGCTGTCAGTGGGCATCAAAGAGGGTCGTAGTTCAGGAGGCCACCAAGAGTTGTTCCAGGGGAAGGTGTTGTCCCCAAAGATTGGTACTTATGTTTTGTCAGTGTTGAGCTTGAGGCAGTTGTACTTCATCCAGTTGGTGACACTCATCATGCACCTATGGAAGTAGGCCCTTTAGTTGGAGGTGTTATCTGACAGCGAGAGTATGAGCGAGGTGTTGTCTGTGTACGATATGATGTTTAGCCTGTGGGTTCTGACAATGCTGGCCTGGAGGGGGGTCATGTACATGTTGAACAATGTGGGGCTGAGGGCTGAGGGACGAGCCTTGGGGAAGCCACAAGTGATGTTCTTAGACTCCGAGGTGAATGGAGGTAGGCAGATTCTCAGTCTTCTTCCGGTGAGGAAGGAGGCGACCCATCTGAGGGTGACCATTGTCACTTCTGCTTTTAAGCAATTGGAAATGACAGCAGACACCTCCTTGAGGTACGAGTTCGCTCTTCTCCAAAGTTGGTGAATTGCTTTAGCACTGTTTGATTGGGGAATGCATGTCAAAGGGGTTGAGTTGAAGGCTGCCTATCAAACTAACTGTTGAGGAATTGAAAATCTGGAAGTGTTCAACTGAAAGGGACGAGAGTGCTCATCTCCAGAGCAAACTACAACAAAAGGTCTTTCAAAGGACACTTATTTACTCTGATGGTAATTGTATGGCCTAAGAGAAACTGTAAATCGTCCATAATAGTGAGTCTCATCCCTGAAACATGTTTCCCAAGAGTAGTCTGTTTGAAACTAAGCATCTCCAGCAGAAAAAGGATGCTTTAGTGAAAAGTGGGGGCATTTTTTTAAATTTTATTTTGGAAGGTAAACATGGCGTGGCCAAGCAGCACTTTGTAGGTCAGGTTCTTGCCTTTTTCTCTGCACCACTCACTCTAAGCCACTGCATTCTATGTCACTCTATGCCTCTGCACTCTATGCCTCTGCACTCTACGTCACTTCACTCTACGCCACATGACTCCACTCTAGGTAACTGCACTCTGTGCCTCTCTACTCTGCACCACTCTGTGCTACTGCCCTCTATGCCGCTCTACTCTGTTCCACTCTATACCACTCTACTCTATGCCACTTTACTCTATGCCACTATACTCTTCTCTGCACCATTGTGCTCTATGCCACTCTAAGCTATGCCACTCAACGCCACTCTGCACCCATCTGCTGTATGCCACTGCGGTCTATGCCACTCTACACCACTGCACTCTATGCCACTTTACTCTGCACCACTGCACTCTACATCACTTTGCTCTGCATCACTCTGTTCTGCACCACTTTACTCTTCACCACTGCACTCTACTCTACTGTGCACCACTCTACTCTATGCCACAGCACTCAATTCTGCACACATACTCTGTGCCACTGCACTCCACGTCACTGTATTCTACACCACTCTACTCCAATCTAAGCCACTCTACACCATTGCACTCTACACCACTCCCTCTACTCCACTCCCTCTACTCTGTGCCATTTCATTGTACGCCACTCTGCCATTCCACTGTACAGCACTCTACTCTCTGCCACTCAACGTCATGCTACTTCACTCTTCTCTATGCTATTCTGCACCACTCCAAGATACTCTAAGTCACTCCACTCTGCACCTCTCCAGTCTATGGTACTCCACACCTCCTTATGCAGTGCTTCTCCCCCTCCACCATGCTGCTGTGCAACATGGCTAAAAGACATTGCAAAGCCAATAGATCTCATGTTGAGAGCCTATTGGCTTTGCCAGTGCTTGTTTTTTTAGTTGCTTCTGTTGATGTACCTCATCCACCTGTCATTTTTTTGTATTCAACTGATCCCAACACACTATGCAGGCAAATATCCCTATGTCCACCTTTTATCCTTGCAGAATAGTGGTTGGCCGAAGGGACTTCATTCAACTTCCTGTATCACTAACCTCTGCTACACAAATGTGGTGGATACAATGCCTCTATCCAAGCCATGTACCAAACCCCATTGTGTTGTCAACTACAGCTGTACATGGCCTTCTGTAGTGCATAGGAGGGGTTAGATGACACGCCTGGCCTAAGGCCAGGTTCTGTGTTCAACATCCAGTGCAGGAAGCACACTACTGTGCGTGACCTTTGTCCATGTGCAGCCAGAGCCAGCCACAGGGCCTGGCCTACACCCATGCTCTGCACCCAGCCTCCTATGAGGTTAACCCACTATGCAGCCAAACCTTGATGCACATGTTACCACGTGTGATGGCAGAGCTTGTGTAGGCACCCAGTCCATTAATTATTGTTTTATAAGCACATGGGGCAGGCTAAGGGCTGGACAAGCTGTGTTGGGCCTTTGGCTCATCATAATCCTTTTCTATTTTTTCTGTCCCCTTAAAGGTGCTCTTCTTTTCCTCTCCATTCTAGAAAACTTACTTGGTGATACTTCCTACTTGAATGTGCCTTACCACTTTCAATCTTTCAATTTTACAGTGTCACAATCATCAAGCTCTTGAAAAAGAAATGAGTGCCACACAGTGCACCACGTTATTCTAGGATTAAATCCAAACTCTTACGATGGGTGTTCTAAGGGACACACTGACGTACTGTATGAGCTTAAAAACACATTGTATTAAAGAGCACAAACAGTGTTAACTTGTCTGGGTGTTGGAAATCATGGGTTGCCAAATATATATCACCAAGAATGAGTCATCGCACTCCAGGAAGTTATTTTTTTCAGCTGTTTAATTATTTCATGAACCGTGCTTCCACCACCCAACGCGTTTCAACCTAAACAGGTCTTGATCACAGGTAGCCAACGTCTCCTTCCACCACATTTATATAGTCCCCTGTCACATCACTATACAATTGCATTCTGGGACACGTAGTTTTAAAAGGTTAAAGTTAATCTGTAATTTTTCATCTTTTCCTTGGGGTCTTGAGGCCATCAGGCCAGAGAAGTTTCACAGACGCTCCAAGCAAACTTTACTCCTGTGGCCCTTTGGAGACCCTTCAATGTGGTAAACGTCCAAGGTAGCACCGGAGATTCTCCTTGAAACAGTTCACTGATGATCTGTCTGGAATTGACGTGCTCTCCTCCCCGCTCCAAAGTTCTCCTTTGATGTTTAGACGTTTTTTTATATCCTTGTTTGGCTGCAGCTTGTAAGAAATGGACTGAATTATATGAACGAGAGTGGGTTGACTCAAGACTTGTAAAGAATTAATGCACATGGAGATTTTGTCCATACCTAACAACATATAGGGAAACTCAAACTTATTTTTTTATAATTACGTGTTCCTTTGCAGTGGGGTTACTTCCTGTTAGCCATATGTGAATGTGTTAAATGGAAGTCTTAAATAAAAAGAAAGCCTTAAATTGAAGGAGCGAGTGTCACGAGAACTGAAAGGGTCGATGGGGCTAATGTGTTAGAAATAAATCTGATAGTGTTACCATGAAAGTGGCAAATGTTTTCATCAGATTTTAAGTTTGCTGTAATAATCCATCTTGGTGACATGGTGTAAGCAGACCCTGGGCTGAAGACTCGTTGGCTATCAGATTTAACAGAAAGCAGTCGATAATTGTCAGTCCAAAACTGCAGATGATGCTAGCTTTTACTGCTGAGTCTAAACTTTTTACAGATTAATTCTCCAGCCCACAAAAACCACTCCAGCCTCCCCTGCAAAAATGCAGAAACAACTTGAGCAGGCAGTTAGACTGCAGCATTTTCGACTTTAGATGAGCAAGCTATATCATACTGGAACTGCAAAATACTACCAGTGTATCTTAGAAAGGCCTGTTCTGCATTTGTTCAGACTGCCTGTATTGTCTAGATTGGGTTCATGTCTACTAACACGTGAAACAAAGCCCGCCCTTTACAAAAGTAAAACATGAGTTTTGTACTACAAGGGCCACGACATAAGTACATTTCTTTCTGAATTATAGGTGGAATGCATTGGGTATCACTCAGGAGTGAGGTCACCGCGTGTGGCCTTGTCAGGAGGTTTTATTTTTACTGTCCATTGATTTTTCCCATCGATCTTTGGCTCCATTTCGAGTATATTAAATAGAAAGACAAACTAATGTATGCTCTTGTACCTTTTAGGCATTTCTTCAATTGCTTTGTTTTCTATGCTGTCATCTTTCTTTATTTCCTCTGTAAAGGTTCCATCAGTCGTGAAATCTGAATTACTTATGATACAGCTGGTAGGTTGCCTTGAGTCTTTTTGTTGTTAGATCGATTTTTGCACAATTGTTTTCATGACCCATGTTTGTTGACGTCTGTTTTCCACTTTAATTTTTGCTCACTTTATTTACTTCTAGTTCTCTTTTTTGTAGATTTGTTTGAGGTTTTAGTACAATTAATAATATTTGTATGCAACTTGCAGGAATTGCTTAGCCCCACCACACTATTAAACGGTTTCTTGCTTCTGTAGTTCCGACATGCACTTATGATTCCTCTTGGATCATTCCATCAGTGTTGGATAGTATCTGATGCATGGCTTGTGAGGTTCTATTGAAATCTTTCTGATGCTGATTGCCATTGAATACAAATATAGTGATGTACGTATAGCAGGTTATTTACCGATGTAAACATACCAGTGTTTGAAGTGTAAAAGTAGTATGACTATTTTCTTCAGGCAAGGTGATGGTAAAGTGGATAGTGAAGGGTCAGGACTATAAATATTTTCCTAGAGGCATACAATACCTATGGCGCTAAAGTATTTCAGTTGGATGAGCACTCGTCACAGTGCCCCTTCTCTCTACTTGTACAGTATTTCATCCTTCAGAATCTACTGTCCATCCCAAATTCCTCATATCAGACCCTGTTCAGGGCCGCAGGGCAGACAGGGATTACTGGACGACAAGCCTTGTGGTTGAGATTATTTGTCACTGGTGTTCTGGGTTTCCTCCATCTCTGCCTCTGCAAACTGTGCTAGGTATATTCCCTTCCATCATGTACTCTCAGGTTTGTGATAGCAAGCAGCCAGTCTTGTCAGGAAGGTAGTGTGGAGGAGAGGCGTAATATCAATCCTCCAGACACGGTGAATTTAATATCCAACCTGGCACTCAACTTTTGTAAAAAGGAAGCACTTTTTAATGACACAATAGTACTTGCCACTGCACAATTAAATCCAGCCTCATATCTTAATATAGCGCATCAGCCCTGGGTCATCTAGCATCACTCGATGGGCTCTGCAGTTGTAGCCTGCTTCTGGGCTGACATAGACCTTTGTAACAGCAGTTGCAAACCTAACCCAGTCCAATGCACACATAGAGGAACCCGCCTCAGGTCAGTATGCCTAGTCAAATAGAAACAGCCTGATTTGGGCTGTACACATAGCATGGTAGAGGCAGCCCTGGCCTTGGCACAGTAAGGTAGATGCAGCTTGAAGTAGGCCTATGCACACAGCAAGGCAATGCAGCCTTAACGTGAGATGATATAGGTAGCAAGGTAGATTAATGAATTAAACATTCGAGCTACAGGAATACAAGAACTACATTTCCACTGTCTGGTAAAGTTGTCTTCATCCTCCTTTTTGTGCCATTGTTGACCAATGGCATCCAAAGTGGATCCCACTTATATCAGTATTGCACTCTTAATACTACCTGTGTGCTTTATGCATAATACACACGCACTTGACATACACACCAATGCAAGGTTCTGGGTGTCACATAACAGTGGACCTCTACACAAGAGGGGCCAGGAGGCCACACACTCAGTGACACAGATAAAAAGTTCTGGTCAACTACATGAGATCACAAAATCTGGTATGTTGCAACCACAGCCCTTTGTGTTAAACCTAGGATGGGGACAGTAGTTATCTGTCCCCTCTGAGGGTGCTCTTAGTGCGCAACTTCAGTTCATACCTTGAATTGTCAGAAACAGGCCTAGGCCTCTGAGCACCTTATACATTAGTGTGACACCAGGACAAAAAAATGTCAAAATACCAGATAAAAATAGACTGGCATTCAGCAGTAGTACACACCCCGTATACCGTGGTGGGAACATTCCTGTTCCACCACTAGTCCTCTTTCACATCAAAATCTTTGTTTCCTGTGGGCCATTTAGAACTCCTTTGAGGAATCGGGAAGTAGTACTGGGTCCTCACCACCTTCCAATTCCCCCTTCTGTCTATTGCTCATGTAGGACATGGCTTTAATTTAGCGAGCTAGAACCCGACCTATGCCAATTCTTGAAGATGTGAAAGTCGCATGAAACTAGCCTTCACCCCTCCACTATCAATCACCATTCTATGTCTGATTTACAAACCTGTTCCGCAACTGCCACTTACATGCTTTTGCCAAACTTGAACGTTATGCCTCCGGTTAACCTTTATCTTCTTCCTGAAAATGCCTGTCCCACCTAACAGTAATTCTTCCTTCTCTCGCCATTATTAGTCCTGTTCATTCTTTTCTCTCCCCCTCCTCCTCTACCCCTTCCCCTTGAGCTGATGCCCACTTTGATAAAATATACCCATTTCTTTTATCACTCAAGGCCTAAACATTGTCGCTCCAATTACTACCACTGACACTTAGGATTTGTTCTTTGCCTTGTTTTTTTAGTAAGTGAATTTTGTCCTTGGTTTACATTTATTGCTCCACTCCATACATGTTGTTTCCGTCTATAGTGATCACCAGTCGCAGCTCGCGGTGTTAGAGGGGGCGGGGCGGCACACGTGTGGTGGGGGGAATATTAATAAAAATATTTAAAAAAATAAAATAAACTTACCTGGGCTGCCGCCTGGAGAATCATGCTTCTCCTCATCTCTGCCTGCAGGCACAGGCTCCCAGCCTGCTCTGCAGCCAATCCTGATGCTGCTCAAAGCAGTGTCAGGATTGGCTGGAAGCACCCAGGCTGGGCACTCCCAGGCAGACTGGGAGCCTGTGCAGGCTCTCTCCAGCCCAGCAACACGGTTGCTGGGATGTAGAGAGCCCTGTGCACATGTGTGTTTGGCTGGCTGCCTCAGGAAGACCAAACACAGGTGCTCTGAGGCGAGTGCGCAGAGCACTCCCTTCTGCTCGTCACAGCCTCTATTATCCCTTCCTTGTGAAAGGGGTGGGCCAAACACAGTATATTATCCCTTCCTTGTTGAAAGGATTTGCAGCGTTTGCTACTGGCGGGGGGTGGGAGTGACGCTCCTCCGCCCTCGTGGAGGAGCCGCCCCTGGTGATCGCGTGTCTAGTTAGTGGTCCGCTGCTCGAATTGATTGTGCATGGTTCCGTGCTCTCTGAATTTACTTTCTTTCCATTACTCCCCTCAATGAATGGCTCTACACAGATTGATGCTCCATGCACAAGTCCCCACTACGTCACCAACGCACGACCCTGCAAGCAAACGGTACTCTGTTGTGAGATTTTCGATTAGTTATCCCACTGCCACATGATATCACGCGGTCTCTGCATAAACTCTGCAGTTGTTTTGATGTTTTAGCTCTCAGTTAATATTAAAAACCGGACGCTCATTTTCTGCTATAGTGATTATTTAAGGAAAAGTGTAATCGTATGTTATGTTCTAAGAGGAAAATAATTCATTTAAAACTAAATATCGACAACTACCCAACGGAAACGCATATTGTTTTACATTTTCGAAAGTTCCCTAATGCAAGAACACCTCACACCGTGTATCCTGGGTGAAAGCACAGAACCAAGATGGGTGTTCAGTTGCACTGGCACTGTGACTGCATACACGTTTTCTTCGTTCGGCACACGTCCACGAAATGTTGGCAGTGTGCCGACTTCCATTCTGGAAGCATATGTTCGTTAGTTCAGGTGCCTCGTTTAATTGAAATGCACAGGGCATTTTCTTTAAAGTTAAGTTGCATGGACCCCAAAAATGTAAGACAGTGTCTGTCCAATGTGGTTCGAGTTTAGGACAAGCAGTAACAAGCCTTGGCAAAGCCAATAGGTTTGATGTTGGCTGCCAGCTTTTTGGCAAATTTTGTTTTGTCATGATTTTTGCAAATGTTATTGTTCCGGAAGCTGCTGTGCCCTCATTAAATCTTTAAAAAACACAATAGCTAAAGGCAAAATTGTTTCTCTGGTCTCAAAGAATTATGCTACCTTGGTACACCCGATACTGAAGTGAGCTACCCTGTGTGTGGAAGTGCTCCTTGTGAAAGCGTAGCTTGCCACAATTCACAGTGAAGTCAGTCAGTGGTAGAAATGGGCTAACATTGCCCTTTAATGCGTGCTGGAGTGGGTGGAGAAGAACGTGAATGATTCAATTGCAGATCAATGGATAAAGTCTCATTGAAAACCCCTGTATCTAAGTATGTTAAACATACCTTTAGTAAAATTGAAAGGTCTTGGCTAACACAGACCTAAATGAGGCATCGGTCTGGCATTGGCTGCTAGCCTCGCCTTGGAGAAATAAGACAAGAAAGAAGGGATGGAAGGAAGAAAGGCAGATAAAAAGGAAGGGGAAGAAAGGGAAGCAGGCAAAAGGGAAGGAAGGAGATAAGTAGGAAAGAATGCAAAAGGAAATAAGTCAAGAAAAGAGGCAGGAGGTCAAAACAAAACTAAGGAAAGAATGCCAAAGGGAAAGAAGAAAGAGTGAGAAAGCAAAACAGAAAGGAAAGAAGGAAAAGGTAAAAAATAAATAAGGAAAGAAAAGAATCAGAAGGCAACAAGAAAAGGAAAGAATAGGATAAAGGTAAAAATAAAAATAAAAAGATAAGGAAAAGAAAAAGGAATGAAGGCAAAAAAGAAACGAAAGAAATAAGAGAAGGCAAAAATTAAAGAAATAAGGAAAGGCAAAAAAGGAATGAATGTATGAAAGAAGGCGAAAGAATGAATAAAAAAAGTGGTAATAAAAAAATGAAGGAAAGAAGGCAAAAAAGAGAATGAAAGAAGGTAAAAAGGAAAGAAAGAAGGAAAAGGGTGGGGCAAAAAACGGAAAAGTGAAGGAAAGGTAAGAAGGAACAAAGGAAGGAAAAAAGACAAAGAAAGCACAAAGAAATACGGAAGAAAAAGAAAATAAAGAAGAACAGAAAGAAGATTGTCTTTACATTCAGAAGAAGCTGACGACTTGGCATTTTGAGTAAGCCCAAGAAGGCTGGCCTCGCACACCTGCTACACAGCACCTGGATACCTTAATGGGTGATTAGTGCGCTATAAAAACACTTCTAACACAAGCAGTATAAAATATGCTGGTGTTTATGTACAGTGTGGCCTTTGACATTTTATGCGCACATCAAGATGATGCTTTGTGTTTTTTATCTGCCCTTTTCTCATGAAGCACTGTGCTGCTAAAGAAGTGGCAGGATTTTGGTTTATCTTGAGAGGTCCTCAGAATCTGTGGCACGGCTCTGTTGGTGCATTCATCATATTTTGCACGATTACCATTTTAATGCCTTATACTTGTTTGGCTTAACATAATCTGTGAGAATTTGAATCTATCCCTAATTATCAGAAATATTTATTGCTTTCACGCAGTATTAGTGGTCTCATAAATTGTAGAATTCTAGACATAAAATTAGCTTCTCAAAACAAATCAGCAAACATATGTAGGGTGGGGGCAGTGGCACAAGGAACAAAGGACAGGGAAAGGGTTGCATGGTTTGGGAATTCGCTCCCACTTTCTGTCTATATGAAAACTCCTGACCATGCCACTTTCTGTGCATGATTGTTTTTCACTGTTCAGCCTTAATGATAGTGCTGGAAAATAAACAAACAGCTTAATAGGTCTGACTTCTTACAGTATACTCTTGAGTACTCTTGATGTTCTTAAGCAAATGCATGATGGTTATAGTGGTATCAAGCTCTCTGTAGTAAATGATATTCACGATCGTCTCTCCCATAGGTTACGAGTCAGTTGTACGTGCACAGTCAGCAACACTTATCCATTGGATGGTGTCCAGTCCTTAAGTGACAGGGGAACCAATTCAGATTATCCGATCTGGAAACTAGAGAAGTGCCAGGTTCTTATATACCATCAAAACCAAACATAGTATTTTTCAGAAGAACGTTAATGTCCATTTGGAACTGTGTCCACATTTCACTCCGCTCCTGGAAGTGGATGACTGCTCTTGCAAATCATCCATTGTCCCAGTGTATGCTGTTGAGAATCTTTCTTTTTAACTACCCTAAATGCAAACTGAATTCGTAGTTACCTTTTGTTCAGTCCTGTGGACACAAAATTTGGCACTATGTCCACTCAAGGCAAAAGGTATTAAATAGTTTAAACAAACCAATTCAGCATCGGTGACATTACTATCATGTGGCAACAGACCTCTAGAGCTCCCACTGCTCTCTAAGTGAGAACTAAAGACCTTTTTGTGTTTTGCCACAGTAGCTGTCAGAAAGTGTGTTAATAATTTGGGGAGTGACTCCTACCACCTTAATAAACTCAATCTGGTCATATTAAAACAAGTTCTGAGAGATTTGAAATCCGATCCTGGTACCTAAGGCACAAGGAGCAGGCAGTCCCAAGAAGTGCATGTTAAATTCAAGCAGTATCAACAATTGTAAAGTAAAGAACACAACAATTACATTTCCAAACCAATTTAATAAAATTGAGTAAAATGTAATGAGCAAAAAGACACCAAGATCACAGAATAGGTTAAGGGGAATCCGAGTAATGGATTTTTTAGGTTCTGCGGCAAAAGCATTCTAGAAAAAGTAAAGCTCCTTTGAAAACAGTTTGTGGTTGACGAGGGACTGATGCACAATTTCAGGCTGACCGTGATGGAGTGGAGGTCAGGTTCATCAAGTGGTTCATGCCAGTCAACGTTTTTACCTTAGTTCTTGATCTCTGAAATGGAAGACAATTTCTTCCAGCAGCGTGACAAGGTCCAAGGCTGCAGCCACAAAGGTCCCTTAAGGTCTGGTGCGTTGTTGTTGAGCTCCCACTGAAGCAGTTGTTTCTGGAGCCCGAGGATTCTGAACTGGACAAAGCTGAAGTCTGTGGCCATAGAGACTGCTTCATCTATTAGATAGATCTGCCTCCTTGCCTCAGTCCAGAGTTTTACCTTCAGACTTAGTCACTTTTTTGGAAATTAAAATGCTTCAGTGGGGCAAAGCTGGATCCTGTAGCTGGGCCCGGACAATTTCTTGCAATGCCTCCTACCCTTTTGCGGCACTTCCTCTTTGCCTTACTGTCATATTACTCAGTAGCCCCTTGCTTCAGCATTATTGCTTTGATTAAGACTCCCATCGCCCTTTATTCCTGTAGCACTGCACTGCTTATGTTAGCTCTGCCTCTGTGTTTTTTGCTTTCCTTATCCTTCTGTATCTCTTCAAAGCAACATAGAGGTGCTCAAGCCAGAGCAGCATCTCAGTACCTATCAGGCCTGTTATCTCGTTTCCTCCTGGGGACTCCTTCTTCCTTGTGTTATCTTCAGCTGTCCCTTTAGTCACATTTGTCCACAGTATGGAGGAGTGTGGAACTGGAGCACCACCTGATAGGCAAGCACTGTGAATGTTAGCCTGGAGTGTTGGCTTGCAGATTAAGTCGTTGTGGTATCTAACATGCCTATCATGCTTAATAGGCAGAAATGTTTCGAGAACTATGGTGAAGGAGTGTACATACTTCACAATTGTGAAAACTGCCCTTGCTATGTTGCTTTAATGCTGGTCTTAGTATAGTGCTTTATACTGTTATGGCAATACCTATTTGTTGGGCTTTGCATTGTCAGGCTTTAAGAAAAATACCCTTCACACTTTGATATTGCAAGTTGTTTTTTGTCTAGTGAACAAGTGTTCACCAAGTTTTACTCACAACTTAATTTCAGCAGGGCATTTGCAGTTTTCGCAAACAGGACTTTGTGGCATCAGTGCATAATACACACACAGTCCACACCATATACCACCCCCACACACAACATACAACCCCACCCCACACATCACACCACACCCTACTACATTTCAACACACTCCCCATACCATACACCCAACCACACACCATCCCACACCAACCCACCACACACATTCTACCCAACACACCACTACACACACATCCCCACTACCTGCACACACCACCACCACCACACACCACCTCATGTTATATATCACCTCCCACACACATCACATATTCCCCACACCAATCCCCACCATTCCCCCCACCACTCCCCACCATTTCCCCCTACCCCCCAGCCTGAAAGCACACACTATAACACATGAAGCAGTATTGTCAAATCCTGTGGGAGGGTGGTTGAAAGCATCTGCCAACCTACCTGTGCATTACCAATTATGTGTATCGTTCAGCTTTTGAGTAGCATTTATTTATGCCAGTGCTTCCCAAACTTTTTAGAACCACAACCCGATTTTTAGGACTGGAAACTTTTTTTGCAACCTATCTAGCTTGAACAAGATGTGGGTGATTTTTTTTATTTTTTTTAATTTAACTAAAGCATCATGTGACTGCCCACTGGCAGCCCATTATCCATTGAAATGGCCCCTAAATTTGCACACTCAGTTTTACTGAAAAAAAACTATATTGCACACAAATGAAAATGTGTGAAAATGGTGTTTCAGTTAACGTTTATAATTAGTCCATCACGAAGTAAAGCATCTTAATTTGTTGTGATCCTATTAAAATCATTATATGCGTCAGACTACTGAAGTAGAGAAAAGTGCTTCATATTTGTGTACTGTGAACAGTTCATTTACAGGTATTTACATTTTGTTGTGTTACAAAAAATATATCCTACATTCTTTCTTTTCACACCCTCTATACCCCAGCAAGATTGTCACGATTCACTTTACTTTTCTCTCTCGGACTACAAAGCGAAAGGAGTTTGTAGACATCAACCCTATTGTTATAAAAACTTAAGTAGCAGTTGGTCAGAAGACATAAACTGACAATTGACTGTCTTTGAAGTGCAGCAAATGTGACCAGATAAATACAGAATTTAAAGGCATGTTTATTTAATGCTTAAACTTTCACAAACCACAAAAAATCGGCTTGCGACCAACCCACTGCTTGGGAAACACTGAATCATACAAACGTAAGACTAGATTGGCATTGTGGTAATGCTTAATATAAAGTTACATTTCAGCATTGCATCTGAAAGTCTTCATGGTTCTTAACCAAAAGATGGAAAAAATGTGATCAATTGGAGGTTACCTAGAACGCCGTTCTATACATAATCATGGCTTGAAAGTCCCTGGTCATCCTACTCCACCATATCATGTTTTTTGATTGGACAGTTACACTTGGTCTTACCGACAAAATGATAGGATAACATTCTCCTTCACGTTACTATCGAGGCTGAGTATAAGCGTGGCTGCAAAAACCAAGCAGGAATCCTGGATAGGCAGTACGCGAGCTATCGAGCAGTGATACTGGGCTTCTGCAGATTGTTAAAAGTTCTCAAGCTGGAATCAACGTTTCGTCTTAGGAGAAAGTGCTGATGGTTCGTTTTTTATATTAAAATAGCTGGATTCTTTTTGTAATGTCAGCAGAAAGAGCATCAAAGGATGAAAGTGCGATCACTATGTAACTATTTCAAGCTGAAACAATGTTGAAGTATACTGTAAAAATATTGAGTCTTCTACGGGGAACCATTGGACCCAATTAAGAATCAGTGCGTGTGGGTACAAACCTGTTCCTACTGGCAAATGGAATTTTTACCAGGGTATTTAAGGGTACACTGAACAGAGCCTGTAAAATTAGATATTCATTTTAAGAAAGATATTGTCTAATGTGCCATATAATACGTGTGGCGTGGGTTTTCAAGGTACCCAGGACCATGTGCAGGTAGCTTGCCCATTCCAGGTGTTATGCTTTGCATTCTGGGACTTGTAGTTCTTTTGTAGATTTGAAAAACAGGAATACAAGAACCACCATACAAAGATTAAAAAAACGTGATTAGATTGGCTTCTCGCAGACATTGGAAACTTGACCATTCTACCATACATACTAATAGGGAAACTTGAAAACTCTGGTGGGATTTCTTGGCTTAAGCCTACTGGAATTCTTGACTAGCTGTAAGGAGCAGGAGGCATGATGTTCTCGAATCTTTCCTTCCTTTCGGCTTCAAGCTCCCACTTCATTGCTTCGTTCTAGAATACTACAAGGGCCCTACTCTGGCAGCCCGCCCAATTTGAGGTAGTCAGCAGGTCCCGCCATAGATTAAACTCGTGAAATGTTCGACAAACTACAGTTGAGCTGTCTGCAGCATGCACCGCCTTTAGGGGCCATAAACAGCGAAGTAGATTGCCTCAGCTGTATTTTAATTGCACGTACTTAACCAGCACAGCCTCTGCAACCTTGCATTAATTGCTGCCTGGTTGACTTTTAATTATGGCCGTATTTACTTTCCGTGGAAAAAAATGTGTGAAAGCTTTTGCTGGAGGTACTGCAATTTCACCGTTAAAAAATACTAATAAGAAAACAGACGTTGTCGTCAGTGAGTTTGCCAGTGTAGCTGCCCCCGCAAGGGTAACCTGCCTTGACTGTCGTGTGACACACAATGTGTTCCCATGGAGATTTCAGCGGGAATGTTGAGATAGTTTAGCATTCCACCCACACATGGTGGAGCTGGCAGCTGGGGCAGCATGCTCAACGTGAAGTTTCATTAAGGTCCCTAAGAATGTGCAATGTCCATGTTTCTCTAATTAGGCCCTGCGTATAATGATAGTCTTCCAGATAGTGTGGGCTGCTGGACTTTCACAGGCTTTTTCAGATCAGCAAATTATCTTGACAAGTGTCCAAAGAGCATAACAAGTTCGCAATATGCACAGCGCGGTTGGTTTTCTTGTAGTTGTTCACTCTTGTTTGTCAGAGGCTTTCAGAAAGCTTCTGGAAGGCACAGTCTTGCCTGTTTGTATGTGAAGTCGATCGTCTCCGGTCAGATGCGGATGCTCGTCTAGCGTCTTGGGTTAGACTGGACTATGCAAAGGTAAACTTGAGAGGAATCTTTGTCCTGCTACATAAGTAAAGCAACCTCTCAGCGCCCGTGAAAGTAAATATCCACTGGTTGTATGTCACCAGTTACTGTGGTTAGCTGGTTTTCTCTCATTCTCTGTTGCTTCTTCTGCTCAAGGCTCTTTTACCTGGGGGTTGGCTGTGAATCCTGGCCTTCGATTCATGCTTTCTGTTTTATGTGCTGTTTCCTGATTGAGTCTGATTTTTTACTTTTCCCATAATGTTAGGGATTTACATTATGTAGTTATTTTCTGTGTAGCTGCTTATATTTCCAGCAGTAGATCTTTCATATATTTGTGTACTTAAATCATTCCTAGTCCTCCGGCTGGGACGTTCCCATAATCATAAATATCAGGAAACATTGTTCAAATAGCCATAGGCACCCAGCAACATTGCTTGCTTTGTAGCGCCTCCGCCTATTTATGGAAGTCTGAACTTCTGCCAATGAGGTGAAAGTGCCAGCTCGCCTACTCCTCTTAGAGCCCACCATAGTGAATCTTTCATTTGGTTGCTTCTTTCCTCTGTGCTCAAATTATTACCAGATCTTTACTCCTTGTGTTTCCTTCAACCCACCCTCTGTCCTCTCCCTTTACAATTAGGCCCTACCATTTGCATCTATTTTGTACCATATTTAGATACAAGTTTGTCACTCTTGTGTAGCACCACTTTCACGAGGTAGATCACCTGCCTCTTGCAGTGGTAGAATGTCCAGTTTAACAAAAAAGCACAAAAAAAATTGGTCAAGGAGGGTGCCCTCTCTGTATCCCACCGCCCCTTCTCTTTCTTGTCATGCTTATTTTCATACATTCTTACTTTTGTAGTATATATGAGTATACCTTGCAGTGTATCCCAGGTAATTGGGCAAAGATTACCTGCGTATGTAACATGATCTATTTAACCTACATATGTTTAACTGTGTAACTACATTGAGTTCAGCCCAGTTGCTTGCCAATGCCATAACACTTGCAATAAAGATCATATTGCTCCATTGGATTCCATGTCTGTGCCTCTGCACCTAGAAGTAAATGCGGAGTTAGGTGGACATTGCAAGAAAATAAACCAAAACCCTCCCCGGCTTCCTGGCTGTTGTCGCAGCCACCTTTACCTCCTTGCTCCATCTAACGTGCCCCTACACCCAATCCTATGCAGTTGAGCCTTCATTCCCCTGGTTGCCTAGCTTACAACGTTGCCTTTGCTCTCCTTTCGTTCTTTCTTTTTCCTTTCTGCAATCCAATTCAATGTTTGTGCAACACCTTGTTCTCATTAAATGTTCCTGTCTTCTCTCTTAATATGTTTTAGCTTTCGGCCTTTTTCTCTCCCCTAAACTTGTCTTCCCCTTTTTTACTCTTGCATCTGTCCCGTTATCCAATTCCCTTCTTGTCAGCCCCTTTGTTTTGAACCCTTTCAAAATATCTCCACTTTTCTCTCTACTCTTTGAATGGTTTTAAAGCTGTTTGCTGATTTTGAGAAACTATTGCCCCCTGCCTGTCTTTTTCAATTACTGGTTTCCCCTGCAGCATGGCCGCTTTATTTGTAATACGCTGTCAACTTAAGCTTACCGTCTGAGTATGACGGTTCCAGTGAGAGTCAGTGCTACTGTTAACGCGTCCGTCTGTTAATTTATACACATCAGGACTCGTTTTAGACCGATGAATCTTTGGGCCCAGTGGTGAGACACCGTAGGACGAGATAACTGATCAATATATCAATCAATATGTCAATAACATTGTCAATAGTTAACACTAAATTATATCTTACTTTAGTCATTAATAAACATTCGGCGCACCCATGACCTTTCAGTCATGAATAACCACACCTTAATGAAGTTTTATGAGTTTTATTCCCTATTGATTACAATCTAGTAGCAAAGGCATTAATCTCGAAGCCAGGAAGCATGTAAGCACAGTTACAAGATGACAACCACGGTAAGTTTTCAAGAATGCAAAAATCAGTAACATAGATAATTATGGGTATAACCAGATCACAATACATCGCATGTTCTAAGATACTAGTTCAGCATAGCATCACGTCAGTCACGTTAGTTTGTCAGTCAAAATGGATACCTCGTCTAACCTCTGATTAGCATTAGCATGTTGGGCTTCATGCAAAACAATTTGAACACCAATTTGGAAAACATCTGACTAAGGTCTCTAATCAAAACATACAGCAGTTGGTACCTAGAAAGAAAAGGCAAATAGATTTCCGTTAGTAATATAATTACCCTCCTCGAGATAGGTCAGCATACAGGATCAGTCTTCGTCTTCAGGACATCAGTTAGTTCACCGTCAATCTATCTAAATTAGAGGCAAGGGACACTTTCCTCATAAGGAGGAAAGTGTAATAGGGCAGTCTATGGGCTAGGATGATTTTGTCTAAGTCTCAAATCACCAAATAGAGTGACAGAGTTTCTGGATGCAATCGATATCATTCCCTACCTAATGCGTCTCGTCTCTCGTGTCATGAGTTTTTATCCCCTTTTCGAAATACATTCCCCCAAAATTATATTGGTTAATAACTACACCCCACTATTGGTAACCAATCAAATTATACATTAAGTAATGCATTTGTCATTTCTTGATATTAGCTAGTCTTCTAATTGGTCTTCATAATCGACATTTCGTAGGTGGCATGTCCGGGGTTACTTCACCATCTTGGCACACGTCTCAGGTTAAAAGTTCTCTTCCCCTCGTCTCATTGTCCTTGGAAGTGTCCATTAATGCATGCGGATGAGAAAATGTGGCTCTGTTGCAAAATATTGAAAGGAAAAGAACAATCGCTGGGTCATGGTCTTTTGCAAGTTCGCACACTGAAGAGACAGAAGAATACGCTTTAATATGAGAGCTACACAGCTTTGCTTGACTCACGCTAACTTAAGATATACGAGTTCTAATGAATACAGTTTTGATCGTAATAATACATATAATCGAAGGATTATTATTATTAATTCAGCATTAGTGTTCACAAATGAGTAAATCACCATTTTTATTAATACAATTCAATCATTAATTATTAATATTGCATTGTCAAATGTAAGTGTTTCACGTCTATAATATATATTATTTAAGCTACGCTCTCTCACTACTGTGCAGCCTTTAGTTTCACCACCTTTGACTTTGTGTTCAGGCTTGCTTGTATTTTCTGTTCCATCATTTCTTCTGTTATTAATGTTTATTACTTTTTGCATTGTTGGTTATTTTAAGTTTCTCACGGAAGCAATTGCAATCAAGTGAGCGTGCCAGCCTGAGCACCTATTCAATGAAGTGTTATTGTAATGCTTGCATGCTGCTCCTTGGCCTGTACATCTGTGTAGTATACATATGGTGTCCCTAACTCATTATAGAACTTTTCAAAACCAATGTAGCAGTTTGGTATGTTTTTTTGGAGGTCTGTGGGAATCGTACTAATAATTTAGATACTAGTTGTAAAGGCAGGTTAAAGGTGATGCAGGTTTTTTTGTCATCTGTGAGTCTTTCTTTGGTTCACTGAAAGTGTGCTAGTCACTAACCACACATTTTCTGCTTCCTGCCGGGTTTTCGTGAGATGTTATATAACCTTACAAGGCAATACTTATGCCTGCTCACTAGCAAGCAGGAACAGAAAAAATAGCCTAGGGCTGAAATAATTGTGGACGCGACAATCCCCACGTGAGTGAACAAAAGACATTTGAAGGTACAAAGATGAATAGTTGTGCATAACGTTACTGTTCACATTTTCAGTATAACCTTTACATGAATCTGAATACCAGCAACGGAAATCTAGGAAATAGCGAACAGTGTTCATTAAAACAGAATAAAAACACGTATGCGCCTATCTGACCAACACGTGTAGTACAATTGAAATGTTCACAAGTAAACTTAAATTAATAATGTTTTTAAGTTGAGACTTGAAAGACAGCGGTTCCAGCACTCAAAATAAGTTGATATCCTATGGCCCTTTGTGTGTATTACAGAATAGTCCTGTCAAATAATGCATGCGTGTAAGATGAACTTTGATCATTTTGGAATTAAAAGAATCTAGAATTAGTTAAATTAGAAAAACGTGTTCCAAGTCCACAGTTTCAGATCCACTGTCAAGAACCCAACTGTGAATTTTAGTGTCTTAAAATATATGTGTTTTCAACACACTAGATTCTGCAAACGACGTAGTGCCTTTGGGCCTACTGATTCGTGGCTACTAATGTCTTGCAATAAAATCTACTGTTCTGCATCCGTTGATGGGCTCTAAAATATTGTACCAGGCAATCCCTGCTAATATATAAAAAAGTTTGCTTATCGATACATGGGAAACGTGTGGCCATTGATAGGGCAAGTGGGCAGGAGAAGGGCACCCCAAAGGAGTAGTAGAGCATAGCAAACATTTTCATGAAAGTAAAATAGCATTTCTTGTTACTCAATTTGACCCCTTATTTTTAATTGGGCATCTATTTTAAGCAAACAAATCTTAAAGTTACATTTCAGGTAACAGCCATTTGACTAGAAGTGTAATACGGTGGTAGTTTTGAGAGGAGAGATTTCTGAAGGAGAGCATTATATGCTGATATGCTGCAGATAACTTCACGACGTAAACAACTTTATACCTCCTGTGTAAGAGCCAAGTCTGTCACCGTTTATGCACCTTGGCAACATTGACATCTTTAGTGCCATGAAGTTGTGGGCAGCTGTAAAGCAACTACTGCATCTGTAGGTAAATAACATATTTATGAAACTTAAGTTGCTGTACATGCTACTGCAGCAGTAAATAAAGTCTAAGTTAATTGAGCAACAGTACACCGTCCTTCACAGTGGAATTAGAACAAGCTTTTTCAAAGCCAGCAGGGCTAGCCTCTGAAGCTGGTGTGATGATCACTTTTAATTGCTAGTGCAAGAATAGGGCACACCAATTAAAAAGGAAACAACAATTAAAATGCCACCACTGAATTGTGGCAATAGTTCGCTTGCAATTATTGGTACAAAACCCTACTAATTGTTTTTAATTACTTCATTGAAGACCTATTGTATGCACAGGTGGATCAGAAACCAATAAAAAAAAGTTCTAAATAATGGAAAGAAAGAAATTTGGCAAAATAATATTTCCCCCATTAGCTCTGGCACTGACGTGTACTTCATTCTAGGCAGCTATGCACCTGGGATCAGGCAAAATGGCATCTCACTGAACAAGAGAGCCTATAGTTGATTTGGGCTTACCCACTACACCATGTTATATGCTGTTCTAGCTTTACTGAGAATTACACTGATACTTCAGCAGACCAATGCATGAAGTGGGATCACCAAAAGTCTCTGTGTCTGCGTATTTGTATGTTTTTTTCATGTATGATTTTCTTTCATTACTTGAGGCTGATGAGGCATTTAAATCAGCTGTGTCTTGGCCAGACCTAGAAAGGACCCACCTTATTTTTTGCAGATGGTCCCTGGGGCAATGTAGCTAATACGGTGTGGGGGCGTTTTTATTTGTTTATTCAATGCCTCTGTGGTGAATGTAGATAGGGCACATATAGAGAAGATGAGTGGGTTGTGTAACTATTGGTAACACAGCAAGAATTAGAGAAATTATACACCCTCTAAGCTGAGTGTTGAATATTAATAATACTATGGCTGATGTTTGATTATTGCTAATGCTGTCCAAGGTGTGGCGTTTATTCAGTCCTAGCAGTCAAGATGTAATTTCTTTATGCTGAGTAATTTATTTTAACATGTAAACCTTGATGTGTTTTATTTATTTAATAGGATTTTACGTTAATGTGGTTATGTTTTTTTGTGGTTTTATCATTCAAGCTAGTGTTACTTAATGTAATGTCAGATTACTTGATGGCTCTTTTTAGGTGTTCTTTGATGTATTATGACCAAGGGCTTCACTTTTTGTGTTTTCTCTGCTTTTTTAGAACTTTGAGTTCTGGAGGGAGAGAATCACCAACTACAGGTTTGAACGCATCAAACTGTAGTACTGTATCTGGAGTTACTTTTGAATTGACTTTTATCTGACATTTGTGCAGAGCAAAGGCCGTACCTGTTATATACCTCTCACAAAAAAAAACAGGAGTATTTTATTGATTTGAAAGATAACTTTCCCCGTCCACACCTTAGGGGGGGTACATTGCATCAACACTACTAGGATCATTGTCCTCATGGTCTGATCTTGTTCCACCTGTAATGATGTTTTAGGCTTGTGTTGTAGAGATCCAGGTGTTGTAGTGTCGCTACATTGCTGACTCATGGTCAACTCAGTTTGTAAGGAATATAATAAAAAAAAAAATCCTTTTGACCTCCCTTATGAAACCCTGGTTGATGGGTTCATCCAAGTCATGAGTAGTGGAGACTTTCGTATTTTGGAGGCCAAACCAGAGAAAGCACGAGCTTGTGTTACTGATTACCTAAAACTCACCGGTTCTAGTGTGGGGGTGGGGGGACATG
The DNA here is from genome assembly GCF_031143425.1 of Pleurodeles waltl. NCBI lineage: Eukaryota > Metazoa > Chordata > Amphibia > Caudata > Salamandridae > Pleurodeles > Pleurodeles waltl. Next base: position 728,119,630 of record NC_090436.1, read on the forward strand.
CACTTCTAAGATAGTGACTAACTTCTTATAGTCCGAATGTGAGCACGGTTCTTAGGTGTACCATAATGCACAGCTTTATGCTTCAAGCAGACTACCTTGAGGATGATCCTAGCTTCGACTGGAAGCCATTGTATGGACTTTAGTGAAGATGTGATATTGTCAAAGCGTCTCATTCCCAATACCAGTCTTGCTGCAGTGTTAGGGGTTGCCTTTAGCGTTGCGAGTCGTGATTTGGGAATTTCCGACAGTGTCACATTTTCATAGTCAAGCCTAGATAAAAGCAAAGATTGTATTGCTATTTTGAGGTTGGAAGTCAGTATGAACTGTTTCGATTTCTCCTAGAATCTAAGATGTAGGAGTGCACTCCATGGGAATGTGACAGTGAGAGCTGGCATGTTGAGTTTTTTGGTGTGTTATGCCAAGGAATTTTGTGGATTTGACGATGGTGGAATTGCAGCCCAGCAAACTCAGGTGAATGAGCCACTCTTGTAGGGAACAGGTGTGAGTGAGAGAGGAGCAGGAATTCGTTCTTTAGAGAGTTAAGTCTGAGGATGATTTAGCGCTAGCCATGTTTGGGTTAGCCGCAGTGTATCTAGGGAGGATATCCTCGGGTAAATCCGAGTATCATCAGCATACATGTGCTAGGAGAGGTGTGCTTGAGTCAGAATCTCTGTTAGCGGTTCCTTGTACCAGTTGAAGAGTGTTGGGGAACTTGACTTGGTATGCGTGAAGCCCTTGAAAAACTACATCGAATGCTAGTTTTTGGTATTATGTGAATTTGTTATGAATATTTTTCCATATACGTTTGTGTATTTTAAACCTGCGCGTTTAAAATATTAGTGTACTTTTGAAGAAAAATGTAGTGATGTACTTAATGGAAGCAGCCTAGTAGTTTAATTTTCACTCACGTTTGAAAAGTCGATTTGTGAGTTGAGGAAAACTATTCTAGCTATGCCACCCACTCCACGGCACTACCTCATCTATTAGTAGCATTTCAAGTTATTAATTAATTCAACAAGAATCGAGAAGTTTACATTATCTAAGATTACTTGCAGCGCTCTGGTTAAATGTAAAAATGGAATTACCATTGGCTTTCCGTTTCTGCATTGGTTGTTAGAACTCGGGAAGTAATGACGGACATCAAGGAGCAGGACGATTATTTACACTCAAACTTCGAACCTTTTAATTACCATTTCCGCCTAGATGGTTATTTCCTGTGTATTGCTCGCAATTATAATGATTGCGTTATTTGTTTGTTGACGTTGGGGAAGAGAACTCGGGCAGGCGGGCGGGAATGGAACCAAGTACCTATTGGAGCTCCCTTGTAAGCATTTCCAAGGGTATCGTTTTGCTGCTAGTTTAGCATTAGCATTGAAAAGATATTGGTCTTTCTGCCAGGGCTGCCGGCAGTGATTTATAGCTATGATAGACTGCTAAGGAGACCATTAGTAACATTGTAACACTAATAATTTACATTTTGTGTTTTTGGGACAATTCGTATCAAATAAACTCTAGAGAGTGTTACTTTTGAGCATCTTCTAAAAATGCTAACATTTTAAAACAACATTAACCAAATTCAACAACTAGATGTGCGGCTCTTCTAGGTGAGCAAGTTGTCGCTGTGATGTCTTGCATTCAAATGAGATTGTGGTGTCGGAGATTGTGGTGTCGGAGGCAGTGAAACACTATAGTTCGGGGTTTCGGTGTGATTTTTGTAAGGGTGGAAAGTAAAGATCTGACAATCCAACACTGGAATTGCACTGGTAGGATGATATGTCTGCCCTATCTCCACACCCCCCTCCCCCCCCCCCCCCCCAAAAAAAAAAATAATCCTTCTTGCGTAGGTACACTACTGGCCGTGGTGCTCCTTGGCCTGCCCTTTCTTTTCCGGAGTGCTTAAATGCATTCCCGGTATTAATATCCGTTTATTCTGCAGTGTGCGGTTCATCTCGGGGAACAATGAGGATCATGTCCGGATGAGGTTAAGTGAACCACTGAATTAAAGACGCTAGATACCCCAGAGCCAACATATGAAGGGATGAAAAATCGAGAGTGATGGAGAGTACGCATTTTGGCAAGTTTTTTATTTATTTATTTTTTACTTGAGTTGGCTCCAATAGGTAGTAGGGAACTGCATAGAAAGTGAATAAATAGATTAGAAAAAGGTTTAAGGTGGTGATTGCTCAGTGGATAATCGACAGATCATCCACTGAGCGTAGGACGCTTATTGCTAGAATATATACACTACATCATATCGATTTGCCCTTCTCTATTATTCATTAGCCTAGATGCTGTAAGCGGGGCAAGACCACAAATGCTTCATGATAGCCACCGGCTGAGACATTATACATCACACACTTCATTCTTGACGGCCAAATGCTTAACCTCCATCCCAACTCCATCACTGGTGCTAACTGTAGTGTAAACTAGGAAAGCAAGTTTTATGCACGTAGCCACGAAAGACTGTGTATTTAATTTATTGTTTTGCATGTTTACTTCTGAGGTGCTTAAATCCTGACTCCACTAGCTTGTCCTTTATTTCTAAAACAAGCCTTAGTCTAGATATGGTGACCAACAAAACAGGACCAGAGAAAATGTGTTCCAAAAGAGGTAAGAAGAGTAACAAATCATTGTAGACCTGAAGTGGGCACTGAAAGACTCTACCAGTTTTAGGCACTGCTCGTGCAGATTTCAGATTCACTCTAAACACTGAGCTCACCTTCAGGGAACACTTTGCTAAGAAATCTAACATCCTGGTGTGAGTGGGCTCTATTGAAGAATGTGAAATCATTCTTCCAAGAAAATGATTTCAGAATTTGCCATTCAATCCCCCATGCTCTCATTAATCATCCTGTGACATTGGGTGACAGTTGGGATTCAAATACTTCCAATTTCATGTTCTTGATTCATGTTTGGGCTAGGTTTTGATTTTTTTTTTTTTTTTTTTTTTGGTTGTTCTTGGGTAATATGAGGAATGCGGTCTAAGTAGGGTTGAGATGGGTCCTTGACATTAAGGTATCAAATAAGGTGCAGACGGAGAGTTTGGCATTGGATGTCTGGGGTGAAGGAGTTTTTCTTTTGGAGTTGTGTGTTGTCCGTGTATTGGTGAATTTTGCTACTGTTTTTGGTGAGTAGAGTTCCAGGGAGTTGCATGTAGATGTTCAGAATAACTGGGAATAAGTTGGAACCCTCAGTCCTTTAGATGTGCTAGAGAGCTTGTGGGACATGGAGGTGTCCAACTGAAGGCAGAGGTACATTTGCCTGTGGTAAAGAGGGCATTTTTTGTGTTTTTTTTTTATTTAAATGTCTCTGTGCTTTAATGTGTTTTGAAGATGGATTGATAGACATGTAGGGCAGTGGTGGATAGTGACCTTTAAAAGGTGGCATAATCGTTGGCTCAAATTCCACTGAGTGAGCCTGTCTTCTAAATGTGTTAAGGGAAGAAAGCCCACTCATTCCCACTCTGACTCACTCTGTCTCACTGTCACCCAGACTCACTCGCGTAGTCTCACTCTTTCTCAGGTAGTTTAACTCTGTCTCACTCATTCTCATTCATTTTCACTCAGCCCCACACACTTTTATTCAATCAATCTCACTCTGACTCACCTATCACTCGAACTCACTCTAACTACCCTAGTCTCACTCAGTGTCACTCGTTTCCACCTAGTTCAATTCATTCCAACTCACTCTCCCTCATTCTCTCACTCATTCAGTCTCATTCATTCTCCTACGCACTCAGACTGTGGTTCTGACCCCCGTAGTGCCACAGTTTTTCACTCATTCTCAATCAATCATACTCTGATTCATTCAGCCTCACTGGCTCACCTAGTCTCAATCAGACTCACTTCTTCCTAGTCAGCTCCACTCATTCAGACTCACTCGGGCAGTTACTCAGTTGTACACACAGTAAAACTCACTGACATTCTTTCTCACAATAGCTCTGTCATTCCCCCTCAGTTACTCTACCTCACAGTAACACACCCTCGCAGCTGTACTCGCTGTTGGGTCTACCTCTGTTACACACTATGATTCTTCCTCAGTGACTTACTGTCATTCTCCCTCAGTTGCACTTACTGTCGATCTTCCTCACAGTAACACTTTCCCTTGCTGTTACACTCACTGACCTTCTCCTTCACAGTTACTCATTCCCCCTCACAGTAACACAGTGTCATTCTCCCTGTCACTCATTATCACTCACTGACTCCCTGCACTGGTTCTCTACCTTTTAGTCACACACACACACACACACACACACACACACACACACACACACACACACACACACACACACACACACACACACACACACACACACACACACACACACACACACACACACACACACACACACACACACACACACACACACACACACACACACACACACACACACACACACACACACACACACACACACACACACACACACACACACACACACACCAAACATCATTTAAAAGCTCATTCACCTCACCCGTACCTAAACACTGCAAAGAGTTGGTAAAGAGTGAGGTGACAAGCTGATTGGTGTGTAGCCATGGGCTTTGCAGGGCATAAGCATATCTACCTTTAGCTTTGATGCTTAGCATGTCACAAAGTGGGGAGGCACAGAGGTATGCCACGGATGACATTTTTCCAGCCCTGGTTAGCTCTCTGAAGGGTGGTGCAGGTGCCTTTCTCCACCTGTACCAGCAATCTGACAGAGACTGTTCAATCAATCATTGGATTTATAAAGAGCACTACGTACCTGTGAGGGTTTGAAGGCACTGGGGGGGGGGGCTGGTGTTACTGGTCGAAGAGCCAGGTCTTTAAGAGTCTTCTGAAGGTGAGTAGGTCTTGAGTCTGTCGCAGGTTGGTGGGGAGGGTGTTCCAGGTTTTGGCGGCGAGGTATGAGAAGGATCTGCCGCCGGAGGTTTTTCTTCGGATGCGGGGTGCGAGGGCGAGGTTAGTGGAGCAGAGCTGACGGGTGGGGGTGTAGAAGCTGAGTCTGTTGTTTAGGTAGGCTGGTCCGGTGTCGTGGAGCGCTTTGTGAGCGTGGGTAAGAAGCTTGAAAGTGATCCTTTTGTCCACGGGGAGCCAGTGAAGGTTTCTCAGGTGGTGGGAGATGTAGCTGTGGCGGGGTACGTTGAGGATCAGCTGGGCGGAGGCGTTTTGGATGCATTGGAGGCGTAGTAGGTCTTTTGCTGGGATGCCTGTGTAGAGTGCGTTGCCGTAGTCCAGCCTGCTGCTGACGAGGGCCTGTGTCACTGTTCTTCTTGTTTCTGTCGGGATCCACTTGTACATTCTGCGGAGCATGCAGAATGTGTTGTAGCAGGAGGAGGAAACTGCATTGACCTGTTAGACAAGGTGAGGGAGGAGTCGAGGATGAAGCTGTTGACGGATCCGAAGGAGGTCAGCATTTTCTTTGCACCAAGAGGGAATTAATAGATTAAAAAAAATATATATATCTATATGCCAATGATGTTACCGATAAAGGGCAAACGAATGATGGGCTGATAGTTGGTGAGGGGTTGATATTGAGTAGGGGTGTGAGAGTTTCTCTGGAGAAGGTTTTGGTAAAAATGAGTTTACGCTAGGCCTGGGCAAAGTTCTGCTATGTGGAACTCTGCGAAGTGGCAAAAAAAACTCCACTGCGCTATGCGGAGTACCGCAAGCGGCAGAGGCTGGGCGCTGTTTGCAATGATTTTCAGTGCAGGACTTTTTCCTGCGCTGTAAAATCAGCGTGAGCTGCATCACACAGAGCGCCAGAGGGTGCTAATTTCTTTCTGCCACTCAAGTAGATTTTCTACTCGAGAAGCAGCTTCCTCAGCTCAAGCGGCAGCTTTCTCATCGTGAGTGGTCACGACCTACCACTACCAATCGCATTCAGAAAACTCACTCACACTTGCTAAATTAGTGATTTCTCTCACTCGCCAACTTAATGTTATCGAGCGCAATGGAGAGTAATAACTCTGCATCACTTTAGAGTTTTTTGAATTCCACATGGAGTGGGGAAAACTCTACGAACTCTGCCACCGGAGTGGAATTCTTTGCCCACCCCTAGTTTAGGCATAATTTTCAATAGGAGGTGACTGAAAGATTTGAGGGATGTTGGCCACACCTGCAAGTGCTAGAGGTTTAAAGAATGACTACTGTTTATAACGTGCTATTGGATCAGCTGTATTTTTTCACTGAATATCTTCTGTTAGCAACTTTATTGATATTATTTTCTTTCAAAAAACATTTTCAAAGAAAAGGTGTTTGTACATTTGTGCAGACACTATCACATCATCTTAAAGCGACTGATATACTCTTCCAAATTCCGCATTTTGTTTCCTCCACAGAGAAATTGTGGCTTTAGAAAACATTTTCAGAAATTCAGCACTAATGATGAGTAATTTAAATCATAATCATTGTGTCCATGAAATGAGAGCTAGATGAGACCAGAATCTTGATGGAGGAAGGGAAATATGCCCTAACTTGAAGTGAAGAGCCCTCAAAAGTATGTTCCTTCTAAAAACTCCTACCCTTCCAGTACAGACTACTTTAAATCACCTCTCATCGCCCCTATTTCTTACTGGAAAATCCTTTCCAATTTTTCCTTAATTAGATCTTCTATTTAAAAACTGAATTAAATTAGAATGTTGGGAGCTTTACTTAAGACACTTGAATGATAATGACCGATGACTACCAAAATTGACTTTCTACCGAAACATTTTACTGTTTCTTTGTTATGCCATGTTTAATTTAGTACATTCTACCCTCAATACATGGACCTTATGATCTAGAAGTGTTACAGACTTTCTGCCACAAGTTATCACCATCATTTAATGGACTTGCCCCTCTTTACAGACTGTTGCCTACAGGCCGTTTCAGTTACACAGGGAGAGGCTTGTTAACATCTGTTATAGTTGTAGGCAGGTGGTTATAGCACTATAATTAAATATGGGAAATTGTTGTGATTGAGAACTGTTGTTCCATTTCAGAATCATCAATTACTCAACATTGTTGAAGGGAGAATAGTTGCTTATTTGTGGGTGTTCTTTTTTTTTTTTTTTTTTTTTTTTTTAGATCTCGCCCTCTCACTGACCAGGGATGTCGGGTAAAACAAGGAATATTTAAATGTTAAGAAATCTACTTGTAACACAGACAGGAAACATTAATAGATGGAAATTATATTTGTGCCTTTTTTGCTTGAGTTTTTTTTTTTAAAGAAATAAACCATTCATTTGTCTCAGAAATGTACCTGAAGTAAGTTTCCATTTTAGTCATTTTATTGGCATCTTTACTTTAGAGCACAATCTTAATGAGTAGATGAATGTGATTCACCATTGTAATGGATAAATCAAAGTACACCCATCTTTTCCCTCCACCACTTTGTGGCCCTAATATCATTAATCACATTACAATAACATAGTCCATGCAATCAGATTGTGTACAGTTTGATGTCTCCTCACATGGCTAGCACAACCCAATAGTGGTATGCCTCTCAGCCTTCTGAGGCATAATCAGGTTAACACAGACTCTAGCTAATTTCAAAGTATTCTCCCCTTAGTTTATGGAATTTGTGTTCTTGCCAGCTCAAAGACTAGCTAATCTATTCCCAGCACTGTCCAAACCTTTTGCAGCCGCATACTGTACATTGGTGTTTCATCCTTTCCAAAACACAACAATAAAGTGCTCTGTAGCTAAGCACATGAAGGAGATAGTTCCCCTCCCTACTTATATGTTGTTGATACATTTCTGAGAGGTTCCCATATAGGACCACATTTGGTCATCTATCCAAGTTTGACCCTGCAATCATGTGCCTCATTCCAGTAAGAATGTAACAGTAGACAGGCCCACGGTATGCCTTATAGCCTCTCCAGCTGGCACTGAAATTGGTATTACCCATTTCATGAAACAAGGATGATGTATAGTGCTGCCTGTTTCATCTTTTGTGTAGCATGTTTTCCCCTGTGCATGTTTGGCAAATTTGTTGTCTCTGTAAGATTTTCTCCTACTGACCATGATCCAGAATGATCTTTGATTTCAAGGAAAGTGGGGATAAAGGAACTTGTGTCCCTTTTTACCTGTTTTTTTTTTTTTTTTAGAATTGTTTTTAATCTGTGAAGTAGCATGTATAAGGGTAGTATGTGTTTTTACCAATTGGTCAAAAGTTATCAATAGCCCAGTCCCTCCTTCCTTGATCTGCTGCTGTATAACAGTCTCTAACTTCAAGTACCTAAGCCTTTCACCCTCTTGAAAACAAACATTTTCCTTGAGTTGCTGGAATTTTATGACTAGGACCTAACGAAGCAGAACCCACACTGACACAGCTACTCCACCTTTGAACCCACCAGGGAAACGTCCCTGTTGGCCACCAGATGGGTGAAAGGTGATGAGTGTGAAGTCAGGTTCTCCATAATACAGAGTAAATCACAGACCTTCGTGGTTCACCCACGTCCACCACTGATGATCTGTAGACTTGAGGATCTCTGTGTGTTCTAGGCAATCATGCAACTTCCCATTGTGCCTTACCTAAAGGTATGTGGTCCATAAGACACTATTCTTAATGGGTTTCTTTGTTGCTACTACAATAGCTCTTGTAGAAGGTACACCTTAAATGCAGACAAATAAGGAATTCCGAAACCTCCATCCGTAGGCTTACTGGCTCCTTGCGGTCTCGCTATGTGTGCCCTTTCCCCTGACAAACGTAGGTCAGGCAGATATTTTTAATTTGTGTATATTGTTCTTTGGAATGGTCAATTGGAGTGCCTGAAATAAATGTAATATTTAAGTAAGACTGTCATCCCCATTCACCATAACTGTATGAGTGATCCTTAAACCATTACATGTTAGAGACTCCAATAATGTTTAGCAATTGCTGTTCCCAGCTATTCTAGTCCTCCCTACACCCATTTGGAGGGATTAGTAAACTTCAGGCCGATATTGTTGATTTATGAGCTTTAAGATTTGAGCAATCTGATTTAGCCTACACTAATTTTTAAATCTCGAGACTGCCTGAAATTGATGTTGCCCTGTGACAAGTGCTGGCATTGATATTCCTGGGCTGGTCAGAGTGAGAACATTGTCACTTTGAAGATGTCTTTTCCTAGTTCCACTAACTACCTTGACATATGGTTTATCCCAGATACACAGTAGAAACGATCAAGTTTCAATGCAAAAAAGCAGAGGGGATAAGAAGCGCACATGCATCATCCCTCATTTTATATATTAATTGTGTCTCTAAGCTTGTTATTGACCCTGACCTTTGCAGTTTGGTTTTGGTATTTGGTAATTTGCCATAATCCCAGCATAAACCAAGACCCAAACTCCACTCTCCATAGAATGTCTCATATGAAACCCCAGTCCACACAGCCAAGTGCCTTCTAGACATGTAGTGATTTAAAAAAAAAAAAAAAAAAAAAAAAAAAAAGAAAAACAAACATTTCTTTGGCTCTCCTCTAGCCATGTTTATTAGAAGAAGTATCTTTTTGGTGTTGTGACCGGTTTCTCTACCCTCAATGAATCTAGGTGGGTTAGGATGTACTCAATCGGGTAAAAATTTGCCCAGTCTGGTCACTAGTATTTTAGTTAACAACTTCACATCTAGATGGAGGAGAGAGATAGGTCTATATAATTGGTGCATAAATCAAGTCTTCCCTTTATTTATGGATCAGAATGAAATAATCTTCACTTTTTAAACAAATTTATTTATTGGTATTTCAAATAGTGCATGTCTGTTTTCACAAAGCCATAGCATGGCACGTGGGTATATCATTCCCTTTACTGTACATTCTTCAAGTGTCTACTGCATGCATTATAATACCACTACCTCAAGGTAACCTTCATTACAGTCCTATCCCAACATGTAGAATTGCAAAGGCAACATCTTAGGTGTCTCAATGGCATGTTTGCAAGACAGGGAGTTGTTTTCCATCAATTATAGCTGTGCAAACCTGTATATCTGTCTTCCCCTATAGCGTAAACCAATAAAGAAATATGAGTAAACGTAACGAAATACTCAGATAACCTATTAGCTTGCCCATACATGTGTAATACGTCCATATGGTTTGTGGTTGCAGTTGTCGGATTGTTGAGCATTGCTAATCTCTACAGGCCCCTCCACTGATCACCGTCTGGTGGGGAAACATGGGGTTAAGGTTTCCTTTGTGACAATACCATTCATTACTTTTGTGAGGACTTCCAGTTTCAAATAGACAACGTTTTTTTATAGTTTTCCTCATCCCTTCTTTCATTTGGTATGTAAAAATGTATGACAGTTCATGATACTAGGAGGACTGATATTTTGAAGCAACTATAATACTACCACACTCAGCAAGAGAATTTAAATTGGTATAGTAGGAAGATTTTTGTGAGTAAGCTTAGGGCTCCTATAGGATAACCTTTACCCTGTGAGTCTGAGCAGTGAAGTAGTCTTTCGGTTTTGTTACTCAATTTTATGTGCTTGACCTCTCTAAAGTCCAGAATACCATTGTGCTCCAAAAGAAATGAATATCAAAGATGTACTTATCTCAGGGTATGTTGATTTCTATCTTTTGAATAGTAAAGCATCTAAGGAAGTACTATTATGGAGTATTGTAGATAATTGTTGACATTTCGAGAATTTAGAATCCGAAATTTCTCTAGTAGCTGCAGATACTAAAGTGGGTAAAATTGACTAAATTTGTGAATCAGATATATCGATCAGGTTTGAACTCTCATATATGGCAATCAAGTGGTGCCTGACGGGCCGGTCTGATAAGTCAGTGTGTGGGCTTGTCTTTTGGAGGTCTGTGTGTCTGTTTTATGGTCTGCTGGGTGGGTTTATACTGTTGATTTCCCTGATTTTTACCATGAACATTACCTATAGCAAGCACTACTTCATGCAGCCTCCCACATCTTGCTTTACAGCTTCAAAACTGCCCCATTTGCAGACGTGGGCCTCTTTCCTAGCTATCTCATTTGTAATGGGAAACTAATTTTTTTCTGCATTCCTCGGCCTATTTTCTGTCGCTCGCCAGCCCTGATATTTATACATACATTTTATTAGAAATAGTTGCTTTAAAACCTTTCTAAATATCTTCTGCACAGTCTATAATAGGTCATACTATTGCTACGGTTATGGTCATAATTACACACTTGGTCATGTGGCATACAACAGATGTTGCTAATTTCAGCCACAGAGGTTTCACCCTTGTCGTGTTTCTCAACTGATATGACTGGCATGTGTGTCACCAGTGGGGAATGGGTATATTGGCATGGGCTGGGCTTAGTCTGGAACTCTTATCAGATCAACGTTAATGTACCAATGAATTGCAGGGAATCATTGATGGAAAAAGATAACTTTGGCCAATGTTGTAGATGGTATTACCAAGAGAGTCTTATTTGTGCCAGTGCTCCAGGAGTCCAGTCTTATCAGGATTGACTGGTGGGTAACAGTTATGCTTTTCCTGGACTACACCTCTCAATGCAACAGAGGCGGTCCTCATTTTTGAAGCTCAAACGCTGCCTCTGCCAGCTCAGCGTCCAATACTTACTCCTATTTCCAGCACGCCTGAAGGTCATATTCATGACACCAGCACTTTCTTCATGGATCCCAAGGACGTCTGGCATTGGGCAGATCAGTATGAGGGTGGACAACCCTTAACTCACCCTGGGCTTCCTCCCTGCCCATCATGCCTTGGGTGACGCCACAGAGGTGAAGAGAGACTGACCAATCCGTTCCATCCCCCACCCCACCAATTCTGCCTCTCCAGATCTCCAGCAAATTATTGCGGTTCGGAAATAGGCCCTACAGGCTGTGACAAACTTGGGTCGTGCAGAGGCAACCACAGGTGAGGAGTCTGGCTCGCACATCTTCACCCTTGAAGAAGACTCTGTTGCATCTGATGATGCCCAGCAGACGTAGCAGCTGTTCCCATCAGTGACTCCGCAGACAGTGGATAATTTGGCGTAACTGTTCAGCATCTTTAATTGTTACCATGCATGTTTGACTCGATAGTAGGTGCCTTAACACCCCTTCTGCTGTTTTGCATGCCCTCTCATGGCACCTGCTCCCAACCTTACACTGCTCAATTCCTTAACATTATTTCGTAACTTTAACTATTTCACCCAGTGCCACTGTCCCACTTGGACTCTTTACCCACCTCTTCCTTGCGAGACAGCTCTGCACTAACCAGCGACTTCCCGGCCCTGACAACATCTCATATTTGTTACACAGGGCGTAA